>NC_136357.1:1805000-2355000 GCF_037039965.1 Doryrhamphus excisus | reverse complement strand
ATGGTAATGGTAATGGTAATGGTAATGGTAATGGTAATGGTAATGGTAATGGTTTTATTTCATTTGAACATGCATCAGATTACAATTGAGTGCATCCCATAATCAGTTCACAGTTCCACATGTCCAAAAGGAGTAGGAAGAAGCAAAGCTTATTAAATCCTACCCCTCCATCTGGTACTTTTACAATCAGTAACTGTTACATTTGTTCACTTCCTGCTTTCCGTAATACAGTTTAAGTTTTTTTGTTGTTTTTTTTTAACTTCCCACAAATTCTAAAGTTTTACCCGTGCGTAATCCCAGCAATTTTTCAAAAGCCGTCCCTTTTTGATGATTTTGATTGATTTTTCAAGGCACACAGATTATGGTGTTCTAAGGCACTCATCTGTCATCGGAAAAAAATATTAGTTTCTACATTTTTCTGTTCTCTAGTAATCAGCAGTAGAACATAGAACAGTAGAACATCAAAGATACTTTCACTTTGATGTAAAAATGTAATAAATTTCCCACCAACATAATAAAATTTGCCTACTGCAAACGTAATACCGAATTTAGGAAATTATTACATATGTGGGAAAGTGAAAATCTGCAAATGTAATAACTTCCCACAAATGTAATATGAAACAAAATAATGATCTGTTGTTGTTGTTACATTTGCAGGAAATTCAGTATTACGTTTGCAGTAGGAAAATTTTATTACGTTTGTGGTAAATTTATTACATTTGCGGGATTATTACATTCAAACCTGCAGATTTGTATTACATTTGTGGTTTATTACATTTGTGGGCAGTTATTACGTTTGCGGATGTAACATGGTTGTTTCACATGGAAATACCCATTTATTTCCAAATATACCGCTATGAACTATTTACAATTTTCACATTTGGAACCGAACTGCGTGTGCAAACATACGTGTGCACGCGTGTGAATGCATTCAATGCATAATCTCTTCAACACTACCAGACTCCGTGCCTGGTGTATAGTATCGGGACACCTCTTTACATGTCCCATCTGACCCTACGTCTGGGTTATGCCCCTCAGCCTGAAACACAAACCTGAGCTCTGTCCAAGTCGTTACAACATCAAAGCCTGTACGTCTGTTAGCACTGAAACCAGATAGTTCTTATGACTCGCTGAGAGATCTGAAACAGCAGGATAGACACACACACGGGCTTGTAAAGACAAACTTTCACACACTTGTTTATACATAGTCACACACAGAAATATTATCTCCGAGTCACGCCGCCTTCTTCGTCATGAGCTTTGACAGTCTACTAATTCTCTTCAGGTTGTTGGGAAAGTTCAGATATTTTTCCCCAAAGGGGGGAACCATGGAACACTTACATGTCCACAGCACTCTGAAGTTAAGGGGACAGACTTTGGTCAAGGTACTGACTGATCTAGAGTCTGATTGCTCTAATAAAGACTCCATAGAAGGTGTGTAAGATGATCTGATGTTAAACTAAAACACTAAATTTATTGTAGATGAGAAAATATGCAGGCGGCACGGCGTTCTAATGGTTAGCGCGCAGACCCACAGCTAAGAGACCAGGGTTCAATTCCACCCTTGGCCATCTCTGTGTGGAGTTTGCAAGTTCTCCCCGTGCATGCGTGGGTTTCCTCCCACATTCCAAAAACATGCTAGGTTAATTGGCGACTCCAAATTGTCCATAGGCATGAATGTGAGTGTGAATGGTTGTTTGTCTATATGTGCCCTGTGATTGGCTGGCCACCAGTCCAGGGTGTACCCCGCCTCTCGCCCGAAGACAGCTGAGATAAAAGAAAGAAAATATGCTTAAGAAAATATGCTAAATTGTGATATAACAACATTATTTCTAACAGCAATTAAAAACATTACTTGGGTTGGAAACAGCAATTTCATGTAAACGCCGCACAAAGATGTGCACAATCTGGAAGATCTAGAAAGCTTTATGTGCGGGTTATTATGTGTAGCTGCTCTATAGGAGTGCATTCAGTGTGAACGGGTGCCTTATTTGGAATAGGTGAGGTCATCAATGTGTACTACTTCCCATATCAGGGCAGTTTTGGATGGTATCCGGGTATGATTTGCATAATCTGTGATTGCGAAATTAATTTATCGCTGCTGAGCAAGTGCATGCTAGAGAATTACCAATCCGTTTCAGAGGGAATCGTACTTTCAATCCTGATACAAGTGTGGTCTGGTAGCATGTGGGCAACAAAGATATGGACATGCACAGAAAAAAAAAAAACATTGGCAAGTCACTGGCATTCCAGTACTCCAAAAGTATCTAGCATTGCTTTGAAGATACTGCAATTAGTCCGCTCAGATGGTCTACTAATACTTGATGGTGTGGCCCACACAGATTTGTGGCTTTGGGGGTTTCCACCAAAGATTCCATCTTGGGGAACCGCTGACTTCAACAAGAGCAAATGGTGAGGCCCACTGAAGGGGAGACGTCTATATCATTACCAGGCGCTAGGACTGTAATCACAACCACCAGTCTTGCACTGCCCACACCCCCCTTCACCTGGGCCCTGCTGTCATTCACAGGTACTAAAATGTGTGAACTGAATGTCACGGACGGCGCAAAGTACAATCACTTCCTGTAGCTGATATACACTCAACATTAAAAACACCCGAACGCTTGCTAGAACCTGCCAGTGAAAGTAGAAGTAAAGGACGGGTGTTTATTTGCTGCTATGTTACCTTTGATACTAATCAATGGGTCATCTTTAAAGGTGTGTGTGTGGAAGTCAGCTGGTTTTTCAAATGATTTAATGACGCACATCGTATTTAATCTTAGACAGTAGTGCATTTATCATTTTTCTTCGTTATCCTGAAAGCGTGTCACACATATTTCATAACACAATAATGTCATTTTACCTTACATCATTACCACAACATCATTGTTTTAGCTTTAACAGGACAATGATATTGGGTGTTTCTTCAAATTACACCAAAAAAATACCTTCCAGGACAGCAAATAAGAAATCATCGGGTTATTCCACAACCAAAATAAGATCTGAGGCGCTCCTAACAGAATTATATGCTATTAGCGCCCTCCTAAAATCCTTAAAACCAGCCGTCTTTGGCCTAAATCTCCTTCTGAGGTGTAGTTCCCTCTGCTGTTACATCAACATTAACACCTGGAGGTTCTTGCTTACCTGTAATTTGCACACAGAACACTTTTTTTGAAGTTGGTATTTCACACGAGAACAACTTTTGTGGCCTATGGTTCGAGTTTTAGTACACAGAATATTGTGTTCTATGGCTATTTAAATATTGTACCTATACCAAAAGAAAGATTAGACTTACGTATTTTATCACAAAAAAAGGTTCAGCAAAATATCAGTTCCCGACTAAAACAGGGACATAACCAGTTTTTTGTGAAGATACATTTTAAGCATAACTTTCACATAGGCATATTTTTTTTTACTTTTGTGACAGATGAAACATCTAACCTATACCACAAGTGAAAAGTGAAAGTGCACGCAAAATTTCAGCTCTTATGAAATGCATTGTGGCTCTTTTCATGGCTTAAAGCCGCTCTAAAAGTGTCATCCATCAGTGTGCAGTTGCATCATCAAAAAATAAAATTGTATAAATACATACGTATGTGGTATTGCATGCATTAACAAACACAGTTGACAAACATGACAAACCGATCAAAAGGTGATTCTAAATTCTGTCATACAAGTTTGTAAAGAACCTTAAAAGTGACTTATTATTTTTTTAGGCTTTTCTGACCGATAAATGTTACTACAATGTAGTATTCTTGTGTTAAACGATGCCAGGAAGTGCAGAATCTGGAAGATCTAGAAAGCTTTATGTGGGGGTTATTATGTGTAGCTGCTCTATAGAAGTGCACAACTCAATACAAAGAGCTGAAAATGAGCCTAATGGGTCCCCTTTCATATCTCATGCGATCATGCATGACTCTCACCTCTCTTTGCTTAGCGCCATGCGTGGGGGATCTAAGTTGGGATTCTCCATGGACTCCATTTGCGGGCATCGCAGGAAGTAATAGAGGGTGTGGAGGGCGTCAGGTGACCAGGACACAGGCTGCTGGGGGCGTGCATGGCGAGCTGGACTCAAACCAGGACGCACTGAGCTCAGGCGCTGCATGTGGTGCATGGCACGGGATACCAGGTCACCTGGAAAATAATGACATCAAATGATTCCCGTGCTGAGAAAAGTATCAACACTGGTCTGTAGTCAGACCCCTTAAACATGGTAGGAAGATCTTAAAAACAAATAACAAGAGATCTGGTGCTTAATGTAAACTCTGCAGGATTCCAATTTAACCGGAATTCCCCTTTTCCTAAACCACTTACATTTAACACTCCGGCACTTATCTGTGGTATCTGTCATTAGCGGTGTCATTATCAGTAAACACAGCCAGATGCCGATTCTAAATCAACTACTGAAGTTGGTAAGACCTTAACAGATAACAGATCAACAGTACCAATAAAACAGGATACAGTTAAATGTCTATTTGCTGTGTAAATGCATAAAAGTATATTCATGTGTACGGTATGGAAGTATCACTGTTGATTATAAAAATATTCCCACTTCATCTCGGGTATGGAGGGAGCATTGCTGGAAGAATATAATCAGATTTTTTTTTTCATTACACCAGAAATTAAATAAAAATATCTTAAAGTTAGGCGGCACGGCGGTCAAGTGTTTAGCGCGCAGACCTCACAGCTAGGAGACCATGGTTCAATTCCACCCTCGGCCATCTCTGTGTGGAGTTTGCATGTTCTCCCCGTGCATGCGTGGGTTTTCTCCGGATACTCCGGTTTCCTCCCACATTCCAAAAACATGCTAGGTTAATTAGCGACTCCAAATTGTCCATAGGTATGAATGTGAGTGTGAATGGTTGTTTGTCTATATGTGTCTATATGTGCATTGTACTTTGTACTTCAGTACGAGGTACATTATTTAAAAAAAAACAAAAGAAAATAACAAATGTAACTGATTACTAGAGAACAGAAAAATGTAGAAACTAATGTTTTTTTCCGATGACAGATGAGTGCCCTAGAACACCATAATCTGTGTGCCTTGAAAAATCAGTCAAAATCATCAAAAAGGGACGGCTTTTGAAAAATTGCTGGGATTACGCACGGGTAAAACTTTACAATTTGTGGGAAGTAAAACGAAAACAAAAACAAACAAAAAAACTTAAACTGTATTATGGAAAGCAGGAAGTGAACAAATGTAACAGTTACTGATTGTAAAAGTACCAGATGGAGGGGTAGGATTTAATAAGCTTTGCTTCTTCCTACTCCTTTTGGACATGTGGAACTGGGAACTGATTATGGGATGCATTCAATTGTAATCTGATGCATGTTCAAATGAAATAAAACCATTACCATTACCATAACAACAATGGTGTTGTAATAAGTTCACACTTGAAGTGTGCATAGAGCAATAAAAACAATAAAATAAATAAAATAAAACAATAAAAAGACTGTTCGCATTTGGACCAATTTAACTAAACAGAAAGTCACTGGACCTTATTATTCAAAAGGGGAATTGCAGGGCCTTGGGAGAGCATTTGCATGACCATATTTGTCCCAAATGTAAAGAGCAATGAATGGACTATCAGTCATCACAGGAAGGGTGTGTGTGTGTCGAGGAGGGGGTGTTGTGGGTAGAAAGAACAAGGGAGAGTGAAACAGGCCAAGCTGAACTTGGTATCATATAGCACTCATTTAGTGTGATTACCGCAGGGTTAATTTCTAACCGGATTAGCATGACTGGGGCAGTGCAGGGGTTGAGGCTTGGGGGTTTGGCCAGTTTGTGTGTGTGTGTGTGTGTGTGTGTGTGCATTAAAGAGTTTGGGTTAGATAGGGTTGGCTCTCCTTAAACAGACCCCACTTAAAGCTGAAGGGCCTCCTTTGTGTTAACCGCTAACAGCAGTCCACCCAGGAGGTCTCCGAGGAATCCTCGCCTAAGATGGAGCCTTTCCCTGGTTTTACAACCCATATTGAGCCCTGAGGCCCGAACTAGCTGTCAGGGGCGAAACACCAAAATGAAATACTACATCTCTAAGATTGCTTTTTAGGGTTCCTTTTGAGAATGGTTTCTGGTTGTTGTTTATTTATTTAAAAAGTCATAAAAAATGATTGCACCCTATCATACAAGTGCACCATAGTTGGATCGAGGACTACAACCGGCCAAAATATTCAACTTTTCACTTTTCAAGTCTGTATTTCAGTATCAGTTTTGCATATTTTGCTAAAATATTTAGTAGAGTTCCATTCAATATTCATCCTCTTCAAGTATGCCGTGTGTCCGTGTGTCTTGCCAAGTCCTCTGTAAAGATCCAAGAGGACTGAGCAGCCAAGTACAGACACTCCTGTATGGTCTCCCTGGCCTCACATCAGAGTGCCAAGCCCTCTGTGTTTTGCTTGTGTGTTGGATATCAGCGAACACATTGCCTGTGTGTGTCTGTTTGTGTTTGTAGGCGCGAAAGAGTGTGAAGCATGCCAGCCCTGCCCAGACCAGCTCGGATTCATACCACTAGGGCAATGTGGCACAAAGAGTCCACTGAGCAAAGTGGGAGAAAGAGTGTGTCTGTGTGAGAGAGTGTGCGTTCACTTTCTTAACGACCAGCTAACGACGGTGGTGTATGAACGTGGTCTTGTGTTCGAGGGAACAAATGGCAAAGTGTTTGCTCCTTTGGAAAGAGGAAACGTATAAAGCACTAGCACCAAACCTATTCCTCTTACCTTGTCACAACAGTCTTTCCATCCTTTACTCGGACCTAAACCTCATTCATCCACCGTGGTCCACAACTCTCTTCTACTTCTTCGCTGATGACCTTTGAAATAGATCTTTCAATGAACTGGATTGAGCCCAGTTTTCCATTACTGTCATGTGAAGTAGAGTAAATATTGTATATATTATGTTATGACCTATACTGTACTGACATAACACACTCGGGTATCAACTATATTATAGCGGCATGTATGTATATGAATGATGTATGATGTCAAACATTTATATGAAAAATACAAACAATTCTGCTATTTACGTCATATTTTTTAACAAATGTCTACTTCTGTTTTTCCATTAAAGTTAAAATACAGGGAAAATAGAGGAAATCTATTCAAACAGGAGGGGCGCCAGGAAAGAATTAGGTGGGAGGGAAGGTTGAGAGGTCAATACCATCATGCACCCTTGCTTGTTTATACAAAAAAAATAATTGCATCATGAATAATGACACTACCATGTAAATGTATTGGAAAAAAAAGTGAAAATGGGGTCAACGTTTGCAGCTCTGTAATAAAAAACAGACTAGCTGGTCCATCAGTGCAACATTTTGATGTGCATTTCAATCAAAATGCAGTACAACAACAGAAAAACCGACTCCCTGTTTCTGTCACATAAAAGATTATCCATCCTTTCTGAAGTTCACCCTTTATCAACTTCAGTATTTGAGAGATGAAATAGCACGTCAGATACTGTCATCTGTTTCACAACACTTCTATATTTAGCTACACTGAAGTAAGTGTACATGACTTACTGAGTTCGGAGATGCTGCCCACACAGGTAGCCAGCAGGGACTGTTCCAGCGTCCTGAGCTCCAGTTGGGCATAGGCATCCTCCCTGCAGTCCACAGAAGTCTGTTGATTCTCTGTATAAGGACTGAAATGGGCCGGCAGGGACAAGACACCTACGGGAACGAAAAACAGGGAGAAAGGAATTTATAGCAGACACATAATGTTGGTGAGGATCGCAAACAAGTCTCAGCATTGCCTGTGGAGAACAATTGTTGGTTGTATTTACCGAGTAGATGTGTAAACGTGTTACATGTAATCTATGGTAATGAGGCCAAATAAAAACAGTGAGTTATGATCGGGAACATAAACTACCGGTAGGCAGCCGGTGGTGACTTGGTAATGGTAATGGTTTTATTTCATTTGAACATGCATCAGATTACAATTGAGTGCATCCCATAATCAATTCACAGTTCCACATGTCCAAAAGGAGTAGGAAGAAGCAAAGCTTATTAAATCCTACCCCTCCATTTGGTACTTTTACAATCAGTATCTGTTACATTTGTTCACTTCCTGCTTTCCATAATAGTTTTTTTTTGTTTGTTTTTAAATAATGTACCTCGTACCGAAGTACGAGATGATATGACCATACAATGACATAATGGGTACCATAGTAACTGTTTTTTAGCCTTATGCATTATTTTAGCTGTTTGAAGATGAACTATATCAGCAAGTTGAATTATTTGTGATTTTAGAAATAAGGAGTTAGTATGTTCTCTGTAGGCGGCATTATGAATTATCCTTACTGACCTTTTTTGCAGTACATTTAGCGAGTAAAGATTGCTTTTGTAGTTATTACCCCATACTTCACATGATCATCCATTTAATATAATGGCAATTAAAACCATTGACACAACATCACAATGATTTTAGAGTGGTGATTAGACACTAACTAAATCATGAACAACTTTTCACAGCCTATGTGACTTCAGGAGATAGGAACTACAAAGGTTTGATGATTGCCAGCTCCCAACAACCACTACTGATGTTTTTCCTCCATATAGTAGAAACAGGAAATACATGGGATTTGGAGTTTGTTCCTGTTTTTACAAAACAACCTGCAAACAAGTTATTAATTATAAGAAGGAGCTTTAGTTGGGGATTTCTTTGTAATTCTTGCTAAAAGCCTCAACTTTACCTACTGTGACCCAGTGGTGGGAAATGACTGGTTCTCAAGAGCTGAGACGTAGAATTCATGGCATTGGAAGGAAACAAAATAATTCAATATAATTCTCCATTGCATGGCTATGCTAAAATGGGTTGGTCTCGGGTGGGATTTCCTATATGGAACCATGGACCCCCAAGCCATGCCACCCCCAACAAAGCGAATATATGAGTCTGTGTAAAAACATATTTTAAACTACGTTATGTGCAGTATGGATTATCTACATGTCTAAATTAGATTTACTGATGGCTGCTCCCACTAAACTGAATTAAAATAGTATGAACCGTTGTTAGACAGGTTTCATTGTACAAAATTAGGCACACAAAATATCATGGTAAGGTTACAATGCAATGAAATCCTGCAGGATTGTTTGCAGCCCGTTTGAAAAATAGTTCAGACCTTGTCAGTCGCAAGCATGCACCAAGGTCAGTAGATATCTCTTGAAAAATGCAAGAGAAATATGATCTCAGGGAAGAACTATATTTGAAACAGGAATACGTTAAAAAGCCATAGCATTTCAGTAAGTGGAATCAAACTATGGAATGGATTGAGTAAGGACCTAAATACAAGGATGAAGAGTCTTGAACCAGTCATGATGTGCTATATATATCACTATATTGACACGTACTATGGTACCCATTATGGCATTGTATGGTCATATCACCTTGTCAAATAAAACTAAAAAAATTAAAATTAAAAAAATTAAAAATTAAAAAAATTATATTATGAAAGCAGGAAGTGAACAAATGTAACAGTTACTGATTGTAAAAGTACCAGATGGAGGGGTAGAATTTAATAAGCTTTGCTTCTTCCTACTCCTTTTGGACATGTGGAACTGTGAACTGATTATGGGATGCACTCAATTGTAATCTGATGTTCAAATGAAATAAAACCATTATCATTACCATTACCAAAGATACGTGGCTAACAGAGCATGAGTAGGACCAAGCTGATCCCATTGTAAGAAGCTATGATATCAGCCATATTTGTAAACAAGCAGCATTATTCAACAAGACTATTGCAAAGTGTCTTGTGTTGAATTGTGAGAAGAGTTTCTCCTGAACTTATTTGCTTGAACCGCCTCTCGGATGTGTTCGTTTTTATGGTTCATTTGGTTTTATGACCTAATCCAAACATATCCTGCTATATCATTGCACAGTCATCAAACAACGGTTGCAGACTTAAGCAGCAACATGGTGTCAACTGCACCCCACGCATTAACGCATGTCTTTATTGCTCTATAAAAGATAGGTCAACTGTGAATGTAAATGTAATTGCAAGCATAAATCGAGCTACAGTGCCGAGACGGTTGAATATTGACTGAGTCGTTCAAAACTCACAAGGTGGTGGGTATTCGACTCTGTTAACGTTTTCACTTACCCCTGCTGCCACTGTTTAAATTGCAAGAGAAACCAGGCATTTATTGTACAAGTAAGTGCATTTGTCTTAGTATATTAACCGTTTGGAAAACAGATCTGCTCCTTGCCTCAAATCAACTCTACTTTTCACTTCCTGTTCCTTGTCCATCACCTCACACCCCCTAGAACCCAGGAATTCACAAACACAGAGAGATTGAAGAACCCGGTTACTTGCAAACACAAAGCGCCAACTGGCAGAGACACCTTACCAATGGCTCAATCACTATGACAACCACATAACCCAAAAACGAAAGTGAACCCCCTCCTCCCAATGTGATGAATGTGCGTGGTTGGTGTAATTCAATGTGGGATAATATCTGCGTTTTAATGTGAATCGTGAACCTGACACATCGTGTAGGTGGACTTGTTGCGCATTTTTTTGACTGATGTAGACGCCGCTTTGAGCGCTGAATCGTAAGTCGAGGTCACCACAGTATTGGATGTATTAAAAAAGAAAGGGGAAGGTGCCCAATTCATATTGTGCATGGAATTGTACCAATCGGTTTACAGTCCAAACAGGTAAGGTGAACAGAATTTGGGGCATAACAGTGTGGTGCTTTATTAAGTTTGGTTCATTGTAACCCACCAACCAACTATGTCTATGGGAGTCTTCCGTGGGAGTTTTTTTTTTTTTTTTAATGGATTCACAATGTGACACCCCACTCAAATACTCAATTCAGTATCAAAACCTGAATCAGTACATTACTTATTTCATGAAATCCATATTCATGCTAGAGCAGGGGTCTCAAACTCAATTTACCTGGGGGCCACTGGAGCTAGGGTCTGGGCGAGGCTGGCCGCATCAGGTTTTCCAAAAATAAAACGCATTTATTAAAAACAGAAAAATGAATAAACTTTGCTTAGGTTACGATTTTCGACAAGAAAAGCTCTGATAAAACATTCCACTGTTCTCAAATATCTTAATTTTTATTTTTCTACACAAAATAAGATGAAAGAAAATCAATCAATCAGTAATAAATAAATATAATAACAATAACAATAATAATAATAATAATAATAATAATAATAATAATAATAATAATAATAATAATAATAATAATAATAATAATAATAATAATAATAATAATAATAATAATAATAATAATAATAATAATAATACGGCAAATAATAAAAACTTAAGAAACCACATTTCGTTGGTGGGTAGACAAATAATTTTTTTCAGATTAAAATGAACAAAGCATTATTAGCGTCCTGTAGACATGACAAAACACGACTATAGTCACATTTATACTCTTTTTATTTACAACATATTGCGCAACTGCAGGGTCTTGAGACACATGCTAACTCGCAAACTAGAGAGCTAGCGACCTAAACGGTAGCCTCCAAGTTATTTCCTTTAAACTTAAAAAGCCAAAAACTTACCACTTCCACACGGATAGGGAGGATAACTATTAACAGTTATTTAACCTTCAACATGAACATTAATCAAACGCACTAACATTAAACTTTCATATCAAGGCGGGGGCCTCAAACTAGTGTCCTGCGGGCCACATTTGGCCCGCGGGCCGCATGTTTGAGACCCCTGTGCTAGAGTAACTGACGAAGGGAACAAGGTTATAAAAGTCTAACTTCAGCTCTCTCTCTCTCGGTCTCTGTCTCTTTCGTCCACTCGATGCAAAATCTGACTTGTATAATATGTGCTGACTCCCCGATCCTAACAATGAAAAAGGCTGCCTCCAGCAGAAGGCGACCACTACAAAGAACATGTCAGACAAACAGAATCACTTTCCTGTGCACAAAAGAACACATTAGTAATGTCTGTACTTCTCTTCGGTTACTTTGTGTTCAAACAAGAACACCAAGACAACAAGAACACATACTTTGCTAAAGAACCCAGAGTGTTTTTAATTAACTGGTATGATTATGTTAATGCTCATGCACTGCAGACTCATCCTTCAGTTAGATTAGTATATCGCAGGAATTATGTAATCATTCTGCAGGTGATATGCTGGGGCGACTCAGAATGAATTTTTACCCTAATTGCTAAAATTAACAGCGCCTTAACCGAGTTAAAGTCTGTAGATAAGGTAAGTAGTTCTAAGTGATTAAGCCACACCCAACGCAGTTTCCACCCTTTTTTACCACCGAAGCCCAGCCAAAGTCATCTGGACTTGACGGAGGTTTACAAACCCACCAGGGCCCGTCTCCACATCCACCACAATATTAGAGGAATGTCAACAAAAGAAACTGGAATCACTGGAAAACAAGACATTGGTGAACTTTGTGAGGGTGGGGAGCCTTTTGTGGCTATTATGGTACAATTTCTGAGGTTTACCATGCAAATGGCATGTGGGAATCAAGGCTACAAATCGACAACATAAACATACCACAAAACCCGTGGTAGTCCCCAGCCATCAAACTATCTTGCAGAATTATTGCACTTCAGCCAAGCTATCAGTCAAAGCGCTCGAGAGTAAAATGCAGTAAGACGGTGGAAACCCAACAGCTGAGTTACTATGTTTCTGCTCAATGTTTTGCCAAGCCAAACTGTCATAATAAATTAGCTGCCATCACGGGTCATATCATATTAACTACAAAAAGTTCAACTTGGAGTTTTCTTTCACTTAAAGCTTCAAATATTCTTAGATTTATGGTTATGGTTTAATTTCATTTGAACATGCATCAGATTACAATTGAATGCATCACATAATCAGTTCACAGTTCCACATGTCCAAAAGGAGTAGGAAGAAGCAAAGCTTATTAAATCCTACCCCTCCATCTGGTACTTCTACAATCAGTAACTGTTACATTTGTTCACTTCCTGCTTTCATAATATAATTATTATTATTATTTTTTTAATTTTTTTAGTTTTATTTGACAAGATAATATGAGCATCCAATGCCATAATGGGTACCATAGTAAGTGTCAATATAGTGATATATATATAGCACATCATGACTGGTTCAAGACTCTTCATCCTTGTATTTAGCAAACATCAACTGCTTCTATTGTTTCTTGAATTGGCTCATCGTTGTGCATTGTTTGATTTCCTTACTCAATCCATTCCATAGTTTGATTCCACATACTGAAATGCTATGGCTTTTTAACGTAGTCCTAGCATATAAGTGTTTCAAATGTAGTTCTTCCCTGAGATCATATTTCTCCTATTGGATGACATTTTTTGGTAATTGGTTGTTTTTATGCATCATTTTAGCTGTTTGAAGATGAACTATATCAGCAAGTTGAAGTATTTGTGATTTTAGAAATAAGGAGTTTGTATATTCTGTGAAGGCGCCATTATGAATTATCCTTACTGACCTTTTTTGCAGTACATTCAGCGAGTGAAGATTGCTTTTGTAGTTATTACCCCATATTTCCACACAATAAGTAAAATATGGTAGAACCAGAGAGCAATATGTGGAGTGTGGAGTGATTTCTGATTGAGAACAAATTTTGCTTTGTTCAATACTGAAATGTTTCTAGCCACCAATATATGAATAAGAAAGCCAATTATTGCACCAATTGGTCTGTGTGTGATAATTAGTTTTGTCTACCTCAAAGAATGTGTGAAAGACACATGATTAGATTTGGTCAAAGAAAGTGTGTGTGTGTGTGTGTCTACAAACACATAAGTAACGTGTCTGTCCTGCGACCTTAACAGCCTCTTCATTCATTAAAGGGTGGATCAGAGAGTCGAGGAAAGTGGGCTTCAAAGTCATTTCCTTGAGCCAAAATAGGGCAGTCAGTGACCGAGGACAAGGAGGCTATATGCTAGCTCCTGTTTGGATGGTGGAGGATGGAAAACCCTACAATAGTACAGTGTTTAACAGAGTTGTTATTGGATCAACCTCTCCGTGCCCTGGCAAGAAAATACAAACACACATGCTTTCTTTGCGAGATTGCCGGATTCCTTCTCTAATACACAGCAAATTGTCACAAGTTCTGCATGTCGGTGGATTGCGAGAGAATAAAACAGATACCCTGTGAAAATGTATGTAAATGTATTTATTTTGCCACCACGGCATTGATCAAGCTTCGCCATGTAGGGTAAAAATAAATGTTTGCTTGCCATGGTGGGTCCTCCCCATGATCGTTATCTAAACAGACTTCAAATGGGACAGAGGGGCATTTAGGAAGCTTAAGTGGTCCATTAGTGTTCATGCTAAAAATAATTCTGTTTCAGTTTGAAAAATATGCACGTCTACAAACTGCCTTTAGAGATAAAGAAAAGCATTCATACAGTGAATTATACAAATTCTCATTTAGAAATAAAATTATGAAACGTTCAAATCTCAATGGGAAGACGTATTCCCTTTACCAATCATGTGCAAGAACCTTGACAAATGCAGGAAGAGGCTGATAAATCACTAACTATGATAGGCAGGCGAGTTAGGGTCTGCTCAATATAATTTGACACCTCCAGGGACTCTTGGCTGGAAGGGGTCAGAGTTCAGAGGGGATGCTCAGCTGGGGTTAAAAACACAGGTAATCTCATCAGCTGTGAAGGAAGAGATATACACAAATCTCTGGGTTTGGACACTTACCCACATTGTCAATCACTTGCACAGTGACAATGAACAGAAAGTTGAAACATAAAGAAATCCTGAATTTGAAAAAGAAGAAATTGTGAAAGAAAAAAGCAGAAAAAGGCCATTAATGGTAAGTACTTGTCATTCATGCGTGTTTTCCCAGTGTTTGTTTGTAAACTACTAAATAAATGACTAGGAAATAAAATGACATTAGTTGCAACCTTCATTTAATCCAGTGGTGAGCAAACTGTGACCCGGGGGCCACATTTGGCCCGCCAAGTGTCTTAATCTGGCCAACCGGGTGTTTCAAAATTCCGTTTTTGAACCCGTAGCATCAAAGCTTTATCCGGCAACATGACTTGCAGTGCTTGAGTCGTACAGGGAATATTCCGATGCGATCTGTAGCTTGTACATCCAAACAACACAACACAATCAACGAACACAAAGTGGTACAACAGTTTGCCGTGTTTGTTGCATTTTTGCTCGATTGCAAAATATGTCGAGGAGGTTACGTTGACATACTCTTAATGTCCAGTATTTTATTGTTCATAACTCATATTGTCAATGGACTACCCAGCATGCTTTGCGGAACTTTTAAAAAAACAGTTATGTGTTATGTTTAGCGCTTCGATGTAATTTTTCACCCATGTAGTGGTACCGTAAAACTGGGTTATAAGGGACGGCGGAGTAATAAGGGACAATTTTCAGGAATTTTTTCTTGAACGATTTGTTCAAAAATATATGCTTCTTTGAAAAAAAAAACAACACAAAGCAGCTTCCTGTTTAATATGAAAAGGCAGAATTACATTTAAAATATTTTTCCGAAAATTGTCCCTTATTACTCCAACATCCATTATAACCCCATTTTACAGTAGCAGTTAATTTATGTGAAGTTAACTTGCTATGGATGTGTTGTGTTTTCGTTTTATTGCACCGTGAGTAAGTATGTTGTTATCTTCGATGACGACCCATATATGGACGGCTCGCGAGTCGAAAAGTTTACCCAACCATAATTTAGTCATTTTTGTGACTAAATATAACAATAAACAGTAGCTACAGGTTGTGTTGACCGGTGAACAAAGTGACATTGACATAGAATAAAAATAAAATAAAAAAAACACCATCATTCCTTGAAGGGTTTCAAACCCATGCAAACGGCCCCACTTCCGTATTATACACCTAAACATGGACAAACCTACATACACACACACACACACACACACACACACAAGCTGGGATTGGATTTGCCATGCCTGGCTTTGGTTTCCCACAGTCCTGAAAATATTGTAAGCTCCTCAGCACAACTCACCCTAATCCTAAACATGACTTCAGAATCCCTCCTTTGAGCTCCCAGCCTCTTTTTTCATTCTTCCACTTTTCTCTGGTCCCACTCTATTTCTTTCTAATCAAGTTGACATTCCACGCCAACCGTGGTGCCTGTGGCTATCTGGTCTCGTTCTGAAGTCCACGGTTTCCATATGTGATGCCACTTCCCATTGCGTGCAGCAAAGGGACCGAAGAACCATAACCGAATGATATAGTTTTATAGGTTTCACTAGCTTATTGTCCGCTCCTCGGGGGTATAAAAATATACATCAATACAAAGACTGACTTTGTTTCTTCTAATGACAACGTATGGTGGCTATTACAACCTTTCTTCAATAGCAAAAGCACATACACACGCAACCTCAAACCCACCCTCTCATAATAGAATCCACTTTTACCACTAAGATGATGTCACCACCTAAAACTGTGCCAAAACCTGCATTACAGAAACAAAAACACAGCAAAAAAAAGTCCATCTCATGATAAGAATAGATGGCTTGAATAAAAGAAGAGTTCTCTCAAAGACTAGACCTTATTAGCCGTAATGCATCCAGGTATCCATTTTAAACAGAGACATTTTAAGAACAAGCTCCGCTCGAGCTCTATTTGAATGATTCATTGTGGGCCGAGCTTTGTCTTAATGTGTGTTTGCACAATTTGCTCTCATTCTGTCATTGATCAAACCCTCGGTTTGATCACCTGGAAAAACAGCAGAAAAACACACGGCACGCCTCTTACAACATTTCAGTTCTCTCGCTGTTCAATACAAGTGAGCATCGGCACACATGTTAAAAGAGGTGAATTAACACAACACGGTTTACTTCCTCACTCGGGCAAATCCATTCCTGACATCAAGCGAAAGAATCAATCTGTTTCAATTTTCATATCCGGCTATAAACTCAGTCGCTCTGCTTACAGTTCCCACACACCAATGAGCATGAGTTTTATACAGGGACTTAGAATTTGACGTTTCAAAGAACTGAAATCCAAAATCACTGTTGCAAATCTAAAGCAGCTTTCTGATGATTAACATTCCGGTTTGGGCACAGTAGAGAGCATGACGCAGTGCGCCGAGAGTCAAATGAGGAAAAGAAACCAGGGCTACTGTGGTTGGTGATGGACGGTGAAAGGTTTACGGATAGGACTGGAGGTGCACTGAATTTTTTATCATTTTTTCAGCTCACCGCTCAAAATAATAATCAGTTTCACCCCAAAGAGGAAAAGAAGCTCACAGATTTTCACAACTATATGATGAAGGTCACCATGTCATCACCTACTGTAGCTTCTTAAGCCATTTTGCAGAATAAATAAATTTGTATTATTTAAGGACGATCCACAGTGAATGGACAAGCCTTTTTTTCTTTGTCCACGGTAACAAAAGTGTCCAAATCTGTCCTACATACCATTATAGTACCATTGTTAACAATAATATAATGCACTATAAAATAAGACAATGCTGTGGGATGACACTGGTTAGTTGGATTGGGACGGCACAATGCCTATTTGTCAGTGATGGAACACATATAAGAGACCACAATAAATCAATGGACCACCCAACCTCTAACATAAAAAGGTGGCGCATTTGTGCACCAATCACTGAGGTGTAATCCAATGCACAACTCATGTGACCTTACGTCGGGATAGAAGATGACAGCCGTGTCGAGCTCTAAAAGTGGGTGTGTGACGACCTGGGTGTGTCCAGAAGGTGCGGGGCGTCTCACTTCTTTAGTCAAAGGCAGTAAAATACCTCCAGTGAGACCTAATTCGAACCCAGTGCCCATCTGACACCCCAAGGGGCTTACATCTCACCCCTGACCCTTTCACACAGAACACAAGTGGGTGTGTCCGCACGTCCAAAGCGCTGTGCTCTTAAGTAGATTTGCCCCACCCTTCTTTTAAAACCATCACATCCTTCACACAGCAGCAGCACGCATTTATGGGGGCCTATTCTGAGAAAATAGGTGTCCGTGTGTTGGTTTCTTCAATTCATCACATGCACTAACAAAGCCCCATTGTCTCACCCGGCACACATACTCAGCACGCCATCAGTAGCAGTCAATGGGTGTGTGTCTCTATGTGTCAGCCCGATGATTGACTGGGGGTTAACCGGACTTTCTCACAAAATGGTCTGGATTAGTCTAAATGATCCTGAAAGGGATAAGGGATAAACAACAGTAATGGTGGAAGAGAAAGATTCCCTGGAAATGCAATGGATGTATTGAATGCAAGCTGAAATATCCTCATTGCAGGGAAATTAACATGGCTTCCTTTAACATTGTCCCCCCTCCAATCAACGGAAATCACCATTAAATTATTATTATTTATTCTAAATTATTTAAATTATTTCTACAAATTACTGTTTACGCTGTACATTGTTCATATTTGATGTCATCTATTTATTCTCCACATTATTATTTATTATTTATTATTATACGGGAGCCAGGCAACGACATTTTGTTGGCAATTTCACTGCAGTGTTATTGTGCAACGGCAATAAATAAAGTCTAGGTCTATGTCTACAAGTCACAGAAAAGTAGCTTCCAACAACATCAAATTAAAAGCACAACATGAATATCGACCATTGTTGTCCATAGAGAATATTATCACATTCATACACAACATCGGTATTTGGAAAACAAGTGGGAAAAAATATGTATTTTTGAACACTGAACTCTTACTTTGTCATGGAGAAGATAACTATTATAGATTTAAGGACCGCTGGAAAACAAAACAACAAACTATGGCCATTTAACATTTAACATGGCGGTTAGGGAATACAGTTGCTATTTATTTATCAATATTTATCAGTAATACAGTGAAAATGAGAGGAACTGTGAATATTGACTTTGCAAGTCAATTTCAGTACGCTCCTTTCACTTTTCTGCTTGTGCAACAAAAAATCCAAGTTGTGCTCCTAGTTTCCAAAGTTTCAACAATACTGATACTGATCCATACTTATTTTCTACAACTCCTGAACAACACAGACACCACACCAGTAGTTATCGCTGTCCCGTCAATGAGCTTCCTGTGGAAACGATGTGACTGTCTTGAAGTGATTGCAAAGCACAATAGAAGAGAAGGAAGACTTAACACTGAAAAAACAAAGATACAAAGGAGAGAAGTGTCCACCGGTGAAAATGTATTGTGAGGATGTTAATGGCCTTCCGGGTGATGATACCTGCTGACTCGGCATGGAGAGATGTCTCTCAAAAACCTCATGTCTGATGAGGACACTGCTGAGTGCATTGACTTCCTTGAGGTTTACAATAAGCCAATGATAGCAAATATGACAGGGCTCGACAATAACGATGTACCGATGGCCCGGGGCAAGTTAAAACAAAATTGGGGCAAGTAAATCCAATCAGTGATATTCCCGTCGGGCAAGTGTACTTTGGCATGCCATACTGCCAAGAGTTTTTTTTCAAAGCGGTTCTTGTTCCGTTCTTGTTCGCGATCAGCCAATCAGCGATCGTTTGACTACAAAAACATCTATCATGGCGTCCCTGCCAACATCATCTAATTCTTCAACAACTTCTGAAGGAAAACAGCAAAAAGTGATGAACCAGTGCCTCCTAAACAAGTATTTTATTAGCGGCAGCAAATCAAATGATGGCACAGGTGAGTGAATCACATTGCTGTGATAATCTGAAGTGGTCACAATGAAATATAATAATAATAATAATAATAATAATAATAAAACGGCAAATAATAAAAACTTAAGAAACCACATATAGTTGGCGGGTAGACAAATTATTTTTTTCAGATTAAAATGAACAAAGTATTATTAGAGCCCTGTAGACATGACAAAACACGACTATAGTCACATTTATACTCTTTTTATTTACAACATATTGCGCAACTGCAGGGTCTTGAGACACGTGCTAACTCGCAAACTAGAGAGCTAGCGACCTAAACGGTAGCCTTCAAGTTATTTCCTTTAAACTTAAATAGCCAAAAACTTACCACTTCCACACGGATAGGGAGGATAACTATTAACAGTTATTTAACCTTTAACATGAATATTAATCAAACGTGATAATTTTTTCTGGGTACATGATACCATACAGCATCCATATCAAACTTTCATATCAAGCCGGGGGCCTCAAACTAGTGTCCTGCGGGCCACATTTGGCCCGCAGGCCGCGTGTTTGAGACCCCTGCCTTAAAGATTCCCCATGGGCAAGTAATTTTTGTTTTTAATGTACAGCCCTGTATGACACAGTATTTAGTAAACACCTTTGGGAGGGGAAAAAGCCTGTTACCTCATAACTACTCCTTAACACAAACACAACTGTGCTGCAAAACCATGTTACAATACACACTGTGTGATGAGTACACTTCCTCTCCTCTGCTGGGGACACCTGCCTACACATTCCACAGCCTGAGCGTGGCGGCAGCACAAACGCAACTGAGGGATCTGAGTGCATCTGTGTGTGTGTGTGTGTGTGTGTGTATGCGTACAAGGACTGTTTGTTGCTGTGTTCCCAGCTGTCAGCACCCTCCAAATGCTAAGCTAAAAGCACGTTTGTTAAATAGTTTATAAGGCAATTCCAACAACTTTAGAGATCCCTGTTTGTCTGTTTTTTATGTATGAGCCGTGATGGTTTTCCACTGGTCTCTGCAGACCACCCACTCAATATTCCAACAGCAGATGGAAAAAGACAGTCAAGGAGGATGATACAAGATATCACCTCCAAGGATACCGTCTCCATCTGTGCTCAAAGCCGCAGTATTTGAATAGATGAAATTCATTAAATTGATGTATTTAGGAATTCTACGAAATGTCAAGTCATTTAACATGAGAATGATAAGAAAAATGTGTGTGTTGAAAATGGGCAAAGACACACTCATCAACTCACTTCAACAGTTTTTCCCCACAAAGCTCCCCAAAGCCACAATGGTTAAATAGTTGCTGAGAGAACATACGCTCTTCCAAAAAGACCGAAAATCACACCCCTGGCACTCAGACATATAGTGCATATTTTAGAACCTCTACGTTGTATATTGTAAAGCCCACCCTGTATAGTAATGATTCAAAACAATCCTGACAAAATAGTGTTGATAGATCATGGCCACACAGTACTTGAACTTGACTGTGTTACAACAGAAAGTACACATTGCATGTACAGTAATACATGCTGAGCTCTAACCATCATGGACATTGATAGTAAATGAATGCTTACTTGAGGTGTTAGCCACATCCTGGCCACACTTTAAGACACAAATGATCACCCTTCCTGGAGGGACCAGACAACCACGCAGCAGATACTCTTTAAAGGAGTGGTGTGTGTGAGTGTGTGTGTGTGGGTGTGTCGGTTTTTAATAGGAATGTGTGTGTATGTGTCACAGGACTATTCCCGCACACGTTCACACGGCTCCTGTACAAACATCACACTGAGTGACAAGTGTGTTTTCATTCTTTTTCCATTGATGGCTGCGTGTAGGTGTGATGATGCGGTCCAGTGCTAACCTTCTTCATCAAGTGAGACCTTCTGCAGGCATTGTCAACCCGACAGGGTACAGAGTACTTTTTTTTTTTTTTTTTTTTTACAATTCCTGCTCTTCTAACTTTCCAAGACAAACAACTGGCCTTGCTTGACTGCTCAGGAAACCATGTGACCACGAAGGGCTGAGCATAGAGACGAGCAGAGGCTCATGGGAACCCATTCAAGTGCCTGCCAAGTGCTCAAATTTGGAGTCAAGAGAAAATCACAAGACACAAAAATACACACAGTTTGCCTACCTTTGGATAACTTTTAGTCTAAAAAAAAATAAAGTATTTTAAAAAACAGCATGTGAACAATGAACTCTTCTTAGTTAAAGGCTTGAATGGCCAGAGATTATGGTGTATATCTAAAATCGGGCCGTGTCTGTGGATCGTGATGCCTTTCCCAGCTGTAAAAGCCCCGTGCCGGAAGCCTCTCCATGAGTCTCGGCCAGTACAGGCCTGGCAGACTCCACCAAGATGAGTGCCGAGATGCACGCAGATATAGAAAGCAGACGGGAGAGGAGAAACATACACACAAGCCTGAGTCTGACATATTAATTAAGATTGTAAACGTAAAAAACAAAGTAGTTGGAGATGGTATACAACTGCAATTATAGCACCCGACACTAGTTGGTGTAATAAGAACCATAACCACAAGGCATTTTAGGTGAACACTAAAAACACTTCATATCTACTTTGTTTGGAAAATAACTTGGGAACAGATTCCGCTACCCATCATGAGCATCTTCTTCTTTCTCTTTTGGCTTTTCCTTTCAGGGGTCGCCACAGCAAATCAACCGCCTCCATCCAACCCTGTCCTCAACCCGCATGTCTCTCTTTTGGTCTTCCTCTATGCCTCCGACCTGGCAACTCTACCATCTCCGAACCATCTCAGTCTGGCCTCTCTGACTTTATCTCCAAGGCCTCTAACATGTAATGTCCCTCGGATGTACTCGTTCCTGATCCTATCCATCCTGGTCACTCCCAACGAGAACCTCAGCATCCTCATCTCTGCTACCTCCAGTTCTGTCTGTAAATCCTAGGCATCTGATGTAGTCTTCAAACATGTCGGCCAATCCCAACAGTAATGGAATGACTACATGAACTGATAACTGATGAATTAAGTAAGTAAAGAGTCCATATTGAGTACACATAGACTATGAAGTTGCATACTGGCCAAGTGTGCCTTCTGCAGGAGAAGATGACGGCATTTCAAGGCACATGTTCAATCAGCGAGGGCAAACCAGGACAAGAAGGGAGGAGAAATACACAGAAGGGAAAATGGATGAAAATGGTTTCACAAGTTCAACACGCAAAGTAAGGAATCCACTAAAGTTTTGACATAACACAGGTGATCGATATGACTGGAGAACTATCAATCCAGGCATCATGAATGTAAGGGATTTTATTTTCCCCTGTTCTCTCCGTTCTCACAAACATCAAACACCCTCTTGATGTGGAGAAACAGCGATTGCAACACCTGCATCCTGAAAAAAACCTCACAAATGCTGATAGTAGTGACAGTTTAAATTCCTTTCCATTTGTGTCTGACATTTATCTGCCTGTGCCTCTATCTGTTTGTGCTGTTTGTGCTGTTTGTGCATGATCACGCTGCTATCTTGGTCTACTTAGAATCCACAACAGATTCAGCCCCAGTTATCAGAACAACAGTGATGCATCAAGGCGTTTCCTGAAGTTTTTAAGTACAAGTTAGTCTCTCGCGCCCATAGGCCCCGTTCTGCAGACTACTGTGTCAAAACAAAGACTTATGTTGAAAAGCAGAACATACTATCAATCAATCAATCAATCAAACCTTATTTGTAGAGCACTTTTTATACATAGAATGTAGCACAAAGTACTTTACATGTTCAAAAAGAAAGACAACAACAACATATACACACACACTCGCACATACATAGACATAGTGGGTAAGCCCCACGAGAGGAGACACCCCAGCCCCCAACCGAGAACACCCCCCCAGCGCAGAAAGCCCCCACTGAGGAAACTGGATATATGGGATAATAAATATAAAAACGTCAAAAATAAGAATATAGAAAGTATATATAGAAATAATGAAATAAAAACTAAAATATATAAGAACATTAATAAAAACTAAAATAAGCATGTGTAAAAATTAAAAAAAATTTTTAAGATTTTTTAAGAGAAAAAATTTGGTTAAGATCCAAAACAAAAGGTATAGGGTATAAAATAACCATTAGACAAAAGTCAAGTTCAAAGGTTAAAAAAAAAGTAGTATACTAAGAGCATGAGCTAATAGCCAAATTAAATAGGTCATACTATACTATACTGTACTAATAATACTAATTCTGCTGAATTAGTACATATATTTATACTGTGTATTCTGTATAGTTTGTATTTTCATTCTTTTTTTTTAAATAGATGTGTCTGCACCTACTTCACCAAAACAAATTCCTAGTATGTGTTTGATCATACCTGGCAATAAACCTTTTTCTGATTCTGAATTTTTTATACTAATATGTACTGGGTGCACTCCTGAGCTTGTCTAGGTCTTAGTTGGCCAACTGGGTGGGTGTTATAGTATTTATGGCCTCCAACCTGACCCCGCTTCCTTTCAACCACCGTACACTCTTGATACATCTGCCCCCTTAACCTCACCCCCCCCAACACTCAACACACATATACACTGAGACACCAGTGTGAATGCCTGAAAGGCTCCTTCTGTTGCAAGTTAATGGGGAACTTGCCAAAAATCAGACTAATAACTATGAACAAGGCACAGAATTGTTTCTATACGTCTGCATAACGACAGAAAGTTGTGAAGTTCCGTGCTCGGCTTGTATTGACTTTGTCGTTTCTATGCAAGTCAACACGTAACTACTTCCCATACGACACCTACTAACAGCACCATAAGGTCCAGTTACTTACAGTTCACACATATGTCGGTATGTCTAATGTACACACTGAGTCATGTCAAACACCTAGGAAATAATGACCATGCATGCAATAAACTGAACATGAGTCACAAATGATTGTATGAAAACATTTTTCCAATCCCTGCATTGGCATAATATAGAATTGAACAATAATTAATATCTTTTTAGAAGATGATGGTTGGTATATCCACCAAGTGGAGGACAGAGAAGTACTGAGGAGGGCTTAAGTCGTGCTGAGTTTAACTGCTGTCTGACTTACTTCCTCTGGACTTGCCTGCACAGCCGCAGTGTAAACGCAACGTAATCTGAGACACTGATAGACGGGAGGCCCGCTGAATATTCTATCAGTCCAGGATGGGCAAAATAAGTTATCTTTTTTTGAAAAAAAAACGGCCATCTTCACAATGATTTATCTGTCTGACAAGAAATCCAACAAGAGGAATTACTGTTCACTGGACAAACGCAAACAAGGCATCCTTTCAACTGTGAAATTCCATCACATAGTCGTTCGCCAATCCCTTTTCAAGCTTTATTCTACATTTCAATGGGCAGATTATCCCAAAGATGGATCGTAAATGTGGCCACCATCTCTGAAAATAATGAAGAGATAGCCCAAAAGGATGGAGGGACAGAATACATAAAACATGTGTACACATTGAACCATTTATTTAACAATTATAAAGTAATGGTAATGGTTTTATTTCATTTGAACGTGCATCAGATTACAATTGAATGCATCCCATAATCAGTTCCCAGTTCCACATGTCCAAAAGGAGTAGGAAGAAGCAAAGCTTATTAAATCCTACCCCTCCATCTGGTACTTTTACAATCAGTAACTGTTACATTTGTTCACTTCCTGCTTTCCTAATATAGTTTAAGTTTTTTTGTAGTTTGTTTTTATTTGATTTTATTTTTTTTTTATTTATCATTTTGTCAAAAGGATGGAGGGACAGAATACATAAAACACATTGAACCATTTATTTAACAATTATAAATTAATGGTAATGGTTTTATTTCATTTGAACGTGCATCAGATTACAATTGAATGCATCCCATAATCAGTTCCCAGTTCCACATGTCCAAAAGGAGTAGGAAGAAGCAAAGCTTATTAAATTCTACCCCTCCATCTGGTACTTTAACAATCAGTAACTGTTATATTTGTTCACTTCCTGCTTTCCTAATATAGTTTAAGTTTTTTTTTTAATTAAATTTTTTATTTTTATTTTTTTTGGTCATTTACCGAAGTACGAGGAGATATGACCATACAATGACATAATGGGTACCATAGTAACTGTCAATATATAATATATAATATGTATAGCACATCATGACTGGTTCAAGACTCTTCATCCTTGTATTTAGCAAACATGGAAGCAATGTAAGAGACATAAACAGAGCACAAAGAGGACTAAATAAGACGCCCTAATTAGAATTACGAGTGATAGAAATCATCAAATAAATCACAATATTATGCTCTCAACATTCTTCTTGTCACACTTCCATTAGAACACCCAAATATCATCACCCTTTGGTTAACTTTGGGATCCATGTTTATTTTGCCATCAGGAAGGAGATCATGTGATGGTTGTTCAGCGCAGATCGCATCAGCAGAAAGACGTGAGGCTTTGGCCCAGGCTGTCATGTCTGTTTTTCTGTACCCACATGTGTTCCCCATATGGGCGTGCTGCCTAAATGTGCTCCTTCCCTCCAATAACCGCAACGGAATTCATGGGAGTTTTACTGTACATGGTTTTTGGCCTAATTATGCCACGTGTGTTGCTGCGGCTCTTATAATTACTATGTGTCTATCTCGTTGACCTTGACCCAACAGGTGATGTTTCTAAGGGATGTTTGCTTGTATGCAGTGCAGCACATGTACAGGATTATGGGGTCTGTCTGGCATGGGTTCAGATGTTGAGAATGACCAGGTGTGAGAGCATAACAGGAAAAACTATGTGAATGACTTCAGCCCAATGCGGTTTGGCTACCCAGCCGGCATTTGGTAGAAAGCTTGTGTCACAAACAGATTCAAATAAATTGCATAGCCTCGTTGGTGGAGGCTCGTTTTCAAAACAAACACATTCTTGTGTTTATAATTACAAGAGAAAGCCTTGGGTGTAGAAAAAGAAAAAAAATATTATTTTAATAATTATCTGTGGCACATATTGCATTTAAAGGTTGGAATTCTGTGGAGGGGAAAGTGAGCACATAAAGTGCGTAACTTCCGCTCAGCTTACTTGTAAACAAACAATTATTGTTTCAGCTTTTTGTGCTTCATTCATATATTCATATGCAGGGGTGCTGGAGCCTATCCCAGTGGGCGAGAGGCAAAGTCCACCCTGGACTGGTGGCCAGCCAATCACAGGGCACATATAGACAAACAACCATTCACACTCACATTCCTACCTATGGACAATTTGGAGTCGCTAATTAACCTACCATGTTTTTTTGGAATGTGGGAGGAAATCGGAGTACCCGGAGAAAACCCACACATGCACGGGGGAGAACATGCAAACTCCACACAGAGATGGAGGGTGGAATTGAACCCTTGTCTTCTCACTGTGAGGTCCCTGCAGCCCTGTTCCAAATTAATTGTTCCAAATTATCCGTTATAGTTATAGTCTATCGCTTGAAAAAAAAACATGCTAATAACCCTAATCTCTACTAAAAACCATAATACCTCCAAATGTATAGTTGCAGATATCTACAATGTATTTAACTGCAATAATACAATATATGCCACCGGGAATGAAAGTAGTTAAAAACAGGGGATGTAAAATCATGCTCCAAAAATAAGGTCAAATTAAACCGTTAACAAGTGTACTGTATGTTCATACCTTCTTTAAAATGGCCTAAATGACATGTTAATAGCAGCTTTGAAAAGCCTTATAGTATAGTATAGTATAGTATAGTATAGTATAGTATAGTATAGTATAGTATAGTATAGTATAGTATAGTATAGTATAGTATAGTATAGTATAGTACAGGGGTCGCCAATCTTTACCATCAAGAGCTATTTTGCTTCCTCTTACAGTGAAGAAAAATAGTCTGGAACAGCAAAATAGCACTCAATTACAATGGAATGATACAGACTGGTTTGTTATAATAATAATAATAATAATAATAATAATAATAATAATAATAATAATAATAATAATAATAATAATAATAATAATAATAATAATAATAATAATAATAATAATAATAATAATAATAATAATAATAATAATAATAATAATAATACATTTTATTTGTATAGCGCTTTTCAAAATGCTCAAAGACACTTTACAGAAGAATGGAGTTGAATAAAAGCAAGTAAACACAGTAGAAGACACACCAAAATACAACATTCATTCGTTAATACACAGTTAAAACATGAGAAAAAGCGGGGCGGGGCACAGCAGTCAGATTATGCACAAAACTGTACGATAACAAGACAAAAAAAAGGCAAAAATTTTGTCAAAAAAATTTGTCAAAAACTGAATCATTGGAAAATTAGTGGCATTCTAAAACCGAGATTTGACTGTATATTGATTTGGCCTGGTGTATAAATCCTGATATATAAATAGTACCGCTCCCCCACAGTCCCCTCAATACATGCTGTTACCCACAGCTTCATACAACACAGCCACTACGACTCCAGCAGATTTCACCAGAGTGCACAGCAAGGGGTTATTACATCCAGTTCTTTCTGAGACAAATGTTTCCACTTAGACTACACACTCCCTGACAGACCCCCACTAACTCCCCAAACCTCTTCACCTCTTCACTTCCCTTCAGTCTGATCAAATGATCTGTTTGTATAGGTAACAGGTTGCATTGACAATAACAGACTTCACGTTTCCATAGGCACACATGCAGAGAAGCAGCTAAGTTAAGGCCTATAAAACTGTGATGATGCACAGATATTTTTTTCCAGAGAAAATGGCAGGCGGTTTTAACGTTGATCTGTGAACTGTATGTTTTGAAAAAAAAAAGGTGGAAGTGATTGTTGCAATAAAAGTGAAGCGTGCTATACACACTCACTGGATGAAGCCATCTGAGGAAAATAACTGGGTGTTGCTGAAAGATGGATAGTTATTTAGAAGAAATGAGTGTGTTTGGTTTATGTTTGGGTGGAAGGTCTTATGATAGGTAATGATATATACAAAGTCATATAAATGCATAAAGGTCAGACAGACTTTTTTTTCTTAATGTTAAGCTATGATGGCTGAACGTTAATGTCTTTGTCCATTAGAGACTCGCCTTCCTGGACTTAAAAGTTAAGAGGCAGCTCCATTGTTACTTAGAGTTCTTATTGATGCACATGAAAGACTGGTGGCAAATGGTATCAACATCCAAATAAGAAGTGCATTTTATCTGCTGCTACAGGCTACGTACAGTGAAGAAAATAAGTATTTGAACACCCTGCTATTTTGCTATTTCTCCCACTTAGAAATCATGGAGGGGTCTGAAATTTTCATCGTAGGTGCATGTCCACTGTGAGAGAGATAAACTAAAAAGAAAAATCCAGAAATCACAATGCATGATTTTTTAACAATTTATTTGTGTGATACAGCTGCTAATAAGTATTTGAACACCTGAGAAAATGAATGTTAATATTTGGTACAGTAGCCTTTGTTTGCTATTACAGAGGTCAAACGTTTCCTGTAGTTTTTCACCAGGTTTGCACACACTGCAGGAGGGATCTTGGCCCACTCCTCCACACAGATCTTCTCTAGATCAGTCAGGTTTCTGGGCTGTCGCTGAGAAACACGGAGTTTGAGCTCCCTCCAAAGATTTTCGATTGGGTTCAGGTCTGGAGACTGGCTGGGCCATGCTAGAACCTTGATATGCTTCTTACGGAGCCACTCCTTGGTTTTCCTGGCTGTGTGCTTCGGGTCGTTGTCGTGTTGGAAGACCCAGCCACGACCCATCTTCAATGCTCTGACAGAGGGAAGGAGGTTGTTCCCCAAAATCTCACAATACACGGCCCCAGTCATCCTCTCTTTAATGCAGTGCACTCGTCCTGTCCCATGTGCAGAAAAACACCCCCAAAGCATGATGCTACCACCCCCATGCTTCACAGTAGGGATGGTGTTCTTCGGATTGTACTCTTCATTCTTCTTCCTCCAAACACGCTTATTGGAATTATGACCAAAAAGTTCTATTTTGGTCTCATCTGACCATAAAACTTTCTCCCATGACTCCTCTGTATCATCCAAATGGTCATATGCAAACTTAAGACGGGCCTTGACATGTGCTGGTTTAAGCAGGGGAACCTTTCGTGCCATGCATGATTTCACATCATGACGTCTTAGTGTATTACCTACAGTAACCTTGGAAACGGTGGTCCCAGCTCTTTTCAGGTCATTGACCAAGTCCTGTCGTGTAGTTCTGGGCTGATTCCTCACCTTTCTTAGAATCATTGAGACCCCACGAGGTGATATCTTGCATGGGGCTCCACTCCGATTGAGATTGACCGTCATGTTTAGCTTCTTCCATTTTCTAATGATAGCTCCAACAGTGGACCTTTTTTCACCAAGCTGCTTGGTAATTGCTCCGTAGCCCTTTCCAGCCTTGTGGAGGTGTACAATTTTGTCTCTGGTGTCTTTGGACAGCTCTTTGGTCTTCGCCATGTTACAAGTTAAAGTCTTACTGATTGTATGGGGTGGACAGGTGTCTTTATGCAGCTAACGACCTCAAACAGGTGCATCTGATTCAGGATGATACATGGAGTGCAGGTGGACTTCTAATGGGCAGACTAACAGGTCTTTCAGGGTCAGAATTCTAGATGATACACAGGTGTTCAAATACTTATTTGCAGCTGTATCACACAAATAAATTGTTAAAAAATCATGCATTGTGATTTCTGGATTTTTCTTTTTAGTTTATCTCTCTCACAGTGGACATGCACCTACGATGAAAATTTCAGACCCCTCCATGATTTCTAAGTGGGAGAAATAGCAAAATAGCAGGGTGTTCAAATACTTATTTTCTTCACTGTATATCTGTGAAACACTTTCTCTTCAGCCAATCTCAGTCCATTGCCAAAAACCTTTGACCTGTAATGGTTTTATGTGTCCGGCTTTACAGAGTTATGACTAATCCAGATGACAACACAGGTGCATGTGGCATTGAGTCGATGGGGGCACTCCCCGGGTGTCTGGTTCTAATCCTTTTTTTTCCCCTATTAGCTACCCAGGCTGCAAATCCATTCCTCGGTACTGGACAGATTGCCTCAAGAGCCATAGCCAGGATGCTGTGGTAATGCACACTAGCTGCACAGTTTCCAATTTAAACAAGAAAAGGAAGCCCAAAACCAATGTGGGCTGTACAGAATAAAACCCAGTTCAATGTCATCCAAGAATTTGTCATGGAAGACTTAATCAAGATGTATATCTAAGGAAGATTTCATGACCACTGCCGCTATTTCTGTTCCTCTATTTGTGTCCATTGCCTTTCTGTGAGTATGTCATCCTCACTGTGATTGGCTGGCGACCAGTCCGGGGTGTACCCCACCTCTCGCCACAGTCTGCTGGGATAACCTCCAGTACAACCCGGGTCGCGGGGTGTGCTTAACTCTCCTAAGAACCATTACTCATCTGACTGTAATGTGATGGGAGATTCATGGTAATGGTAATGGTAATGGTAATGGTAATGGTAATGGTAATGGTTTTATTTCATTTGAACATGCATCAGATTACAATTGAGTGCATCCTATAATCAGTTCACAGTTCCACATGTCCAAAAGGAGTAGGAAGAAGCAAAGCTTATTAAATCCTACCCCTCCATCTGGTACTTTTACAATCAGTAACTGTTACATTTGTTCACTTCCTGCTTTCTGAATATAGTTTAAGGTTTTATTAATTTAATTTAATTTAATTTAATTTAATTTAATTTAATTTAATTTAATTTAATTTAATTTAATTTAATTTAATTTAATTTAATTTAATTTAATTTAATTTAATTTAGTACGAGGTGATATGAGCATCCAATGACATAATGGGTACCATAGTAAGTGTCAATACAGTAATATATTGTATTGTTTCTTGAATTGGCTCATCGTTGTGCATTGTTTGAGATCAGTAACTGTTACATTTGTTCACTTCCTGCTTTCCATAATACAGTTTAAGGTTTTTTTGGTGTTTTTTAATAACGCACTTCGTACTGAAGTACGAGGTGATATGAGCATCCAATGCCATAATGGGTACCATAGTAAGTGTCAATATAGTGATATATATAGCACATCATGACTGGTTCAAGACTCTTCATCCTTGTATTTAGCAAACATCAACTGCTTGTATTGTTTCTTGAATTGGCTCATCGTTGTGCATTGTTTGAGGTCCTTACTCAATCCATTCCATAGTTTGATTCCACATACTGAAAAGTATGGATGTAAAATTGATGTAAAATTTGTAAAAAAAAAATGTAAAAATGTAAAAATTCATCAAAATGAAGATTTCCATGAGGGCAGAGGAACAAATAAAGATAAGATTATTTGACAAAAGAACTGCGATGCTTTCATGATGAATTAGAGACTAGAATCAAACCCATGTGGTGTGAATGCATTCATGGTCTTCCAAGAATAGTCTGAAACAACGCATTTATGTACCAATAGATGAGCACAGTGCAACAAATATGCACACCAGCACACAAATGGGTCTGTGTTTTTACAGCTGGGCCAGACCAGAAGCCAGCGCTAACAATGACATGAACCATCAGAGAGCTGGTGGATGTTTACAACTTTGAGATTCCAATGCAATGTAAAGTGCATTACTAATGTATTATTATTTGAATGTGTTTAGATATGTGACTTGAACTGCAAGCCAATATGTAGAATGTGCATTGAAAAGTGCAGCATTTTAGCCGGATTAACTTCCTAATGCAGTAAAGCTACAGTATATGACCTCGCACCTAAACAAGCCAAATATTGCATTACTGTTAATGCGCTGGCAAATTTGAAGCATGTTGGACACGCATGCATCATGCAATGACTATGTCACCGTGATGCTAATGCCGTGATATGTTTTTCAAAATGGCATATGATCATGATTCCAGATGTGCAGAGCAGGGCAGTGTATTTTCAGAGTGCTGGTTTCCCCATCTGTGTGACCACAGTGCTGGGCTGTTCTCCCTGCATCTTCCTCACCGCTGTTCCCACGCCGCCTTCTGGGTTAAATACATAGCTTGGAAAATACTGACCAGCAAGACGTATACACAGCTATCTTGCAGCCCTGATCCTTTACTCCTTGTTTTTTTAATACTTTTTGGGCTGGAACAAAATTATTTTTTGTTAGTGCCGAACCAAATCAAGGTTTATTTTTCTGGGTTAATCTGAATGCACCAGTACACCTCCGAGCGTCCCACAGGTGGATAACACCTTTCAAACGTTTGCAATATAACACAGACTGCAAAAATCTGTAACACAGAACTGTCAGTAAGGCACATTTTCACTATTTATAGCCAAAAAAGCTTGGCTCCAGGCATAATAACAATGACAGTGCTTTATGAAAAGCAGAATGAATAGTTAGTATATTGAGCAGCACTAACAGAGTGGGGTAATTGAAATTATTTTACAATTACAATTACAATTGAGTGCATCACATAATCAGTTCACAGTTCCACATGTCCAAAAGGAGTAGGAAGAAGCAAAGCTTATTAAATCCTACCCTTCCATCTGGTACTTTTACAATCAGTAACTGTTACATTTGTTCACTTCCTGCTTTCATAATATAGTTTGTTTAAAATTATACATTTACATTTTTTGTCACATACCGAAGTACGAGGTGATATGACCATACTGTACCATACATACCAACAACAACAAAAGTCTGACTCGCCGTGTTAGCTTACTGATGACTACACTAAATTCATCGCACATCAACTTAACACCCCCAAAGTATACCTCAGAAATATACAAACATGTACCAACATGTACTGTTACATTTGTTCACTTCCTGCTTTCCTATTTAATTTAATTTAATTTAATTTAATTTAATTTAATTTAATTTAATTTAATTTAATTTAATTTAATTTAATTTAATTTTATTTAATTTTATTTTATTTAATTTTATTTAATTTTATTTAATTTTATTTAATTTTATTTAATTTTATTTAATTTTATTTTTGTCACGTACCAAAGTACAAGGTGATATGACCATACAATGGTAATGGTTTTATTTCATTTGAACATGCATCAGATTACAATTGAGTGCATCCCATAATCAGTTGACAGTTCCACATGTCCAAAAAGAGTAGGAAGAAGCAAAGCTTATTAAACCCTACCCCTCCATCTGGTACTTTTAAAATCAGTAACCGTTACATTTGTTCACTTCCTGCTTTCCGTTATACAGTTTAAGTTTTTTTTAAGGTAAACATTGCATAATAATTGCAAAGAATTTACAGGCCAAATTCACAGTACATGAGGTAAGAATCTACAATATGGTACTGCTATAGGGAGCTGAATGGACATTTATATGATCACAATCAGCAGGATCAATGATTCCCTCATCCACTGCCCATTAGTGAAGCTACTTCCATTTTAAAATGCCCTATAGTGCTATCAGGACAAAGCATGGCAGAAAGAGCTTGTTCATGCTTGCGGGGGGAACTGGATTCCTCTCTACAATGGTGCTGGGCAATGAGTTCAAACTGTGCTATGGAGCCATTTGAACGCAGATAAAAGGAAGACTAAACAAGTTCAGGGTCGACATGTGTATAACAAGCGCACGCATGAGTAATGAATACGATCCTGGCACATCCCGCCGAAGTTCCTCTAATGCACTCCATGCATAGTCGAACACATGAACAGCTAAACATGAAGCGCGTGAGCAAAGAATAGAAAAGATGTGCATAAGCACAAGAAAGAAGGGAGTTTTCAGAATTGTTATTGGAGCTGGAGCTGTGCAAGTCATTGCTTTCTTAAAGAGTTCCAGATGTGAGCCAGGGCCTGAGAACAGAGCTGAAGAGAAATCAAGAGAAAGGGAGGAGATTTATTTCCGAATGTGGCCTTCCAAGTGATCAACAGTCGACCCTCCCATTCAAGAACAATCATTTGAAGGCCAAAAAGTAGGTAATTGCTTTTTATAAACGATGACTGCTTGTGAGGACCGCAGCAGAAGAAGAAGAAAGGGGGGGTTGGAGGTGAGGTTTGTGTGTAAGGGTGTGGGGTGTCAGGTGGTACGGTGGTCGAAGGGCATGCGGCTAGCAGTCATGGGACTATAAAAAGCTGGGGTGGTCAGAATAATGGTCTGTTGTTATAACATACACGGACGCATATGTATATTTCCAAAACCCAAAGACAGAACCAACAAAAATAGGCCAATCCCAAAGTAAACCAAAAGACATCTGCCTAAATGATGCGGCAGATGCCGGTCTTGAGCTTATTATATTTATATATTAAAGTGCTCCAACTCATACAGCACAACGTAATTTCTAATCGATTGAGCAATTATATTATGTATAGCATGCATACTGTACTTACACACTGAAAGCATCGTCTAATTGCACCTCTAATAAACAGTAAAGATTATTTATCACCCCAGTCTTTGCGCTGTATGAAAGTGTACTTAGATGTGACCGCTCACGTGCCCGGCTTCCCCTACATTTGTTTTCACTCCCTCTATGTCGGGCTAAGCTGCACAATCACACAACAAAAGGCCATTGTGCTGCATGGAAGAAAAAAAAAAGCTCTGCTCCACTGAGCTTGTACTAGGCCACAAACAAAGACTATAAATGAACTCGGCACCGGGTTGCCAAAAGTACCAAGAAAAGAAAGCTAAGTCTATTAGCAAAGAATTGAGATGATTAAGTAGGGAACTCTCATTAGAACACAAGAGGGATGAATAGTGCAGATATGGCAACACCGTTTTACTCCCGCGTTCCAAAAACATGCTAGGTTAATTAGTGACTCCAAATTGTCCATAGGTATGAATGTGAGTGTGAATGGTTGTTTGTCTATATGTGCCCTGTGATTGGCTGGTCCCACCCTGGACTGGGTTCCGCTGGGATAGGCTCCAGCATACCCGTCACCCTAGTGAGGATAAGCGGCATAGAAAATGCATGGATGGATGGACGTCAACATCCCAAAGGTATAGACCAGGGGTCAGCAACCTGCGGCTCCAGAGCCGCATGTGGCTCTTCAGCTTCTTTGTTGTGGCTCCCTTTGCAATGTTTGAATATTTTTTAACACCCGAGTGGGGAAAATGCATGTCTTTGTAATGAGTTTAAAAAAATCCAACTTTGTGTGAGACCATGAATGCATCCTGACTGAGTTCTGACAGCAGACAGGATGCTATTCAGTTCTCTTTCACACAAGTAAACATGAAGGAAAATAAGTAATACTTTACCATGGGCTGCACGGCGTACGAGTGGTTAGCGCGCAGGCCTCACAACTAGAAGACCCGAGTTCAATTCCACCCTGTGTTTGCATGTTCTCCCCGTGCATGTGTGGGTTTTCTCCGGGTACTCCGGTTTCCTCCCACATTCCAAAAACATGCTAGGTTAATTAGCGACTCCAAATTGTCCATAGGTATGAATGTGAGTGTGAATGGTTGTTTGTCTATATGTGCCCTGTGATTGGCTGGCCACCACTGAATGGTGAAGTAATACTTTCCCAGAACTACTTGATAATTCCAAAAAATATATTAGAGATCATTTTTTTAAAAAATTGGTGCATGGGAACTTGTTTGCGCCAGAGTAAACAAATCAGGTAAGTTTACTGTACTTTACACATATATTTATGTAAGTTTATCTCCAATACTAGCAAGAGTACTCCAACTCGTCTTTTGTTATCTGAACTACTTTGATACCCCCTAATTGTTTTAAACATATGTTTTGCGGCTCCAGGTTATTTTTCTTTAGTGTGCAAGGGGGTAAAATGGCTCTTTTCATAGTAAAGGTTGCCGACCCCTGGTATAGACAAACCTTTGAGACAAACAACCATTCACACTCACATTCATACCTATGGACAATTTGGAGTCGCCAATTAACCTAGCATGTTTTTGGAATGTGGGAGGAAACCGGGGTACCCGGAGAAAACACGGGGAGAACATGCAAGAAATGGCCGAGGTTGGAATTGAACCCGGGTCTCCTCGCTGTGAGGCCTTCACGCTAACCACTCGTCCACTCGTCCCAAGACGGAATAATGACATGTAAATACATTTTTAAAATCTGATTAATTGATTAATCAAAAAATAATCAGCCAATTAATCGGTTATTACAATAATTGTTAGTTGCAGCGGTATCGGCCAAAATCTGAATCGGAAGGTCAGGTTTTTTCAAGACGGGTGATCGACCAAACAACCGCAATCTCAAACCACAACATGAGGACTTGAGGCCATTCTGAATGATTACCTACAATATGCAGCGTGTCTGTGTGACGTGAGAACTCACTGAAATCACTACAACCAATCGGGCCAAACATTTCCCATGAAAGAAAATGCTTCCCTTGTTGCATCATGTTGCTCTGCACTATTATGTTCCAATTCTGACAGGACAAATTAGCAAGAAATCCATCAAATGGCCACGCACAAAGGACTATTGTATCCTGCCAGGACCAAAAGTAGGTTTTTCCACATCATGTATTGGAAGGTAAACAAGTGGAAAGTGGAAAAGCACAAACCTCTAAAGGGAAAAGTTAGATAGATGTTGAATGCTATCATTGCAGGAACACGTGCTGAAGGCCGCCATTCATTTCATTGAAAGGAAACTGAAATGGGTAGCATGTGGACTTCACAGTCAGGAGATCGAGGGTTCGAATTGCCATTGGTGTGTTCATGTTCTTGTCGGGTTTATGTGCGTTTTCTCTGGATAGATCCCAGAAACATGCAAGGTATGCTAATGCGAATGTCACTGGGAATGGTGTTCTGTGCCGGTTTTCCCACACATTAATTTATTTGTGGCAGTCCGCCAGCCCTTCACATATACAATACATTTGATGTGGCAGCCCGCCACATGTTCATTTAGACTGCCATAAAGGCATTGCCCTCGCTCATAAAGACATGGTGACACTGAATGCGTACCCCACCTCTCATGCCTGAAGACAGCTGGGGTAGGCTCCAGCACCCCCGCGACCCTCGTGAGGAAAAAGCCGTCGAAAATGAATGAATGAATAATTTATTTGTGGCAGTCCACCAGCCCTTCACATATAAATACATTTGATGTGGCAGCCCGCCACATGTTCATTTTGACCGCCATAAAGGCATTGCTCTCGCTCATAAAGACATGGTGACACTGAAGGTGTACCCCACCTCTCATGCCTGAAGACAGCTGGGGTAGGCTCCAGCTCACCCGAGACCCAAACGATGAAAAAAATGCATAGAACCCGAAGTGAACTCACCACTGGCGTTCTTCCCACAGATCAGGTGCTCGTACTGCTGCAGGACTCCCCACAGCTCCGCGTCATTGTTGACAACTCCTTCCAAGGCCTCTGGACTCACCGGAGCTGACCCCGCATCCGGCCCGGGGTGACCCCGTTCGGACATGAGCACACGGGCTCCGATCTCCTCCACCAAGGCTTCCATGCAGGCGGTCAGGCATATAGCAGCGTACTCGTGGATGCGCACGGATACGCGAGTGTCCACCATCCATCGGAAGAAACGTCCGACGCAGAAGGTCAAGCCGCATCGGGCCGACTTACCCTTTCTCAGCATCTCCCCCGCGCTCATGCTGTACATGGAGATGGCTTTGACCGAAGCGGAGACGCAGTAGTCAGCCAGAGCCCAGCTGAGCACCAGCCTCATTGCGCTTTGCACCTCAAAGCGCGTACAGCGGCAGTGCATGACACTCAGACGCTGCGCCTCCCTGGAGATGCGGATGAGAGCCTTGCGAAGGAGCGCAGATAAACGCCTCACGGCTTCCGTAGTGAACACGGGCGTGTGTCCGCCTTTTGTGACGCCACTTTCAGCCACTTGGCGAAGTATCCTCGCCACATCCTCTTCTGTCCAGGGGAACTCTTCCAGTTCGGGCAGGCGAGGACACTTGGAGAAGATGTCCTCTGGGTCCTCAGGGAGGACAGTGTTCACTGTGTCCCAGCTGTTGTTCCTGCTGTTCATAGAACCGGAGTAGTACCACCAGTTACCCCGGTGAGGGGTCGTCATAACGGCCTGGGAGTTCGACTTAGAGGAGGACAGGCTGAGGGATTTGCAGGAGTCTCCCGCTCCATAGCCGGAGTCCAAAGTCAGGTCCTCCAAGGTTTTCATGTGGGCATTACTTACACCAGACATGGTGGTCAAACTTCTTGTCTGTCTTCTTTGTTTTGTTTTATTAGCACCGCGCTCCTCCACGGAAGGTCTACCTGCAAGTCAAAGAGTCTCCCAAGTCTCCGCCGAGCAGGCTGGACTGGTTTCAGCGCGCAGCATTTGACGCCAAAGTTGACCCGAAAAACATTTTCACCATAAAGTTGACTTAACTTAACTTATTAAGGTCTTATTAACTTATTGAGTCCATTTCTGGTGGTGTTCAAGTCCCGACTCACCTTTCCTTCGAGTGAATTTTAAACCTTCCTTCTCCGAGGAGTCTATCCACGTCAGGCAAGGTTGCTCCCTTTCTGGAAAGTTCTCAAAAATGGAATGCTCCCCTTTATCGGAGAAGTGTGTTTAAAAGTCACGTTATCTCATTCAGCCCGCCTCATGTCTTCTCTTTCCTGTCTCCTATCTCAAAGTGAGCGAGTGAGGAAGGACTACAATGGTGAACTACAACACGGAAGTGACGAAAGAACCAATCAGGACACAGCCGACTGTGGCGGGAGCCAATCAGAGCCCAGCGCAGTTTTTCACCACTTTTTCCTTGTACTCTTTCGCTAGACCTTCGTGTCTTTTGATATAATTTACCACCATGGTAATGATAATGGTTTAATTTCATTTTTAAACATAATTTGTCATACATCACGTATTACAATCCACTTTTCCACATGTCCAAAAAGGAGTAGGAGGAAGCAAAGTTTATTTAATCCTACCATCTTTCTGTTTCACTTCACTTCAATTGCTAATTGTTTGTGGGCTTCAACAGGAAGTGTTTACCAAAAAACTAATTTGAAATAACATGATTGTAACAAAAAGGCTGCACGGTGCTCAAGTGGTTGCTGTGCAGGCCTCACAGCTACATGACCCGAGTTCAATTCCACCAAGTTTGCATGTTTTTCCGGGTTTTCTCCGGGTACTCCGGTTTCCTCCCACATTCCAAAAACATGCTAGGTTAATTAGCGACTCCAAATTGTCCATAGGTATGAATGTGCCATTCAGGCCATTCAGAGGTGGACCTGTTGGTGTGTTTAGGGTCATTGTTCTTCTGTAGAACATCTTGAGGTCACCAACAAATGGCCGGGACATTCTCCTTCAAGATTTTTTTGGTAGACAACAGATTTCATGATTCCATTTATCACGGGAAGTTTTCCAGATTCTGAAATAGGAAAACCACCCCAGACCATCATACCACCATACTACCACCACCATGTTTTACTGTTACTTTTATGCCAGATGTAATGGGACAGACACATCCAAAAAGTTCAAAAGTTTGTCTCATCAGACCCCAAAGTTTTTTCCCAAATTTTTCTCGCAAAATTAGGAGGAGGAGCGTTACTCTCCTTTTTGTTCAGCAGTGGTTTTGGTCTTGGAACTCTGCCATGCAGGCCGCTTTTGCCCAGTGTCTTTCTTATGGTGGAGTCATGAACACTGACCTTAACTGAGGCAAGTAAGGCATGCAGTTCTTTGGATGTTGTTGTGGGGTCTTTTGTGACCTCTTGAATGAGTTGTTGCTACACTGTTATTGGCCAATTTTGGTTGGCCGGCCACTCCTGGGAAAGTTCACCATTGTTCCATATTTTCACCATATTTTGTGGACAATGGCTCTCACTGTGGTTTTCTGGAGTCCCAAAGCTTACAGACTGGTAAACTGAATTAATCTCAGCTATGTTTTAACAGGTGGGTTATGGAGGTTTGGATTTTTTTCCCCTTCATAATAAAAGGTTCCATTTAAAAACTTAATTTTGTGTACAGCTGTGTTGTCATTGATTAATATTTACAGTTGAGTGACGATCTAAAAATATATAAAAACACTTTTTCACACCTCTATATAAATTACACAGTAATTGTGTGACATAAAAATAAGCCTTTTTTAACGTTTACGTTTTGGACAGAGAAACTGTGTGACAGCAGAGACTGAAAAAGGTTACATCATTCTTCATACCAGAAGTTGAAACGGTTATTTTTGGTCATTTGCCATAAAATGAGGTGAAACAACGGCAAAACATTCCCAACGCAGCACTCCCAAGTAGAGTGTTTCTCCACATGGACCAAATCCAACACCGTTTCATGAGGGGCTTTGGGGGAAGAACATTAACGAGCAAAGTGATGACAATGGCGGTTTTGTTGCGGGATGAATCACAGGAAGTTTGGACTATTATTCTGTCCAAGACCCTGATGAGATCAGGGGTGAGATCCAGTGCGGAACTCTGAGGTTAACACTTGCTTCATCCAGATGTCATGTCACTGTGATGAGGACATTACTTACATCATACTATGGCTCAAACTACACCCCAATTTGATTTAACTTTACCCCCAAACACCCACTTTGATAAAAAGTAGTAATTTTTACACCGGATGCATCCAGGAATTCCAACACATGGATGATGGGGCCTGGGTTGGGAATACAACCTGCAGCAGTGTGCATCACAACACCATGTTCTTAAAAAAAAAACTAATTTGTTTTTACTATTCAGTTCTCAGAACAGCATATTTATTTCCAAAATAACGCAATTATAAAAATTCCGCTCCCACAAACCCAAAATAAAGTCACATTTTTCAGTGACTTTTTCAAAAGAGGAACTTAGCTAGTCAGTGCGCAATAATATGACGTCATCACAGTCGCATTTAGTCACTATGGAATGAGTGTGGAGTCACGTGTTCGTTACCTCTACGTCAAACATCTTCATTTTTTCCTTCTGTGGTCCAATTCTTAAACATTTCAATCACTTAAGTCCTACTCTAAGTATGTTTTTATTTATTTATTTGAAATAAAAATAAAAATATTATTCCCTTGGTTGCGTATTGGTATGTGTATGTTTATGGGTATGTATATGTGAATGGGGTGCCCCCTTGTGGTCAGATGAAGGAACACAGCTTGTTCCTTTCTCGGTTCAATGTGTTTCAATGTGTGCATTAAATGTACACCAAAAGAACACACAGTAAATAAAACACACAGAACATCATCTAGGCGTAAGCATAAAATTTTATATGGAAAAAAAACAAACAAATGAAAGTACATTCTTTTAACCTTTTCTCTACAAAACAATTTCACAGAAATTACCTTGGAATGTATATTCCTATTTACCGCCACTCCGCTTCTTCAATATATATCTAGTCTAGTTCATAGTTTACACAGTTCTTTATATAGTCCCTTATGACTGTTAAATGACCTTGTACAGTTTAGACCTTTTGTCTAGTAGAGGCAAAGAAGAGGGCATTTAACAATCATATAAGTCAACACCGGATTATTAACTATAATATATAACTTAAACCAATAATTCCTCCTTAGCGTGTTGTATAAAGAGAAGCATCCCTCCATTTAAACTGGTTGGAGCCAGTCGGGCCCTGCTGGACTGCAGGGTCAGCGTAAGACCACGTAGTCCTGCTCAGTAGTCAACATTGGCCTTTTAGTTTGCCACGACAAGATGAAATCTTTAAAAGTTACCACCCCAATCTTCTTTGCTTTGAATTAATACAACAAGCACACACACTCCAACATCTGTAATCCATGGTAAAGAACCATCATTTCTTGTCTGAAAAACGACTTGCAGCCCCGACCCTGATGAAGGCACACACGTGAGAAACAGTAAATGCTCCCACTTCTGTTTGAGTTTCAGGTAATACGCACATAAATAAAACCTTTTCATTTTCCACATAGCCAATATTTGCAACACAAAAATGCTTAAAAATTAAACCCCGACTACTGGACCTCTAATTCCCTCCGTAGTGTTCAGTTTGACGATGAGGTTAGAGATCTGGAGGGAATGCGGAGGCGAGCATCCGGCGATTAAGAGGCGTCAACTGTTCACAAACCAGTGTTTCAGGTATCAAAACACAACAGTTAGTGCAGTCGTAAAAACAAAATAAACGACAGCAGTTCATGGTAAAATGACCCCTGTTCCAAAAATGGCAGGGCTTTAGAGAAAGTTTCAACTGTACAAAAGCACATGACGCTGACGAGAGAATGGGAAAGACAAGATGGAGTGCGTAACGGTGATGTGTATATTGATGACATATCTATGTGTGATCTGTGATTGGCTGGCGATCAGTCCAAGTCAGCTGGGATAGGCTCCAGCATACCCCCCCCACGGCGTAGAAACCGCATGGCTGGATCTACTGTATATGTAATGTAATGTAAAATTCGTTACTTTAGCACCTCGGCCATAATTAATTAATTGATATATTTTGTGTTGATTTAATATTCGTACATCACGGTATCGGAGCTTCATGATACAAATTCACATTGTGCCAACATAACACAATAAAATCTGAGGTGCTCATCTCCTTATTAGGAAAAAAGGTGCTTTCTTTCATCTTTCAGCCGCCACACACACACTTACAGTGGTGTGAAAAACTGTTTGCCCCCCATTCTGATTTCTTATTGTTTTGCATGCTTGTCACATTTAAATGTTTCAGGTCGTTAAAAAATATAAATATTAGTCAATGACAACACAACTGAACACAAAATGCAGTTTTTTAATAAAAAAAAGTTATTTTATTTTTATTGTTTTTATTTTATTATTAAGGGAGAAACAGGCCATCGCACTACCACCACTATATTTTACTGTTGGTATGATGTTGTTTTTGTGCCGTTACTTTTACACCACACTGAACTTAACTTAACCTAAAACATAAATGAGTTCAAGTGGAAAAGCTTATAAAGCCATTTCTAAAGCTTCAGGCTCCAGCACAACACAGTGAGAGCCATTATCCCTAAATGATGAAACAGTGATGAACCTTGCCATGAATCGCCGGCCAACCAGAATTACCCCAAGAGCGCAGCGACAACAAGAGGTCATAAAAGACCCCACGACAGGCCTCACTTGATTCAGTTAAGGTCAGCGTTCATGACTCCATCAAAAGAAAGATACTAAGCAAAAATACTGTCGTCTGTCGACACAAAAGGTGCCCCCATTGCGTGTGGCGTAAAAGTAACGGCACAAAAACAACATCAAACCGACAGTAAAATATGGTGGTGGTAGTGTCATGGCCTGTTTCTATCTTAATAATAAAAAAAGTTTCATTTAAGAACTGAAATTTGTGTTCAGTTATGTTGCCACTGAGTAATATTTACATTTGTTTGATGATCTAAAACATTTAAGTGTGACACACATGCAAAAATCAAGAAGGGGGCAAACACCTTTTCACACCACTGTATATACTGTACATATATACATAAGCACACTCACACACTAAACAGCTGCTTTCCACTTCATCCGAGAACACTCCACTCGTAAAGGGTAGAGAGAAAGAGAAGAAAAAGCTTCTCTCTTCCCCAAAGTACTCCAGTTGACCCACCAGGATTTGTGTAAACAGCTCGCTTCCAAAGTTCACATTTAGATGACCGCCCCCCCCCCCTCGTTACCCTACAAAGAGGGGCCCATGCTGAAGCAGAGGCTTCCCTGAAAATAGGTAGGCAGTGAGTGAGCTCTCCCGGCTCGTTCTCACACATACACGCACAACGGATCTGCAGATCTAGGAGTCAGCTATCCCTTAGGAGTCTTCTTGTTTTGGGCATTCCACATTCCACGTTTGGAGTGGTAGTAGTGAAAGAAGTTCCGCAAGCGTAGTCGCTCCACTTCCAAACCGTTCTGCAGCACCCTGGAGATACAGACACACAAAAAGCAGGTCTTTATGCTTTTACCTCAAATGTGGAAAGGCAATAGCTGCTCTTAACTCAACCTTGATTGCATTTCTTTATTTAACCAAGATGCCAATTGTCATTCACTGGAGCATCTCAATAAATTAGCATATCTTTGAAAAGTTCATTGATATGTAAGCTGCTGGATCCATCCATCCATCCACCCACTGACCCATCCACCCACCCATCCATCTATCCATCTATCCATCCATCCATCCGTCGATCCATCCATCCACCCACCCACCCATCCATCCATCCATACGATCCATCCACCCACCCACCCACCCACCCATCCATCCACCCACCCATCCATCCATCCACCCGTCGATCCATCCATCCATCCACCCACCAACCCACCCACCGACCCATCCATCCATCCGTCGATCCATCCACCCATTCATCCATCTATCCTCCCGTCGATCCATCCATCCATCCACCCACCGACCCATCCATCCAATCCACCCACCCACCCATCCATCCACTACCCACTCACCCATCCATCCATCCATACAATCCATCCACCCGTCGATCCATCCATCCATCCACCCACCGACCCATCCATCCACCCACCGACCCATCCATCCATCCGTCAATCCATCGATCCACCCACCCACCCATCCATCCATCCATCTATCCACCCGTCGATCCATCCATCCATCCACCCACCGACCCATCCATCCATCCACCCACCGACCCATCCATCCATCCACCCACCGACCCATCCATCCAATCCACCCACCCACCCATCCATCCACCACCCACTCACCCACCCATCCACCACCCATCCATCCATCCATCCATCCATCCATACGATCCATCCATCCACCCGTCGATCCATCCATCCATCCACCCACCGACCCATCCATCCACCCACCGACCCATCCATCCATCCGTCAATCCATCCATCCATCCATCCACCCACCCACCCATCCATCCATCCATCCATCCATCCATCCATCCATCTATCCACCCGTCGATCCATCCATCCAATCCACCCACCCACCCATCCATCCACCACCCACTCACCCATCCATCCACTACCCACTCACCCATCCATCCACCCACTCACCACACCATCTATCCACCCACCCACCCATCCATCCATCAATCCATCCACCCACTCACCCACCCACCCACTCGACCATCCATCCATCCATCCATCCATCCATCCTCACTTTGACCAGAACCAGGAATAGCACTCCATAACATGGATGGAGATGTATGGGTATATAAACATGAAATGCATTGTAATGACTTGCAATAGACAGTAGGTGGAGACAAAGATGAACGTTGGAAGCCATCATGAAGCATGAAAACCAGTCATTCCCAACCACTAGGTGGCAGAATATACATAATTAACATAATTAACTGTGTCCACCTGTCATACATTTTTATTTGATGAGCTGTGGAACGTTTCTAATGTAAATCATGTCACCAAACACTGCTTTGAAAGATGTTTTTTGCTTTTTAGCTACCTGTCCAGAAGCTCCCAGTCTTCTCCACCCCAGCGGTCTTTGAATTCTTCCGTGTTCATTCCTCCAATTTTATCAAAATCAGACTTGTAAATACCAAACAGCCCGAATCCATTTACCTCCCAGTACCCTGTGATCACAAGAATTTCATCACATTGCAGTGTCCACATTCAATGGAAAGTGTGTTGCTTACATCAGCATGTTTCTAACACTAATATGCGATATAGAAATGAAGTTATAAACTCCAGCTACCAGGAAAATAGTGCCTGTGTGATGAATTAAGAATACAAAATGAGTGTCTGAGTCTTGCTTTGTTCGTTACCGTCAGGCTCCAGAGGTGAGCTCCCACAGCCGAGTCTCATAACAATGGGAGCGAAAGCGAGGCGTCCCTCCACACAGTGCTTCCGGATGCTCTCCAAGATGTTGAGAGGGAAATGGATGTGGAGGTCACACAGGAACACGATACTGTGGCTATCCTGTCGGTCGGAAAACAAACATTTGTATTCTTGGGATTTACGTAGAAGCGTAAGCAATAAGATGCTGACACCGTCATCCAGTACCCAGCTGGACTTGGGTACTATATATGTACTATGTTTATATTTACTGACATATTACATAATATTGGCAGAGACACAAAATTACTAAGTGGCCTCAGCATCCATAGCCTGCCTTTGAAGTCGCTGAGTTGTGAATGACAGGCCCGCCATTGCGCGGTGACAGCACTGACACTCAACTGACAGATCCACTTAAAGCGGGCACCCCCCCTGGGTGGGTGCCAATGAATGTCTGATCAAGACAAAGCCAGGACGGCAAATAGGGAACAGCCATTGCATTACACATGGTGGGCCAATTGAAAGCCAACTATAAAAGGGGTTGTCGTCAGGCGATACGGTCAATGCGAGGGTCAGAAGGTCAGCGTGTGTCTTTTCCCCTCGCCACATCATCATCATCATCATCTTCACTTTGTGTTCATCTCACCTCGATGGTGTCCACTCCAATCTGCAGTCCTGCCGAGCGCTCAAAGTTCCCTTCTCTCCTCAGATATTCATATCTAAACAAAAACAAGTTAAGATATAGCAAGTTAGCCGCTGAAATGTATGAAAAATACAAATACAAATAGATGGTGTAGACATTGAAAGGGTGAAGGAAAATACATTTCTGGGGATCACAATAGATGAAAATATGAGCTGGAAACCTCATATTACAAATATACAACATAAGGTGGCCAGAAATATTTCAATATTGAACAAAGTAAAATTTGTTCTCAATCAGAAATCACTCCACACTCTTTATTGCTCTCTGGTTCTACCATATCTTACTTATTGTGTGGAAATATGGGCTAATAACTATAAAAACAATCTTCACTCGCTAAATGTACTGCAAAAAAAGGCCAGTAAGGATAATTCATAATGCCGCCTGCAGAGAACATACTAACTCCTTATTTCTAAAATCACAAATACTTCAACTTGCTGATATAGTTCATCTTCAAACAGCTAAAATAATGCATAAGGCTAAAAATAACCAATTAGCTAAAAATGTCATCCAATACTTCTCTACAAGAGAGGAGAAATATGATCTCAGGGAAGAAGTACATTTGAAACACTTCTATGCTAGGACTACGTTAAAAAGCCATAGCATTTCAGTATGTGGAGTCAAGTCAAGTCATGTCAAGTCATGTCAAGTCATGTCAAGTCAAGTCAAGTCAAGTCAAGTCAAGTCAAGTCAAGTCAAGTCAAGTCAAGTCAAGTCAAGGCAAGGCAAGTCCAGTCCAGTCCAGTCAAGTCCAGTCCAGTCCAGTCCAGTCCAGTCCAGTCAAGTCCAGTCAAGTCACGTCATGTCCAGTCAAGTCACGTCATGTCCAGTAAAGTAAAGTAAAGTAAAGTAAAGTAAAGTAAAGTAAAGTAAAGTAAAGTAAAGTAAAGTAAAGTAAAGTAAAGTAAAGTAAAGTAAAGTAAAGTAAAGTAAAGTAAAGTAAAGTAAAGTAAAGTAAAGTAAAGTAAAGTAAAGTAAAGTAAAATTAAACCTTAAACTGTATTATGGAAAGCAGGAAGTGAACAAAAGTAAAGTAAAGTAAAGTAAAGTAAAGTAAAGTAAAGTAAAGTAAAGTAAAGTAAAGTAAAGTAAAGTAAAGTAAAGTAAAGTAAAGTAAAGTAAAGTAAAGTAAAGTAAAGTAAAGTAAAGTAAAGTAAAGTAAAGTAATGTAAAATTAAATTAAATTAAATTAAATTAAATTAAATTAAATTAAATTAAATTAAATTAAATTAAATTAAATTAAATTAAATTAAATTAAATTAAATTAAATTAAATTAAATTAAATTAAACCTTCAACTGTATTATGGAAAGCAGGAAGTGAACAAATGTAACAGTTACTGATTGTAAAAGTACCAGGTGGAGGGGTAGGATTTAATAAGCTTTGCTTCTTCCTACTCCTTTTGGACATGTGGAACTGTGAACTGATTATGTGATGCATTCAATTGTAATCTGATGCATGTTCAAATGAAATAAAACCATTTCCATTACCATTACCATTACCATTGCCATTACCATTACCATTACCATTACCATTACCATTACCATTACCATTACCATGTGTGGTTTTGTACCTCGGCACGCTGCTGTCTCGAAGTGCCTGCTCTACATCCATGTCATCGCTGTCAAAGTCAACAATGATGATGCTGAAATTGTCATCCTTGGTCTGATGGTGGAGATTTTCCATGTCTGAAATGAACTGCTGGACCCAGCGTGCTTGGTTCTTCACTGAATGACAGAACAGGGAGATTATGATGGACGGCAACAAGCTTCTCTTAATGAAAGGAGGTTAAAAGCGAATTAATGAAAAGAATATTCCATCAAACTGGCAGCTGTTCTGACCTGGGACCACAAAGTGCACCATAACATCTTTCCTCCACTGCAGCATGACTGGCTGGCAGAGCAGAGGTTTGGCGTAGGCTGTGCTCCAGGGTGTGGCTGCGGGTCGGGACGGGGACCTGGTCGAGGGCGGGTTCGATGAGGTGCTAAGGTTGGACGTAGCGGCGGAAGGTCCTGAAGCCGGGACGGAGCCTGGAACAGTCTCAGAGTTTTCCAGGCTTTCGTCTACTTGCCTCCCACGGTGCAGGAGCAGATACACGTACTCAGACAGACGCACTACACTGCGGCCTCGCTCCATTAGCTCCAGTTCCACCAGATAGCGGTTTCCTCTGGCAGAGTCACGGCGCTTCTCCACATTGATGATTCGTAACAATGTATAAATCCTGGGGAGGCAATTGCAGGAAACATACATGGGTTTGATAGCGATAAAGCAATTATTCTATTAATGTATTAGTGTTAAGTTGTGGGTAAACTAATATAAATCCAGCCAATCACAGGACACATATAGACAAACAACCATTCACACTCACATTCATACCTATGGACAATTTGGAGTCGCTAATTAACCTAGCATGTTTTTGGAATGTGGGAGGAAACCGGAGTACCCGGAGAAAACCCACACATGCGCGGGGAGAACATGCAAATGCCACACAGCGATGGCTGAGAGTGGAATCGAACTCGGGTTTTCCACTCAAGCACCGTGCAGCTGATTCTAATATTAAAACTGAGAAAAAAACAAAACCCAACAACATAATTTTACAAGAACACAGTGAAAATATTAACAGAAAAAAAAAATAATTTAACAAATTGCCTTCGGGCGAGAGGCGGGGTACACCCCGGACTGGTGGCCAGCCAATCACAGGGCACATATAGACAAACAACCATTCTGATTATAAATGTCGTTGTTGAACCTATTTTTCTATTTTCATATATTTTATACTCAAGTAATCGGTGAGGCCAGTGGTGTCCAAAGAATTCATTGGGGTGCTGCAATGACATCAGCCTCCCAATGGGGTCTGGATCCCTCTGGTAAACAAAGGCAACCATCCATGCATTTTCTATGCCACTTGTCCTCCAATGAAAGGTGTTGCTCAGACGAAATGCATTATGGGAAAACCTTCATTCATTTTCTACCGCTTATCCTCACGAGGGTCGCGGGGGGTGCTGGACTGGTTGGCCAGCCAATCACAGGGCACATATAGACAAACAACCATTCACACTCACATTCATACCTATGGACAATTTGGAGTCGCTAATTAACCTAGCATGTTTTTGGAATGTAGGAGGAGTACATGGAGAACATGCAAACTCCGCACAGAGATAGCCGAGGGCGGAATCAAACTCAGGTCTCTTAGCTGTGAGGCCCGTGTGCTAACCACTCACAGGACTCAGCATATTTCAAACGTTAAGAGAAGAAAAAGTGTGTTGTTGTTACCCTCCATTGCGTTCGTTCAGCTTCTCCATGTACTGGGCCAACACATCCACCACCTCGCTCTCCGCCAGCTGGAGGTTCCCAGACACGTTGCAGCGCAGGTCATTCCAGTCGGACCGCAGCAGCTCAAAGTCCATCGGATTCACAGAGAAGGTCCTCTGCCAGTTGATGCTCTCCTCTGCCCAGCCCGGACGAGCCTCCACTTCCTCGTAACTGTAGTCCGACATCTCGCCTTCCTCCAGTTCTGGCTCTGGGTCAGGGTTGGAGCGGTTTATGTCCTGCTCCAGCTCATCCAGGTTGGAGTCCGGCTGCAATTCTGTGATCTCAGTGGTCCTGAGGTAAGACGTAACCCGCTTTTGACCTTGAGGGTTTTCGGTGGAGTTCGACCAATGAGGTGAAGGCGGAGTGGAGTCTTGGTGATGGGACAGTGGCTCACCTTTACTGGGAGGAGTAGTCGTGACATTGCTCTTCAAAGGGCGACTTTCCCTGAACCGTTTTACATCTGTTTCACCGTTGGTAGACTTTTGAATGCTTCCGTTGTCCGGAGATGCTTTGCCCTCTTTCATGGAGCGACTGGGCCACAATTGAGGGGCGCTGACTGGACTTCTACCCATTTTAACCCCACCAACATTTCCTTGAGCGCCGAGTTTCACCAATCTTGTCGTCTTTCCTGTTTGGTAGAGAAAAACTCCAGGGAATATCTCTCTTGGGTGACGAGACGCCCGCTCCTCCCTCCTCTCTCGACGCTGCTCCCGTTCTTTCTCTCGTTCTCTGTTGGGCCGAGGCCTCGTGATGTAGATCTTGTTCTCATCCTTCTTCTTGTTTGCAGCAAGTTTGCTGTTATTGTCACGGACGTTGTTGCTGTGGGCGGAGTTAGTCAGGATCTGTTTGGCACGACTGGTAAGCGCAGGGATGGAGGACTTTTTGGGGAAAAAGAGAGATCTCGTCAGTTTCGGTGGAGCATCGACTTCTTTCTCAGATACTCCCGGTTCTCCACTTTTACTGTTTGGGCTGCTATGGATCCAGGATAGCGAGCGCCTCGGGATGACGCTATCTATGTCAGGGTAATGCATCCTAGATTGGACTTTGGGTAACATCTCTCCGCTGTCATGACTCCTGTTCATTCTTGGATGAGCTCTTTTCCAATGTCTGTCCCGTTCCGTCTCCTCGTCTCTGTACGGAAAGTGTATCCTCTCTCTATGTTGTGTAATACTATCAATTCCTGCCTCTTCTTTGTCGTCAGGCTCATCTTCTTCATCTTCTCCTTCCTTGCCCACAAATGTAGGCTCAGGTTGATGTTGCGGATGGAAGGGTTTTGAGGCGTGGCTTGTCTGACTAAAGTGAGGAGGCTTTTTGGGAGTCGGTGTGCCAACAATCTCTGCCTCGTCCTCAGCATCCACCATCTCCTCCTCCTCAAGGAAATCTGAAGAGACAACCATGAGAGGGTTGGATGAGACGGTCAGTCTTAGAAATACTATGATATATATATATTGTTATATATATTTAATAGATGGAATATGTTCAGACTTAGAGCATAGAAAACCTGTTCATGACATTCTGAATATGAATTGTACCATTATTAGAGCCCAGAAGACATAAAATAACACCCCTATAGTCAACTTTTCACTCCTATTATTGTTTGTTCGCAACACATCGCTCAACAAAAGTGAAATGTGCAGGTTATGGAATCACCGCAGGGACACAAGAGACTGCCGCCGCTTTATATAGCATGCTACTGAGCTAACTAGTTAGCCTACAATTTATTTAAGGGGTTTCAAATGAAGTGAATATACCGTATTTTCCGGACTTATAAGTGACACTTTGTTTCATAGGTTGGCTGTTCCTGCGACTTATACTCCAGAGCGACTTATAAATGAAAAAAACTGTTTATGTTACATAAACAGTGGACACCTTTTCTGTTTATGTTTATTTTTCGTGTAGCTGAATAACCACTGTGTTAGCATATCTTACACCTATTCAGTCTGTACTATATCATTTTATTATTGTTAGAACTTGCCTTCCAAGAGGAAGTAATGTCTGTTTTTTTTTCAAGTAGTAAAATAAATTACACGCAAAAAACGTGACTTATACTCCAGTGCGACTTATGGATGTTTTTTTCTACCTAATTATGCATTTTTTGGCCTTGTGCGACTTATACTACGGAGCGATTTATATAACTGTTACATTTGTTCACTTCCTGCTTTCCTAATATAGTTTAATTTTTTTTATTAAAAAAAAAATGTTAAAAACTTATATATATATTTTTTTTATTATTTTTTGTCACGTACCAAAGTACAAGGTGATAATTTCTTACTAGTTAGCTCAGTAGCATGCTATATAAAGCGGCGGCAGTCTCTTGTGTCCCTGCGGTGATTCCATAACCTGCACATTACACTTTTATTGAGCAATGTGTTGCGAACCAACAATAATAGGAGTGTAAAGTTGACTATAGGGGTGTTATTTTATGTCTTCTGGGCTCTAATAACGATACAAATCATATTCAGAATGTCATGAACAGGTTTTCTATGCTCCAACTCTGAAAATATTCCATGTATTAATATTGAATCCTACTTGGTGGATATTCACGGATTAACGGATTAACAAATTAACAATGATAAACGAGAGGCGGCGGTGGGATTGGTGACTGTGACTTACCATCAGGGTTGGGAAAGAAGAATGGCCTATCATCTTCCTCCTCATCCATCTTCATATACTTGTAGAAACCAAATCTGGCATACAAAAAGACACACAAACACTTAAATTTAAACATAACGTCTGTTTTAGTTGAATGTATGCTGTGGCATGATGGTATGATCCCACCCCTCCCTTTCTGATCTGAACCTAAGTAGTGCTTTGGTACTGGACTTTTATGTGATTGCACAATTTTTAATGTGCAGAACTTCCACATTATATTTGTTTTTTTTGGGCATCATTTCTGGGTTTTCGAATATTTGGACATCGCCGCACGTTTGCCCCCGTCAGCCAGCATAGGTGTCACCATCCCTGTCATGTCTTTGGGTCAAAGACATTAATAATTCATAAGTTTCACAAGTTAGTTAAAATGAAAGTAATAAATAGCTAAAAGTCCTAATAAATATTGTTAAAAACGCTAAGGTTAAAAAGTTTACAGAGTGAGACATCTTCTCTAGAAAGTATCGTTTTGGGCCACTAGAGAGTGCTCTCGCATATAGACAAGCTTTGTTGTTTTTCTCTCGGTGAAAAGCAGGCTTACCTCACGGCAGAAATGAAACGGGAAAACCTCATAAACACGCTGAAAGTTGCTCCAAACGCTTGTTTCTTGGGAAATTATTGTCTTTGTATAAAGTGTAAAGTGTATAAAGAACTTACATAGATGCATCTGCTTTTTCAAAAGTTGTACTCGTTTTGTGAAGTTCGCTAGCTTCATGCTACTGCTAGCTTGCATTTGCAGTTGGTGTGTTAGCTAACTGTTAGCTGATGTGTGTTTAGCCTGCAACATGAGCAGTATTGGAATTTATTTTATTTTTTCTGTATGTTTCAGTTACCACTTATTATTACAAGAAAGCTTCATAAAGCAAGAAAAGCAAGCGGAAAAGTATGCGGAGTTTTTGCTGGCTGTCTAGCAGCATACAGTGTTGTGAGGATAGCACAATCCCACTGAAACACGGACAAGATCAGCGTTTAGTGTACCAAGGTTTTGAATAACTTACTTTTCTAAGTAGATTGGAGACTCTCGGTAGAAACACTTGTTTTCTCTCTCCATGTGTGTGAGCCGTGTGAAGTCGTTTGGGTAGACGAAAGAAAGATACACCTGGAGAAAAGTATGATTATATACAATATAAGTGAGAGTACAGTCATAAAATCACTTTTACACTTTGAATTTGATGTAGTAAGTTCTTTTTTCCGATAGGGGGCAGCAGCGTTCAAGATCACCTGCTATCTACTTCCCTCATGTGAATGCTAAACTATCTCTCCTTTACTTTTTAGCAGGTTAAAAGTCACTCACACCAGCCTTCCATAATTGGATGTACTTCTGACAACCCCGCCAAGATGATTTTTAATTTCAGCCAATTAAAACAGCATTAAAGATGAGTGGCAAGCCTGGTGATCCACGGGAAAGGTGATGGAGCGGTCACTTACAAACTGCAGGCCCTGGTATCTGGCGATGGGGAAATCTTTGACGACGTAAGTCGGAGAGTAAAGACAAGCAGGCAGAATGTTTTCCAGGCGAGAGGGGTTGATCATGGGAGCTGAAAGAAGAGATAAAAAAATGATGAAGTACTCAAAATGACGAACGCTTATGTTGTAGTGACCACTGTACTACTAAAATGGTGAATGTAGTATCATCAAGTAGGGGAAAAATCAGATTATGGATGCTTCTTCAGGTTTTATAATTTAAACAGTTACATTAAGTTGATGGTACCGAGCTTATCTTGATGTATTCCTTTAAGCAACCTTTGTTAGATTTTTTTTCCTCTTTCCCTAACACAGCCATTTTACCCGCTTGCTGATTAAAGGAAACTAGACTGGAGCCGCAAAACATAATTCAAAAACAATCTTATAAACTTTCAAAAGTTTATACCTGAAGAAATGTGCAGCAACGTGCTCACATCCAGGGTGAATTGCGAGTTTTTTGATTGACTGACAGATTTAGAGGGAATTTTGGGGTATTTAAGTAGTTCAGAGGAGAAAAAGCGGAGTTGATTGAGTACTTGGCTGCACGGAGGTTGAGTGGTTAGTGCGCAGGCCTCACAGCAAGGAGACCAGGGTTCAATTCCACCCTTGTCCATCTCTGTATGGAGTTTGCATGTTCTCCCAGTGCATGCGTGGGTTTTCTCCGGGTACTGCGGTTTTTATTCCTTCCACATTCCAAAAACATACTATACTAATTGTCCATAGGTATGAATGTGAGTGTGAATGGTTGTTTGTCTATATGTGCCCTGTGATTGGCTGGCCATCAGTCCAGGGTGTACCCCGCCTCTCGCCCGAAGACAGCTGGGATAGGCTCCAGCATCCCTGTGAGTAACAGATCTTGCTAATATAGAAGATAAATGTACATAAATATCTGTGTAAATTAAATGTAAACTCTGTTGTTTACTCTGGTGTTAAATACTTGGCCATTGCGAAGGGAGCCATAACAAAGTGGCTGAAGAGCCACATGTGGCTGTCGAGCCGTGGGTTGCAGACCCCTGCCCTAACAGAACAATACAGTCCACTGAGAAGTAGCTACCTGCTGCCCGGTTGTCTGCCTTGGGAACCGTAGTACATTTTTATGGAGTTCATTGTAAGTACTGTAACTACAAGAAATGAGTACACGAAGAATACAGTATGTGACATTGAATAAATTACGCTATTTTTTTTACAGTGTACAAAAGTCAAATAGTCCAAAAATAATGATGAACAGATTTACTGCTATAGAAGGTGTCTCTCGGGTCCGGCTTCAGCATGTCTGCTCCGTGCTGTGGGATGCCACCTCCTTCCACCTTCCAGGGTAGAGACTCCTCTGGGAGGCGGACGTGACTGGCAAAGGTTTGAGGGATGTGACCTATACTGTTCATCTTGAGACTGGACTCGTCTGGAAAAAAATAGAAACATAAAAAATACAAAATTTTAAAAGACAGATGGCTGAGAAGGAGTGTGGAGACAGATCCATATAAAGGTGTTTGAAGGACAAACAAATGCACATCGATTGTGGTGTGACCCTCGTAGATCACAGGGTGAAAGGGGGAAGGGGAGACAGACGGTCACTGAATACTTCATTAAGTACGCCTGCACAATCTCACGAGAGATATATACAGGAGCTGTATCAACAATTCATACAATAATGTTCATACAGTAGATACTTATGCTCACTTATTAAACATTGATACTGTTCGAGATGTTTTCCTTCAATAATTAGTGTACTGCATCATAACAACAGATGTACAGTTGTGTGAATAAAACCCACACATTTGGCACACTTTAATGTTTCAGATCATCCAAAAAATGAAAAAAAAACTGTCAGTGACCACATAACTGAACACAAAATGCAGTTATTAAATTAAACTTTTTATTGTTAACAGAGAAAAAAATTCCAAACCTACGTGACTCTATGTGATTGCCCCGGTTAAAACATAACTTCATTGAGATTAATGGAGATCCATCAGTCTGGAAAAGGTTATAAAAAGCAATTTCTAAAGCTTTGGGACTCCAGGAAAACCACAAATGATGAGCCTTCCCAAAATTACCCCAAGAGCACAGTGACGACTCATGAAAGAGGTCACAATAGACCCCACAACGACACCTTCACTGAGCAACATTTATTTGATGACCTAAAACATTTAAGTGTGACAAAAAAAAAACAAAATATGGAAGGAGGGAAAACAATATTTGACACTACTGTATATATATGTATTCTTCAAGTTTCCTTAAATATTCTTAATATACTCAAAAGTTTGGGATCACTTGCAAATTTATTTGTTTTCCAAAGAAAAACACATTTTCATGCATTTCACAAACAATTTTTTCCATTTCACAAAATTCAACATTTTTTTAGAGGCCTACTATCAACAACTGTCAGTCCTCCGCATCAATCTCCTGGTATGGCTGCTAATCCAAGTTAATCAATTTATAAGGCTAATAGATTATTAGAAAACCCATCTAAAAAATCTAAACTAAAACTAAAATCTCTTACCATGCTGTTAACTACTCCCTTCAGAGAGCAGCACAAACTGGGTCTAACAAGGACAGAAAAACGCTGCACAACTGTGCAAGAACACAAATATCTGAGAGTGTGTAGTTCAAGACAAAGATGTCACCTGGCAGCCGCACTAAATACTAGCCGTCAAACACCAGTGTCAGTATCAACAGTGAAGCGGCGACTTCAGGATGCTGGACTTCATGGCAGGATTGCCAAGAAAAAGCCATATCTCTCAGACTGGCCCAAAAAATTTCCAAGTGAAACCTTTGAGCCGTAGCGTATTTGTGACTATATTAATTACAGAATATTAATTAATTGCAGAACCCACCTTGCAATCTTAAACTTGTTTCATAAAATACACAGTATTTTTAACAGGACAACGAGCACGATTGTGCATCAGTCACTGTGTTTTTTTTTGTCTACTTGTTTCGAGTGGTGGCTGGTGATATGATATGAAGTCAGTTGTAAAACATAATAAAACAGCATCATCATCTTTATGAAGGCAGATTATTTTTGATATTGTTCACATACTGGTTCCCATTACACAGTGCTGGTGTGCTTGATGTGAAGTGTCAAAGAAAGTAGAAGAAAGAAAAAAGTTTGAAGAAGAAAAACAAAATAGTGCAGAGGAGAATAATAATTACACCAATCGATAGCGGAGGAGGAGGAGAAGGCATGTGTGATTAATGGCACGTCAGGAGCAAGGCCTGATGGGAGAAATGTCATGTAATGAACAGGGCGGTCAGCAACATTTTTATCCTTGGGTTGGTTTCACAGTGTGTGTACATATGCCGAACAAAGGGTATCTATTTTTAAACTTCTTCCCAGTGCTATTAGACATCTGCTAATCACATACCTGTTTTTCACAACGCCACTGATGTAATTATGGGCTGGCTCCCAGAGTATGGCTTTGGTCCAAGTCTTTAACCGTCTCATTCTTTTGCTTCAATATTTCACTAAGTTACTCTAAAAAGAACCAGAACTATATACTACGGTGTATACAAGATGTTAAAGGTCAGATCATAAGGTATTTATTCTCACAGACCTATTGAGATTTATTTGAAGAAAATGGCTTTCGATTGGGATGACTACGATCCCACCAATACCTTCTAGCATCTGTGAGGACCAGACCTGTCATATTCAAATAATATTTAACTCATATTTTGCCTGTTACCTGTATTTCTCATGAAAAATTAATAGTCAAGTGTTTTTTCTCCTCACTTCGGAAAAATAATGCAAATGTCGACAGGCATGGTCAGAGCCATACCCATCTAAGCTCTGTCACCGAATACCGAATAGATAGCTGTCGCTAGCATCGCAAGCGTTCCAGCTAACTACATTGCCTCTCCAATTTACTCACTAAACTAAAGAAAAGGGTTTCAAACACAGTGGAAAAGATAGAAGCTAAAACCTACCACTTCCACACCAAATAAGAGGAGAATCTTTTTTCCATTCGATCTCAGTCTTTGTGAAATGTAATCCAATCTAACGTCATGTCTCGTCAGTGGAACATTACTGATGCCTAGATATCAGAACAATGCTATAACTTGTCTTTCAATACTTTTTCAGTAAAAATAGATTATAGTAAACCACAAAACAGCAACCATTTATTTTTGTATTATTATTATTTTTTTAAAACAGCAATATAGTGAGGGAGCAAAGGAAATTCCAAGCGGTAAAACAAACAAACCTCTTACCTGTATACAGTGAAATGTAGGCTGAGTCTATGACTTCATATTTCAGACCAGGGAGAAACGGACGCCACTGCGTGTGAAAAGAGAGAGGAGAGAGGGAGGTGAGAAGAGATAACATGTGTGAACAGGATGGATCCCGTGAATCTTCCATCACGGTTTCTAGTCCATACTGACACTTAGTGTTATTGATTTCAGCAATGTAATGAGATCAATGTGATGCTGTGGTTTTGTACAAACACATTAGGCGGACAAAGAAAAGAACAATAGTTCCAGGCTGCGAGAACAGTGAGAAAATAGCAAAGCAATATATGAATTTGTAATGAAAATAGATCATAAACTGACAATTAAAAAAAAAAAAATGTGACAATCAAAAAAAAAAAAACGTAGAGAGGAGCAAAGTGAGGCCGAGCAAGCAAGAGACAAGCTACAATTCTTTAAATAGATTTCAAAATTAACAAGTCACTTCTGGTTAGCCGGGCTATAATCACAGGAGACAGGTCATTTTAGCAGCGGCAAATAAAAGCACCCTCCTCGGAACTCATGCAAATGCCTACACACTAACACACACAATCTGCATTGAAAGCTTGAAATAAATCAATAAATACTGTCTGTCTTTCCCCTGCTGCCACTTCAAACCCACAAATACCAGAATGACAAACAAGGTTAGTGAGACTTCATGCTGTGCAATTGCAGGAAGGGACTCAGCAGGCCACCTAAGGTTTTAGCAGGATGTCATTATTTGACTCCAGCGACAAGGCCTCAAGGTCACGTAAGACAGGTGCTACTAGCTTCACTGGAAGGACAAATAAAAACATTGAAGTAATGTATGCAAATCCAAGTAGTAAAAACCTGGTGGAGAATATCACTAAGGGAGTCACAAGATCTTGCAAGTTTAAAACTTGCTCAGCGAAAAGCTGTCCAATTGGGATTTTATAATGTGAACTATGGTATCGCCGCTGTGAATGGTCATACACCTAATATGGAAGTGGCAGTGCAGGAGGCGGGAACGGAACCACACATTCATTGCTTTACCCACAATATAAACCTTGCAATTCAAGCTGTCTCTGTGTTCCAGTTGAGAATGACTGCTTCAAAACAGGTCTGCCCTGCCGTCAAGGTGTCTCTTATTTATTTTTGTGGGGGTTGGCAACCCCCACAGTCCAAGCAGAGGCCGCAGTCAGTTTCTATTTGATCAAAGTTACTACAAATTTGTCAGATCAAAACACAATCACTGGATATGGCTTCTATCAAAACATATTATACGATCGTGTAACGTCTCACCTTGGGAGCTGAGTGCATTGTGACAAATTACATAATGAAAACTGCCAGGATGCAGAATAGGAAAAGGTCATCATTCCACACGCATATTCCCTGAGACAGCTTTCTTTCTCCAATTTCAACAACGTCTCAGGAGTTTTAAAAATGCTGCAGGGTATAAATTCATTCCTTTATTTTCTACCGCTTATCCTCACAAGGGTCACGGGGGGGGTGCTGGAGCCTATCCCAGCTGTCTTCGGGCAAGAGACCCTGGACTGGTCGCCAGCCAATCACAGGGCAAACAACCATTCACACTCACATTCATACCTATGGACAATTTGGAGTGGCCAATTAACCTAGCATGTTTTTGGAATGTGGGAGGAAACCGAAGTACCCAGAGAAAACTCCGAGATAGCCGAGGTTGGAATTGAACTCGGGGTCTCCTAGGTGCGAGGTCTGCGCGCTAACCACTCGACCGTCGGGCAGCCGAGTACTCGATGAACTCAGCTTTTTCTCCTCTGAACTACTTTGATACCCCAAAATTCCCTCTAAATCTGGCAGTCAATCAAAATCATGGGAGACCCGCTAACCACTCGACCACCGTACAGCCTGGGTATAAATTAACTAGGAAAACAATGACGGAATTCAAAACCCTCCCGAATTTTAGAAACACGCAATATATGGAATGACGATGGAAAACAAATGTAGTTCTGCCATGTTAGCTGGCATTTCAACACCTACATATTTGTCGTCAAATTAGGCTACACCTGAGTTACTTCGGGGTTCCTCTCATCTTATATATGAATGAACAAAAAGTCCCCAAGACACATAGTAAAATATTTCACAAATCCCCCAGAGACAAGACAAAACCCAACAATGAGCCACTGATTTGTGCACACCCTTCATAATACAAGTTGTCAGGAACATTGAGTAGCTTACAAAAAAAGACCATCTACTACCAGACATGTGCTCCCACACTAATTATGCTCCTTTTAGACTTGACAACATAATAGATTTGAACATTTCCAGGATAAAATGCCACAAAGGGTTTGATGTGACATGAAGTCTTGCCTGCAGACAAAGAAACACAAACGAGAGCGGTATGTGGAGGTGGATGGAGCAAAATGGGCTGCTTCCACATATTAAGGCTCTTTGACAATTAATGGAGACAAATAACACAATTTACCGGCGTGTCTTTGCCAGTCATGCGCTATACTCTTGACACCAATATTTTGGCTACATATTAATTAAGTCAAACTTACAAGCTCGTATGAGGTGGAACATGATGGTAAAACAATGTTTGTGTTTTACTCTCAGTGGTTTACTATAACGGTTTATACATTTATTGAGAGTAAAAACTGTTTAACCTAGCATGTTTTTGGAATGTGGGAGGAAACCGGAGTACCCGGAGAAAACCCACGAGAACATGCAAACTCCACACAGAGATGGCCGAGGGTGGAATTGAACTCGGGTTTCCTAGCTGCGTGCTAATCACTCGACCACCGTGCAGACAGATTTAGTAAATGCTGTGTTTAAATGAGTGTATAGAATCTTTGTGGTGCTGGGGTGCTGGAGCCTATCCCAGCTGTCTTCAGGCGAGAGGCGGGGTACACCCTGGACTGGTGGCCAGCCAATCACAGGGCACATATAGACAAACAACCATTCACACTCACATTCATACCTATGGATAATTTGCAGTCGTCAATTAATCTAGCATGTTTTCGGCATGTGGGAGGAAATACCCGGAGAAAACCCAGAAATGGCCAAAGGTGGAATTGAATTTGGGTCTCCTAGCTGCGTGGCCTGTGTGCTAACCACTCCCGCACCGTGCAGCCAGACTTAGTAAACCCTGTGTTTAAATCAGTGTATAGAATCTTTATCCATATTATGGCCAAAATAAGCATTCATACTTGATCATAAAAAAACATGACCACATTCCCATATTCCCATCATTCCTTCAGTAGCTGCCAGTTGTTTTGTTGCTATGTTTTTCTATGTGTTATTTATTTATAGCCATTTTAACTGAACATTTACTTGTGTGTTTTCTTTCAACTGTTGAGTGCCGAGCACAACGCAAGATTAATCTTGACATGTGCAACAAAGTGAAGTTAATCAAAGGGGCAGGGAGACGAGAGAATTCCGAATCCATATGCTTGACAGCTGCTGCACTGAAGTTGACTTTTCACTTTCACATAATTAATGAGATTAAAAAGCGAGGTGTCTGAAATGTACATTGATGATAAAAAACATACACAATACTCTTTAATGACTGGTTCCAGGTGGCAGTGAAGCGGGGATACTTTTGTGTGTGAGTGTGCGGTGTGTGCGTACAGTGACGTGTTCATTAATTGGTCGACAGCGTGACATTTGGCCCGGCACAAGCGATAAAAGAGGAACAGTAAAATTGTGAATCTAAATCTTGCACCTTTGCTGCTACCGCTAATTAAGCCATGACTTTTCTCTCTTTCCTTTTTCTTTATCTCCCTTCCTCTCCCGCTTTTCCGCTTTACGTTATGCTGACAACCAGACCCGTATTCCATTAAGTCGGCCTGTTTCTCCGACAACAAAATCCAGAAAGCAATTGAAACAATTCAAAACACCGCTGTGCCAACAAATAACTTCAAATGGAGTGCTGAGACTTGTAGACTGAAAACATTCCGTGCAATTATCATGGCTGCTGTTTACTATTCTGTGTTTCATGTCTTGTTGTACTAAAGATCCAAGACAAAGATGTGTCAACTGCTTTCCTATAGAGTAACTTTGCACAATTGTTGTAATTCAGTCACACCGGAGGGCATTTTTGAGCGTAAGGCCAGGACATTGACTAGGCCAGGGGTCTCAAACTCAATTTACTTGGGGGCCACTGGAGCTCGGGTCTGGGTGAGACTGGGCCGCATCAGGTTTTCCAAAAAAAACCAAAAAACGCATTTATTAAAAAAAAAAAAAATTAAAAAACTTCGCTTTGGTTCCAATTTTATACAAGAAAAGCTCTGATAAAACATTCCACTGTTCTCAAATATCTTACTTTTTATTTTTCTACACAAAATAATATGAAAAATAAATAAACAAATAAAGAATAAAGAAAATCAATCAATTAGTAATAAATAAATAAATATAATAATAATAATAAAACCGCAAATAATAAAAACTTAAGAAACCACGTATAGTTGGTGGGTAGACAAATGATTTTTTTCAGATTAAAATGAACAAAGCATTATTAGAGCCCTGTAGACATGACAAAACACGACTATAGTCACATTTATACTCTTTTTATTTACAACATATTGCGCAACTGCAGGGTCTTGAGACACATGCTAACTCGCAAACTAGAGAGCTAGCGACCTAAACGGTAGCCTTCAAGTTATGTCCTTTAAACTTAAAAAAGCCAAAAACTTACCACTTCCACACGGATAGGGAGGATAACTATTAACAGTTATTTAACCTTTAACATGAACATTAATCAAACGTAATAATTTTTTCTGGGTACATGATACCATACAGCATCCATATCAAACTTGCGTGGGCCACACTAACATTAAACTTTCATATCAAGGCGGGGGCCTCAAACTAGTGTCCTGCGGGCCACATTTGGCCCGCGGGCCGTGTGTCTTAAAGATGAAAAAATTGCTTGCCTGGGTAAATAAAGGTTAAAAAAAAAATTAATACAATGTTAATAAGGCTCGACCTTTCGGCCTTAGCAGAAATAGACAATCGATCCCCGATTAACTGATTCAGAGTGCATTGCAAATCATTTTTTATATAATTGTAACCCTTTTTAGTGAGAACCTTCCAACACAAACAATATATCACACATCTCAGTATTTTCCCAAAAAGTCTAGGAGAGAAACTTTTTACACGAGTATACAAAACCCTGTTTTGTATTTCATAGAAAAACAGCACAAACCAGCTTTAATGGAGAGAAGCACGAAGATAGAAATAGTGCTGCTGGGATTTGACGCAACATTTCCAATGCCGACTGAAGTAATGGAGAGGTTTTGTCACAGTGCAGCTTTGCTAAGTTGCTTACTCATCCGAACTGAACAACAAGCTCCTCATTCATGGGCCTGCTGCTCCACACGACGCACTCTTTCCGTTCCTTTAGGGAAGATGCAATGTATCCCGAACCTGCTGCTTATCGCATCTTTTCTCCTAATTTCATTCATTCATTCATTTTCTGATGGAGCCTATCCCAGCTGTCTTCGGGCGAGAGGCGGGGTACACCCTGGACAGCCAATCACAGGGCACATATAGACAATACTTAGACACTGGGAGGAGCCGCAGGCCGTGCCATCAGGGAACCTGACCCCCACGTTAAAGGGAGGAAACCCCCAGCCGGCCGGGTCGAAGGGACCCAAGGACAGCACCCTCATCAGCAGACCCGACACAGCCCCCAGTGTGGAGGACCTAAAAGGATAAACACCTAGCATGTTTTTGGAATGTGGGAGGAAACCGGATAACCCGGAGAAAACCCACAATGCACGGGGAGAACATGCAAACTCCACACAGAGATGGCCGAGGGTGGAATCAAACTCGGGTCTCCTAGCTGTGAGGTCTGCGCGCTAACCACTTGTTCACCGTGCAACCTTGTAATATACATAATATATAATAATATACACAGTATATTTACATATATATATTACCCGGAGAAAACCCACAATGCACGGGGAGAACATGCAAACTCCACATCGAGATGGCCGAGGGTGGAATCAAACTCGGGTCTCCTAGCTGTGAAGTCTGCGCGCTAACCACTTGTTCACCGTGCAACCTTGTAATACACATAATATACACAGTATATTTACATATATATATTACCCGGAGAAAACCCACACATGCACGGGGAGAACATGCAAACTCCACACAGATATGGCCGAGGGTGGATTCAAACTCGGGTCTTCTACCTGTGAGGTCTGCGCGCTAACCACTCGTCCACCGCGCAGCAATTTCTTCACACAAAATAAACAAAATGAGCCAGCCCAGAAAGAACATTGCTTTCATTTTCATTTCAAAGGTAAGTCTGTGTATTCTTTCTTCTTTACTACGAGCGCTGCAACACAAACACACTCCCGCAGGAACAGCCCACCTTTGACCGCACAATCAGAGCCTGGAATACAACACAGAGGGAAAAGCTGTGAATCCAGACTCTGCCTTTATGTGGATTTATGTGAGGCCTCTGCTTATGCTGTTGTGAGCCAGTCGCAATAAATCTGCTGTTTTTGTAGAGGTGTGAAATATATCCCCTGTTAAATCTCACAAGAGGGCTGTAATAACAAGTGCAACGCACACACACGATGATCGTGATTTGCTGCATGACCTTTATAACTTTCACTAAATTGTTTCGACGAGTATAAACCACTTTGATGGTTTCATAGATGGCAGGCAGGCGATTCGTATTAGAAGGCTTATTTTTATCTTTATTCCAATAAATAGCAGATAACACCCAACAGCGCGGCTTGGAAAAAGCAAGTCATAACATAACACAATAAAAGTTGACATAAGGCACTTAAGTACCAAATTTTAGCCCATTCAAGCACGTGGATGCTCACACTGAAATTATTTTTTGGAGGTCAACATTGCTTCCATTGGATTTCCCAGCCGTTGCATAATTATCTAATTATAACATATGAATAGCCATTTTATCATCTAAAATTCTAGCCATTTTCTAAACCGCTTATGCTTATTAGGGTCATGGGGGTATGTTGGAGCCTATCCCAGCCGACTTTTGGCAAGAGGTGGGGTACAACCCTGGATTAAAAATTATTTAACCCCCTTTTTTCCATGCTGAAACAATGGTAATGGTAATGGTAATGGTAATGGTAATGGTAATGATTTTATTTCATTTGAACATGCATCAGATTACAATTGAGTGCATCACATAATCAGTTCACATTTGTTCACATTTGTTCACTTCCTGAATTTAATTTAATTTATTTTATTTTATTTTATTTTTGTCACATACCAAAGTACAAGGTGATATGAGCAATTAAAATTAAAATTAAAATTAAAATTAAAATTAAAATTAAAATTAAAATTAAAATTAAAATTAAAATTAAAATTAAAATTAAAATTAAAATTAAAATTAAAATTAAAATTAAAATTAAAATTAAAATTAAAATTAAAATTAAAATTAAGCTAAACTAAAATTAAAATTAAAACAATAAAATAAAATAAAATAAAATAAAATAAAATAAAATAAAATAAAATAAAATAAAATAAAATAAAATAAAATAAAATAAAATAAAATAAAATAAAATAAAATAAAATAAAATAAAATAAAATAAAATAAAATAAAATAAAATTAAAATTAAAATATATTATGAAAGCAGGAAGTGAACAAATGTAACAGTTACTGATTGTAGGTAGGATTTAATAAGCTTTGCTTCTTCCTACTCCTTTTGGACATGTGGAACTGGGAACTGATTATGTGATGCACTCAATTGTAATCTGATGCATGTTCAAATGAAATAAAACCATTACCATTACCATTACCATTACCATTAACCATTACCATTACCAAATGATAAATAAAGGAAGCATAAAAATGACATTGAAGCTGTGTGGGAGAAGGAAGCATCTCCAGTAAAACCAGTCACCATAGCGATAACCCGAGGCTGGTCAAAATATTCCTTCCACAGACACACAGCGGTGATCTCTTTTCATCATCGTCATGCACCCTCCCACTCAAAGTCCGAGCACACGGGACTCGGGTATTTGAAACTTTAACATGAAATGAAGAACCTCTCATCTCTAAGCTTTTGCCTGAGGTGCAAGAACACCACCACTGCTGGAGAAATGGTGCAGAGGCAGAGGGGGGAGCTGGAGCAAATAGAAAAATGAACACTATAGGTAGACGATGATACAGAGAGAGGAAAAAAAACAACTAGCCAGGAGACGTGCTCATCATTTCAAAAGGTTGTTACCAGATGACAACAAACAAAGATCAACGGAGAGGTGGGAGCTGTTTTCCAAACCAAACATCATTTAGTTCCACATTCCTTCACAGGAAAGTGTCACTGAGAGCTAAGAGCACATTTACTAAGCAAACGCATGGCAAGGCGAGTGTCATATGCGATGAGGAAAAGACGCCTGAAGCCAAATGTAGATAAATGAATCTTAGGTACACTCACCCCAACCTCCACGTGATCGGAACCCTTGTCATCCTGCTTGTGCAGAATCTCAAAGTAGTATCGTCTGGATGACATCAGACTGAGGAAAGAGAGACAGATTGTTTGTTTTTTTACTTATTTGATAAAATATACACAAATCTTCCTCAGAGAAAACATCGTCTTAGTTTACAAACAGAATGCAGCAGTGAGGCAATGCCCTACTAGCCTAGCAACACTAGAACACTGGAATAGAAGACTTTTCATTCATTTTCTACCGCTTATCCTCACCAGGGTCGCCGGTGTGCTGGAGCCTATCCCAGCTGTCTTCGGGCGAGAGGCGGGGTACACCCTGGACTGGTTGCCAGCCAATCACAGGGCACAAATAGAACAGGGAGAACATGCACACTCCACACAGAGATGGCTGAGAGTGGAATTGAACTTGGGTGTCCTAGCTGTGAGGCCTGTGCGCTAACCACTCGACCACCGTGCAGCCAATATCAAATTTGAATATCAAAATAATCAATATTCATTCATTCATTCATTTACTACCGCTTTTCCTCACGAGGGTCGAGGGGGTTGCTGGAGCCTATCCCAGCTGTCTTCAGGCGAGAGGCGGGGTACACCCTGGACTGGTGGCCAGCCAATCACAGGGCACATATAGACAAACAACCATTCACACTCACATTCATACCTATGGACAATTTGGAGTCGCTAATTAACCTAGCATGTTTTTGGAATGTGGGAGGAAACCGGAGTACCCGGAGAAAACCCACAAATGCACGGGGAGAACATGCAAACTCCGCACAGGTGAAAGATGGAATCGAACTTGAGTGTCCTAGCTGTGAGACCTGCGTGCAAACCGTGCAGCCAAACATAGAATATACCATATGTATATTCAGGGATTAAACCTGGATTGTGTCGTGAGTTAACAATGGCAATTGAAGAGAGAAGGGGAATGTCATAATTCCAACAGTGATTTTTATTGCAAATGCTGTTTCAAAATCAGAGAACGTCAAGCGAGCAGCAGGCTCTGTGTCTAAAAAAATATTTTTTTTTTGCTAAAAATGTTGCTATTTGGGCTGCACGGCAGTCAAGTGCTTAGCACACAGACCTCACAGCTAGGGGACCAGGGTTCAATTCCACTCTCTGCCATATCTGTGTGGAGTTTGCATGTTCTCCCCGTGCATGCATGGGTTTTCTCCGGGTACTCCGGTTTCCTCCCACATTCCAAAAACATGCTAGGTTAATTAGCGACTCCAAATTGTCCATAGGTATGAATGTGAGTGTGAATGGTTGTTTGTCTATATGTGCCCTGTGATTGGCTGGCCAGCAGTCCAGGGTGTACCCCGCCTCTCGCCCGAAGACAGCTGGGATAGGCTCCAGCACCCCCGTGACCCTCGTGAGGATAAGCGGTAGAAAATGAATGAATGAATGTTGCTATTTGCTGGTGGTCCTGGAAGGTAACACCATACGCACATACGGTATTGCCACCATTCTGTAATAAATCATAGAGGTTAGCCACTCATGAATACCGCTCATCCCTCAGAGTGGCTGTTGAGACGCCATTCTGCCAACACAAGTACCATTTTCAGCTCCGGGAACCCCGACTGACCTTTTCTAAATGATTCCTCCATACTCTGTCTACTGAACGCTGCGAGCATATGAGCTGTGGAATATTTTAACAAATAAATATTATAATTCCTTTCACTTCACGTGCGATCAGATAGAAAAGGACATTATTGAAAATGTCAAAAGTGAGTAATTAGAATGCTCCCCATCAGGTAAACCCGAGCAAACGTCAGCAACAATGTCGTATGAATACATTATTTCATTTGTCATGTAATGGGAATGATTTATTTCATTTCAACATGCATCAGATTACAATTGAATGCATCACATAATCAGTTCACAGTTCCACATGTCCAAAAAGAGTAGGAAGAAGCAAAGCTTATTAAATCCTACCCCTCCATCTGGCACTTTTACAATCAGTAACTGTTACATTTGTTCACTTCCTGCTTTCTTAATTTAATTTAATTTAATTTAATTTAATTTAATTTAATTTAATTTAATTTAATTTAATTTAATTTAATTTAATTTAATTTAATTTAATTTAATTTTAATTTTAATTATTTTTGTCGCAAATCAAAGTTTTTTAAGTTAAGTTTTATCTGCCACCTTAAATAGGTGTCTATTATTTAGTGTGAGGATTGGGCAAAGTCTTACAAAAAACAAAACAGAAAAAAAACCCACTATGCGGAAAGCCGATATCACAGTTAGAACCCAAAGATGAAAAATGAGGGTGCAAAACAAAATAGAGTACACCATATAGGAAGGGCAACGTGAGTGTGCGAGCTGGCTGTACTCGTCTCCTTGTGATGGATGATGCAGCGAGCTCGGGATGAATAGAATGAAGACACACGGAAATGAGTGGGAAGAAAGATGAAAGGAAGAGGGAACAGCAGAGGAACGCTAGAAAACAAAGAAATAATTGTTATAATACTTTTTGTGCCTTGACAATTAGCTTCAGAGCTCTGTGACACACAAAAGAACAAGTGAAGGGCAAATGAAAGGCAGTGGAGGAAGATAATGGCTGTTCGCATGTGACCATGGATGAAAAGAGGACACGGAACAAAAAGTCTAATTGCCTGACTAATTTGCAGTTTGCATTTTCTCGATATACTCTATTCCACACATTTCTACTTGGAAGCTTTGAGATAGCACCTTTCAAGTGCTGGCTTGTTTCTATTATTCTTTTTTCCATATTGATATTTTTTCCAAACAACCATTCACACTCACATTCATACCTATAGACAATTTGGAGTTGTCAGTTAGCCTAGCATGTTTTTTTTGTATGTTTCAGGGAGAACATGCAAACTCCACACAGAGATGGCCGAGGGTGGAATTGAACTCGGGTCTCCTATCTGTGAGGTCTGCGTGCTAACCACTCGCCCACTGTGTAGCTCTAATTCGAATATTCATTCATTCATTCATTTTCAACCGCTTTTCCTCACAAGGGTCGCTGGGGGTGCTGGAGCCTATCCCAGGTGAGGTACACCCCGGACTGGTGGCCAGCCAATCACAGGGCACATATAGACAAACAACCATTCACACTCACATTCATACCTATGGACAATTTGGAGTTGCCAATTAGCCTAGCATGTTTTTTTTTGTATGTTTCAGGGAGAACATGCAAACTCCACACAGAGATGGCGGAGGGTGGAATTGAACTCGGGTCTCCTAGCTGTGAGGTCTGCGTGCTAACCACTCGACCGCTGTGCAGCCCAAATTAGAATATTCATTCATTCATTCATTTTCTACCGCTTTTCCTCACAAGGGTAGCTGGGGGTGCTGGAGCCTATCCCAGCTGTCTTCGAGCGAGAGGCGGGGTACACCCTGGAATGGTGGCCAGCCAATCACAGGGCACATATAGACAAACAACCATTCACACTCACATTCATACCTATGGACAATTTGGAGTTGCCAATTAGCCTAGCATGTTTTTTTTGTATTTTTCAGGGAGAACATGCAAACTCCACACAGAGATGGCCGAGTGTGGAATTGAACTCGGGTCTCCTAGCTGTGAGGTCTGCGTGCTAACCACTTGACCACTGTGCAGCCCTAATTTGAATATTGTTGTGTAAAATGTTACGAGAAGTAAATATTATTAGTGTCTTTCTTCCAGTGTACCAGTCTCAAAATGCTACGCTAATGCTACGCTACCCATTTGACCAGCTGGCTTCTGCCACTAACTGTTAGCTATTAGCATGTGGCATCCTCTTCATCCTCTTCATTCCACTCTCAGTTAGAGATCATGTAAACTGGGACATGGCAGACAGAACCAAATATGGCAGCCATCAGTTTATGTGCGGTTAATTGGTTCCAGAACTGAAATCAAAATATGAATTTCCGCAACACAGGATTCAATGTTAATATTATGCCGATTTTTCGCTCCTTTGTATTGAATTGTGGACTCCTATAGAGCAGCTGCACACAATAACCTGCACAGAAAACGTTCTACATTTGTGTTTCTGTTTGAATTTATTCCACCTCCGGGCACGCCCACTCTGCTATGATTGGTCACACGCCCAAAGTGCTTCCTAATTACAAACCCACTTTCTAGTATAGTGGGTATAGGAGTTGATAATGAACAAATAAAGTCTTTGGAGAGCTAATTTAGCTCACGGTCCACTGGCTGAAGAACCCTGACTTAGCGTGTATGAACTCAGAGCGGTGGAGCTCAGTAGAAGCCGAACGTGTGGGCTTGCATCCATGAGAGGCACTCATTGTCGGATACACTTTGTCAGACGCACTGTTTGTGCTGTTGAGCTCCGAAGTTGGGCGTGAGGACGCAACAGTTTTGCAACGCCCTTTGAAAACTAACTTTTATTTTATTTCAGGGCTCGGTTCCGAATGTGCAAACCTCATTATCTGAAACTTTGGCATCATTTGACACAATAATATAACATTCTTACTACATTTGTGGGTCAGAAAAGTGGAAAAGCACAACAAGTCCCATTCAATAAATTGAATATTTACAGTTGGTAAAATTGCCCCTAGTGACCTATATAACACATTGCATAACTCTTATGCTGCAAGGACTCGACACGGCCGCTAGCTGTCAAAGCTAGCAAGCGCTATTGTAAGGGGTGATTGTATCTGGAAGTGTGGATGTCGGCTTTTTCAGCTGAGAGACAAACATTTCCAAGACAGCTGCTGGACTCCGACTGTCGAAGATATAAAAATCTGTGCTCGGGCCACGGAAGCTCTTTGTTCCATAACAAAATGCATCACGAAACAAGAACAGAAGAGCAGACAGAGCACAACAGACGAAAGTGGTGATGATATACTTTAGGCCCCGCCAAAAAAAAAACCAAACCCAAAACAAACCACAATGCACCAGCTGTCTTTCCCTCGTTCTCCGTCAGTACATCCCCAAAGTATCCTCCGGCCTCAGCAATTTCCTCATTTTCGTTTTGCAGCTCAGTTTCTAATTAATGCTATCTGACTGCCACCTCTGCCCGATTTCGCCGCCTCCTCTCCACAACATTAATGATCGCAGTGTTTAGAGCTGCCCCAAGGAGATGCACAAACTTCACTTCTATTCCCCTCATAGTCACCCCCCCGCGCCCCCCACTCCATTTCTCATGCATCCCTTTAATCCATCAGAGAGCTTTCACGCTGTTCTCCCCTGCAGCCTCCACATATCGCCTCTCCTCCCTTCATGTCGCCCTAGTCCTCGTCTCATGGATCTTGTCTCCAGATTTGTGTCTTTTAACATTCTCTACTGGTACCTCTATCTACTACATTCCAAAGTATCCAAGAATCCAAATACAGTATTACAACATAATTACCGTCAATAACTTTTTCCTCTAATGCAGCATAAAGATGTCATCCTGTGTTTGTTGCTCATCACCAGGTTGCAATAAGAGCTTGTTATCGTGGCCAAGTGCTGCTTGACTTTGCATCAAGGTCACTGCTAAGAAAAGTTCTTCTATAAGACCGATTCATCTTCTATTTACCGTATTTTCTGAACTATAAGTCACTAAGGTGATTGTATGCAGAACTGTTGCCAGCAAAGCATACTGTGGTTTGTACAGATAAATTAATGAATATTATCAGGCTACTAATAGTATTTCTATTGGGGGCACTTTTTTTTTAGGAAAAAGGTCCTATAACTAAGACTGCCAAATGATTAAAATGTTTACTTGATTAATCATGTTTAAAAAATAATAATCATGATTAATCGCCATCTAAAACGTGAAAATTTTTCTGGATTTTATTAAAAGAAAGAAAAATGATGACACAATTAGCGTATTTTCCGGACTATAACTGGCACTTTTTTTATAGGTTGGCTGTTCCTGCGACTTATACTCCAGAGCGATTTATACCTGGACACCTTTTCTGTTCATGTTTATTTTTTGTGTAGCTTAATAACCATTGTGTTAGCATATCTTACACCTACGTATTCAGCCTGTTCTATATTCTTTTATTAATGTTTTGGTCAAGTAGTAAAATAAATTACCCGCAAAAAACACGGCTTATACTCCAGTGCGACTTATGGATGTTTTTTTTCTACCTAATTATGCATTTTTGGCCTTGTGCGACTTATACTCCGGAGCGACTTATAGTCCAGAAAATATGGTAAGTTATTATTTAAACCAAAACTACTATTTATAGCAGAAGATATGGTAATGGTAATGTCCAAAAGGAGTAGGAAGAAGCAAAGCTTATTAAATCCTACCCCTCCATCTGGTACTTTTACAATCAGTAACTGTTACATTTGTTCACTTCCTGCTTTCCTAATAATTTTTTTTTTTTTTTACATTTTTTAATTTTTAAATTTTTTGTCCCAAAATATGAATTGTGGGGGGTCGATGTGTCATTCGGACTTGACTCTTGTAATGACATGTAATAAGACTACATATGGCATATGTCATTTTCACAGACTGTAAGTTCAATTGCTGCTGTTAATTTTTCACTGATGTAATTAAAGAGCACCAGGTGTGTTTGAATACTCCATAACGGTACATAAAAGATATTTCCAGTAATGCAACATGTCATTTGTGTGCCGCCATCATTAACATCTCTGATCCCGTCTGGCCGGAATAAGCTGTGTTAATGTGCGGTGAAGCTCATGCGCTGCTGCCAACCAGACGTCACACAGTCTTTCACAGCTCAAGAGATGCACATCAAGTGAATAATCTGATTGCACACAAGCCAACACACACCGTCTCTCACATGTGTCAGCGGGCTCTCATCATTTATAAAGCGACGGCATTGAGTGAAGGCCGTAGAGCAGAAAGCGGAATAGAAGAGTCAATCGAAAATGATGGTTTCATTCTAATCCAGACGCTGTCCAAACAATTGCTTCGAATAGCTAAAAGTTATAAATACATTTAGAGTTGAGAGTTATAGTAGTTGAACTTTAGGCTTGAACTTATCACAAACAAACAATTAAGACAGAATATATGGTTTGAGTAGGACTGTTATGATAAAAAAAAATTCTGGACGATAATTGTCCTACAAATTATTATCGCTAATTGATATTATTGATGACATTTTTTGAGAATTGGATTGTTAGAAAACAAAAAAAACACATGCAGTTATTCTTAAACTAATGTAAGGTGTCTGCTGGACCACATATTTGTGGTGGCGGAATAAAATGCAATATGTCCGATGTCCTTCAACACATATTTCTTCACTCGGTACTGTCTGTAAAACATTTGTAACATTTCCCAAAATATAGTCTTTTCAACCATATTGAATGGTTACATTTTTTATCAGGGCCGAGATTTGAACCCAGAACCGCCTTGATTGATGCAGCAGTGCTAACATCCTCCATCAGTATTCCTATGATGAAATATTCAGGTACCAAATTGTGCTATCCAGATACAGATACAGAGTAGAATACTCACTGGTTACTTTTATGTTTTTCTCACTGTTTTCTCATAGACTGGCCTTAAAGCGCTTTATCCAACGATCGTCGACATAAGGAGAATTTCTATTAAACGACCTGTGTGGTGAGAAGCTCCACCTTTGCAGTAAGTATGGGAATAAACAATAGAGACACAAGAAGATGATAGAAGAGGAAACGCACAGATAATTCAACAGAAGGACAGCGCCAGGACTGCTGAGAGCGTGTGCACGGACACACACAAGCACACAGGGAGGCGAAGGCGTAAATGTCATTTCCCCCAGTTTTGGAACTCTCTTAAAATGCCAGCTGCAACATCACAGATAACCTTGGAACGCTCATCCATGTTCCGACTCAGCACGCCACTGTCAAAGGTCAGCTTCCGTTTTTTTTCGATTTCACTCCTTGAGTAGGAACATGCAAAATCACCCTTGTTTGCAAATGTGTGTCGAAAATATCACACTTTTTTTTTTTTTTATCACACAGCCTTGAGCGCATCACTTTGTAATATTTTTTTCAAAATATTCCTCCAGATCTTCGATCTTCTTATTGTGTGGAAATATGGGGTAATAACTATAAAAGCAATCTTCACTCGCTAAATGTACTGCAAAAAAGGTCAGTAAGGATAATTCATAATGGCGCCTACAGAGAACATACTAACTCCTTATTTCTAAAATCACAAATACTTCAACTTGCTGATATAGTTCATCTTCAAACAGCTAAAATAATGCATAAGGCTAAAAATAACAAATTACTTAGAAATGTCATCCAATACTTCTCTACAAGAGAGGAGAAATATGATCTCAGGGAAGAAGTACATTTGAAACACTTCTATGCTAGGACTACGTTAAAAAGCCATAGCATTTCAGTATGTGGAATCAAATCAATAAAAATAAAAATAAAAATAAAAATAAAAATAAAAATAAAAATAAAAATAAAAATAAAAATAAAAATAAAAATAAAAATAAAAATAAAAATAAAAATAAAAATAAAAATAAAAATAAAAATAAAAATAAAAATAAATTATGAAAGCAGGAAGTGAACAAATGTAGCAGCCATGTTGCTAGAATGGCAACACAGATCTCTTGTACAATATTACTATATTGACAGTTAATATAGTACCCATTATGTCCTTGGATCGTCAAATCACCTTGTACTTCGCTATGTGACAAAAAAAACAAAAACAAAAAAATTTAAAAAATACAACTTAAAACTTAAATTATATTAGGAAAGCAGGAAGTGATCAAATGTAACAGTTACTGATTGTAAAAGTACCAGATGGAGGGGTAGGATTTAATAAGATTTGCTTCTTCCTACTCCTTTTGGACATGTGGAACTGTGAACTGATTATGGGATGCACTCAATTGTAATCTGATGCATGTTCAAATGAAATAAAACCATTACCATTACCATTACCATTACCATTACCATTACCATTACCATTACCAATTGTCCATCAAATCCTACCAAGTTGCATAAATTGAATATCAAATGTGACGTTATAGTATGCAACCACGGCGTCATGTCAATCCTCCTGGTGCTGTTTATACAGCCCGAGGCTTCAAAAAAGGTGTCAGGGAACAGAGATAATATTTGGGTTATCTGGGTTCCTCATCTGGCTGCTAAAGTGTCACCTGTGACACCGCTGTCACAACACCTAGCAGGCACCGCCAAGCTATAACTTCACAGGAATGAGCAAAGGAGCAGGCGCCTAGATCCACAAAGATGAGTTGTTTGGAAATTCAACTTTTCAAACAGTTCACAAATGCTAAATAAAAAAAAAAAAAAAAGAAGTGCATTTTATGGATTCACTGAAAGTAACTCCGTAGCCGCATTGTTTGAGGTCATCTGCATAATCTAAACCAGTGAGACAGATTACTGCCAAATTTGTCTGATGCGTGTGCGCTGCATCGCACTCTTATTCTAAATTCACTACCCAAAATGCAATTACCATCATATCTCAACACCATTCACTGCAAAGGAAGCCCGATTTACAGACACACAATGAGGACTTGATGGAAAACCGTACTATGCAGGGCATTGCCAGTACATCTACATGAAATGACAACGGAAGAAAATATACACAACTTCTAAACACACTTCTGGAAAGACTTTTCCACAAATCCTACCTTGCTTTCTGCTCTGGTGCGCAATCATGATAGCATATAAATTAGCCACCTTCCCCACAACTGTCCCCACAAGGTTAGAAGCATGGAATGATTATAAAAGGTCTTGTTAAGATGAATGACTAACATTTACGTTGAAACAAGACCCCGATTAATCAGTTTGACACACATTTACTTGTGCTTGCCTGCTACAGAAAGATATAAAACCTTGTTAATATGCAGGTTTTGATGCAAATCAGCACCTCCATATACACAAACGCTTAATAAGTTTGGGATCACTTGTAAATTTCTTTGTTTTCCAAAAAAACCCCACATTTTCACTCATTTCACAAACTTTTTTCTCCATTTCACAAACATTTTTAACCAATTCACAATTAAAATTAATCAGATGATTTTAAAAGAACGATCGACATTTTCGCATAGAGGCCTACTATCAACAACTGTCAGTCCTCTGCATCAATCTCCTGGTATGGCTGCTAATCCAAGTTCATCATTTTATAAGGCTAATAGATTATTAGAAAAGCCATCTAAAAATCTAAACTAAAACTAAAATTTCTTACCATGCTGTTAACTACTCCCTTCACAGAGCAGCACAAACTGGGTCTAACAAGGACAGAAAAACACTGCACAACCGTACAAGAAGACACATATCTGAGAGTGTGTAGTTTCAGTGTCAGTATCAACAGTGAAGCGATGACTTCAGGATGCTGGACTTCATGGCAGGATTGCCAAGATTATTAGAAAACACATCTAATAAATCTAAACTAAAACTAAAATCTCTTACCATGCTGTTAACTACTCCCTTCACAGAGCGGCACAAACTGGGTCTAACAAGGACAGAAAAACGCTGCACAACCGTGCAAGAAGACACATATCTGAGAGTGTGTAGTTTCAGTGTCAGTATCAACAGTGAAGCGATGACTTCAGGATGCTGGACTTCACGGCAGGATTGCCAAGATTATTAGAAAACCCATCTAATAAATTTAAACTAAAACTAAAATATCTTACCATGCTGTTAACTATTCCCTTCAGAGAGCGGCACAAACTGGGTCTAACAAGGACAGAAAAACACTGCACAACCGTACAAGAAGACACATATCTGAGAGTGTGTAGTTTCAGTGTCAGTATCAACAGTGAAGCGATGACTTCAGGATGCTGGACTTCATGGCAGGATTGCCAAGAAAAAGAAACATCTCAGACTGGCCAAAAAATGTCAAACTTTTGAGCGGTAGTGTATAAAAAGTCCCAACCGGTCGAGAATTAATATTGTAAAACCCATATCCTACTCGTAGCCAAATGTTGTTGTATGGTCATATCACTTCGTACTTTGGTAAGTGACAAAAATAAAATTCAAAAAGAAAAGAAACGAAAAAAAAAAACTTAAACTATATTAGGAAAGCAGGAAGTGAACAAATGTAACAGTTACTGATTGTAAAAGTACCAAGTACCAGACCATTTGTTTTCGCCAGGAAGGTAACGTGTTGCGAGGTGACGCAGGACTGTGTCCAAGGTCATCCTTCTTGGCTGGGTTGGATTGCATTGTGAAGGGGTTTATTCAGTTTTAAGATCAGCATTGCATGGTGATGCTTATGTAGAATCGAAGGTGCACCTGACGGAACACTTCCTGACTTTCAGGAACCCATTACGTCCTTGTATAGTCATATCACCTTGTACTTCGGTACGTGACAAAAAATTAAATAAAACATAAAATAAATAAAAATTAATTAAAAAGAAAATACAACTTAAAACTTAAATTATATTAGGAAAGCAGGAAGTGAACAAATGTAACAGTTACTGATTGTAAAAGTACCAGATGGAGGGGTAGGATTTAATAAGCTTTGCTTCTTCCTACTCCTTTTGGACATGTGGAACTGGGAACTAATTATGGGATGCACTCAATTGTAATCTGATGCATGTTCAAATGAAATAAAATTATGACTTTGCACAAATTCGCCTATCGCAGTCAGATCTGGAACCACGATAAACGCGGGATTACCATGTATTTGTTTACTCACATGGTACAATATGTGTGTGTGTGTGTGTGTGTGTGGCATGAGTGAGACTTCTGACAGGTGAGTGAATGGTTTCCAGTGAAGCCCTCAACAGCGCTATGTTTCATTCCCTGACAGTATGATTCAGGCCTACAGCAGCCATTAGTCACTGTTCACTTAACTACAGTTTGTTGTGCAGCTCCGATGATCCGAGACACATAAATAAACACACTAAAGCACGAGACGAGGAAAAAAGTAAGCATTGCAATACTCGTCTAGTCTCGTCTGTGTTCCACCATGACCGGTTCGGCTCCACTTCTCTTAAGCTAATTAAATCTGCCAATGTCATACTGATATAGGACGACAGCACACACAAAGGAAACTTTGATTAAGACTGTGGAACATAACAGAGACCAGAGCCTCAAAGGCGCCGAACGTAGAGTTCCAGCCTACAGGAAGAGTGGAAATTGGCTGCATTAATTTGACTTCTCATTTAGAAAAAGACTTTTCCTTTCGATCTACATGAGTGGCATTTTAACACCACACAGTGATAACAAATTTAAAGCATGACAAAATCCGAAATCAGTACAGAAAAAAATAATAATAAAGCAAAACATATGATGAAATATTTGTTTTCTGGATAGCTACCAATAGTTTTGAAAATGTGAAGTGCAGGAAGGCAATGATGCAAGTGATGAGAGAATAAATGCAACAAACACCTTTGGAAAAAGAACCTGAACTAAGCAACAGTCAATCCGGCATCAAAGTTATGGAGGCTGATGGGTTTTTTTTTTTGTTTTGTTTTTTTTAAGGGGTATGAAAATTTTAATTCTACAAACGCACATAAACAGAGAACTCTCAGAAGTCGAGACTTTATTGTTATATCACCAATTTTCAGCTTCATGAGCACATAAATGAATAAAATTGGATGAAAATTGGGAAACTGGATGATGACCATACAACCTGTGACTCCGTTACGCTCAGAACAATATTATAACTAATAAAAATGGAAGAATTTACATTTTAAAGGAGAGCTTTGTTTAATATTTAAAGCTTTCTGACATAGATGGAACCTTCCCAGCGTGGTCCCCGACAGTTAATGAAGGCATCATCTATCAGCGTGGTCTCAATGTAAAAAAGCCATGTGGCGATTTGATGAACATGTTGCTCCCCAGGCGACTCAGCACAAAATGACCCCCCCCCAAAAAAAACGCTTTTTAAGTGACAAAACAAGATACTCCATCAAGATTTTTTCGGATAAATGTTTCAAAGTGACAAACATAAACACACATGCTAACATAAACCTTCCCCAAACTGCACAGCTTGTTGCTGTGGCGTTTTCCTGTGTTTGTTAGGTGACTCAGCACAAAATGACTCTAAAAAAATGACACTTTTAAAGTAACAAAACAAGATACTCCATCAAGATTTTTTCGGATAAACGTTTCAAAGTGACAAACATAAACACACATGCTAACATAAACCTTCCCCAAACTGCATAGCTTGTTGCTGTGGCGTTTTCCTGTGTTTGTTAGGTGACTCAGCCCAAATTGACAAAAAAAAAAAGACACTTTTAAAGTGACAAAACAAGATACTCCATCAAGATTTTTTCAGGTAAACGTTTCAAAGTGACAAACATAAACACACATGCGATCATAAACCTTCCCCAAACTGCATAGCTTGCTGCTGTGGCGTTTTTCTGTGTTTGTTAGGCGACTCAGCACAAAATGATTTAAAAAAAAAAATGACGCTTTTAAAGTGACAAAACAAGATACTCCATCAAGATTTTTTCAGGTGAACGTTTCAAAGTGACAAACATAAACACACATGCTAACATAAACCTTCCCCAAACTGCATAGCTTGCTGCTGTGGCGTTTTTCTGTGTTTGTTAGGCGACTCAGCCCAAATTGACAAAAAAAATAAAAGACGCTTTTAAAGTGACAAAACAAGATACTCCATCAAGATTTTTTCGGATAAACGTTTCAAAGTGACAAACATAAACACACATGCTAACATAAACCTTCCCCAAACTGCATAGCTTGCTGCTGTGGCGTTTTCCTGTGTTTGTTAGGCGACTCAGCACAAAATGACTTAAAAAAAATACGCTTTTAAAGTGACAAAACAAGATATTCCATCAAGATTTTTTTTGGATAAACGTTTCAAAGTGACAAACATAAACACACATGCGAACATAAACCTTCCCCAAACTGCATAGCTTGCTGCTGTGGCGTTTTCCTGTGTTTGTTAGGCGACTCAGCACAAAATGACAAAAAAAAAATGACGCTTTTAAAGTGACAAAACAAGATACTCCAAGATTTTTTTTGGATAAACGTTTCAAAGTGACAAACATAAACACACATGCGATCATAAACCTTCCCCAAACTGCATAGCTTGCTGCTGTGGCGTTTTTCTGTGTTTGTTAGGCGACTCAGCCCAAATTGACAAAAAAAAATAAAAGACACTTTTAAAGTGACAAAACAAGATACTCCATCAAGATTTTTTCAGGTAAACGTTTCAAAGTGACAAACATAAACACACATGCTAACATAAACCTTCCCCAAACTGCATAGCTTGCTGCTGTGGCATTTTCCTGTGTTTGTTAGGCGACTCAGCACAAAATGACAAAAAAAAAATGACGCTTTAAAAGTGACAAAACAAGATACTTCATCAAGATTTTTTCGGATAAACGTTTCAAAGTGACAAACATAAACACACATGCTAACATAAACCTTCCCCAAACTGCATAGCTTGCTGCTGTAGCGTTTTCCTGTGTTTGTTAGGCGACTCAGCACAAAATGACTAAAGAAAAATTATGCTTTTAAAGTGACAAAACAAAAAAAATTGAAACATTTCTGGAATCGCGTCAAAAGTTAGCTTGTGCTAGCTTTCGCGTGCAGAAATTCCGTGTGTCGCTTAGCTGGACTGTGACACGGGATGTAGGTCCCATTGAAAATGAATGGAATAGAGGCGATGTTGCAACCTGTGTGTTATTCCTTAGGTTTTCCAAGCTCTAGCTATGAAAATATTCCATTGATAAGTACTTTTTGGAAATTAACTTATAACGGTCGGGTCTGGAAGCAATTAACCTTTACGATCTGTGTTGTTGTCGGGCATGACACGTTCCCATCAATGTCCTCAAAGCCCCTTGGATTTTTTTTGCACTTCATCTCTATTTTGCATTTGTCATGTGTCACAATATTGTCTTCTTATTAAATACTATTTAAAACATTAGATGCCAGGGTTGTAGCTAATCAGCCACTAATGGCCGTGCTGAATGCTGGCATGGTCTTTGCCCTTTGAAAGACGAGCGAGTGACTCAACATCTGTCCATGACCTTATTACATAATGTCGTTGACCTTTTCCAACCCCTTTAAGATGCAAAGCTGAGCACTTGGGTCGGAGACAGCAAAGGCAAAACTCTGTTATCTGTACATAAATATTCCAAACTCAAAATAAAAAGCATACTTGTAGTGACTGTAGAAAAAAAAAAAGAACCAATACTGTACGTACGCCCACAAAGAAGAACATCAAACAAGATTTTGCCTAATTATGCTCACATCCATTTTCACGGTCGCTTTGAAGCACTTCCCCTTCAGCATGTAATACGTTGCAGCATTCAGAAAGACCTAAGTCACCTTCTACCATGACCTGCAGCCTGGAAAACCATATTTTCACAGCCGTTTCATTATGAATTATTTATTATTAATTATTTATTTATTTATTTATTATAGTATAATTTATTTATTAATTTATTTATTATAGTATAATTTATTTATTAATTTATTTGCTATAATATAATTTGTTTATTAATTATTATATATTTTTATTTATATATAAATATATAATATATAAAAGACAAAATATAGTTTATATTTTTATTATATATTATAATGTATAATAATATAATATATTATATATATCTATAAAATATATATATTATATAATTATATATATTATAATATATAATTCTAATATACAATTCTAATATATAATTTATTTATTTATTAATTTATTATGAATCACATTACACTCTGGGTGGTATTGAAGAATGAGACTGAAGATGAAGAGCAGAGGGTCATACTGTTGATAGAACGTGTCATCTCTACGAGAACAGTCAATTTGATAACAAAAACATGCCCCACATATGCAAAATAGAAACGCATGCACAGTGGCATTTATTTATGAAAAAAAGGAGGTTAAGCCACGATAGTGCTTTCAGTGTATTACTGCATTATCCAGTCGAGTACAAAACAATTCTTTTTATGTACAAACCGAGCGCAGTTCAAAGCTTCAAAAGTGTTGCGGATGGTTTGAATGGAATACAAAGGTAGGATAATTAATACATTCATTTCTGCTATAACGACGCTGCTCACTGACACCGCATGATAAAATGATATTTGCATTAAAGAAAAAAAGACACACATGGAAACGGCGTGGAAACAATTTCCTCCCATATGCTTACACTGAAGGCTATTCGGAAACCGTATTCTATTATCAACTAGTGTGCTCATGTTCCACATCACCACTTTAACAGAGAGCAGTGCTTCCCAATTATTTTCTGTCACGCCCTGTCCCGGGAGACCTTTTTTTTTCCACAATTGCTATTGAGAACCTGATAATATTTATTTATTAAACCATTACACGACTTGCTTGCACAAACATCATCCAAGCATGAATAAAAACAATATACTGAAAGTTCTACCGCTTCTTATGCCCTCTGGACACATAACCATGCCCAAGATTTGAGAAGCACTGACATACTGTAAAGGAAAGTCCTAATGTAGCTTGACACATTCAATTTACTGAAATGATGCAAGCAAGTCTCTCAGTCTGGTACAATATTGTATGTAATGGTAATGGTAATGGTTTTATTTCATTTCAACTTGCATCCGATTACAATTGAGTGCATCCCATAATCAGTTCCCAGTTCCACATGTCCAAAAGGAGTAGGAAGAAGCAAAGCTTATTAAATCCTGCCCCTCCATCGGGTACTTTTACAATCAGTAACTGTTACATTTGTTCACTTCCTGCTTTCATAATATAGTTTAAGTTTTAAGTTGTATTTTCTTTTTAATACATTTTTATTTTTTATTAATTTTTATTTTTATGTTTTATTTAATTTTTTTCATTTGTTCAACATTTGTTCACTTCCTGCTTTCATAATATAGTTTAATTTAAATTAATTGTTTTTTTTAATTTTTTTTATTTTTTGTCCAGTACCGGCGTACCGGAGTACGAGGTGATATGAGCATCTCTTGTAGAGAAGTATTGGATGACGTTTTTAGCTAATTGGTTATTTTTAGCCTTATGCATTATTTTAGCTGTTTGAAGATGAACTATATCAGCAAGTTGAAGTATTTGTGATTTTAGAAATAAGGAGTTTGTATGTTCTTTGTAGGCGGCATTATGAATTATCCTGACTGGCCTTTTTTGCAGTACATTTAGCGAGTGAAGATTGCTTTTATAGTTATTATCCCATATTTCCACACAATAAGTAAGATATGGTAGAACCAGAGAGCAATAAAGAGTGTGGAGTGATTTCTGATTGAGAACAAATTTTGCTTTGTTCAATATTGAAATATTTCTGGCCACCTTATGTTGTATATTTGTAATATGAGGTTTCCAGCTCATATTTTCATCTCTTGTGAAGAGAAATTTATTTTCCTTCACTGGTGGACTGGTGGACGTCTATCAGCAAGTTGAAGTATTTGTGATTTTAGAAATAAGGAGTTAGTATGTTCTCTGTAGGCGGCATTATGAATTATCCTTACTGGCCTTTTTTGCAGCTCTATGTAGCAAACTAGTCTGTTGGCTTTCTGCTGCATCATTTTAAGAAATGTAGAGTTGGTTGAGGTTCATTTTAGAGAGACCAAACTCCTTTTTTTTTTTTTTCAAAAGTATGAATGTCACAGGTACTTACTGTACAGACTTGGAGCACTGGGACCTGAACTTGCTGAACTCCCCCGGAGCGGTCCATTCTGTACCCAGCTGCAAGACACAATCCAGGACACACGGATGAGATGGATGGTCCATACAGAAGCAGCCGAGCAGGGAATATGACTCATGGAAGCAATACAGAGGAGAGAGTATGCCTCGTTGCATGCTGGGAATTACAGAAACATTGTGCTTACTATCCATTACACAGCAACGCTGTTCTATCTGAGGAACACACGTCCAATGACAATCTGTATCCTTGTTGGAAATGGATAGATAATTCTGGAAAGTGAAAAAGTACTATTTTACTACCTCAGTGTTGTGATCTATATATGCGTTTCTGGCATTTTACTTTAATGCTTGCAAGCATGCAAGAATAGCAACTTAAATATATTACAAATTCCTCAGTGCACATCATTATTGGTTAAAGTTATTCACAACCCACATGATTTCAAACTGCTTTCTTTGTTAATACCGATGCTTGTCTCTTGACAAAATGTGTTTTATTGTGCATACAGAAATTGACTTGAGCATGTACTGGAAAACTTTAACTCTCCAAGGCTACTCTTAAGTTTTTATGATGTTTTGATGAGCTCACTAGTGGCAGTGACAACTGCAGAAAGTAGAGCATCAGGATCTCTTCTGAGAGTTTTTTTTTTTTCCTGCTTTAGAGGAATCATCATTAAAACATGCGTAACTTGCAAGACGCTGTTGGTTTCTGCCAAGAATCAGCACACCTTCTGTGCACGATGAAGGATTTTGACAGATAGTAACGAAGAAAACCAGAACATCAGCAGAACTCGTGCATCTTTTTGAGGCGGAGAAACGTTGCAGCATGAATATATAAATGGCTAACTCTCCAGATACGGCCTATGCAGTGGTGTGAACAAGTGTTTTTTTTTTTTGTCACTGGTAAAAAGTTTCAGATCATCCAAAAAAGTTCAAATTAGTCAATGACAACACGTGTGTGGAAAAGTCACTGCCACCCTTAGCAGCGACAACTGCAATCAAGCATTTCAGATTCACTTGCAATTAGGAATTTTCGAGCATGGAGCATGAAATGACGTTTTTAAGGTCATGCCACAGCACCTTGAAAGGATTTAGGTCAGGACTTTTGCTTTTCCAGCCATTTAGAGGACGACCCGCTGGTGTGGTTTACATCATTGGCTTAATGCAGAACCCAAGTTCGATTCAACCGGATGGGCGGCTACGGTACTTCAGGGTTTTCTGGTAGGCAGCAGAATTTATGGTTCACTTTATCTTCCAAAACAATCTTGCAAAACCATCAGACTACCACCACCAAGTTTTACTGTTGGTATGATTGCCTTTTTGTGAACTGCGACATTACGGCAAATATAAATGGGAACACACCTTCCATAAAGTTCAGCTTTTGTCTGGTCAGACCAAAGAGTATTTTCCCAAACGGCTTGGGAATCATCAACACGTTTTCTGGCAGGCAGCAGAATTCATGGTTCACTTTATCTTCCAAAACAATTTTGCAAAACAGCCCTAGACCATCAGACTACCACCACCGAGTTTTACTGTTGGTATGATGGCCTTTTTGTGAACTGCGACATTACGGCAAATATAAATGGGAACACACGTTCCAAAAAGTTCAGCTTGGGAATCATCAACATCAACATCATCTCTTTCTTTTGGAATCATGACTCATGAACACCAGCCTTAGCAAGTGAGGTTCTTTGGATATTGTTGGGGGGTCTTTTGTGACCTTTTGGGTGAGTCGTCACTGCGCTCTTGAGGTAATTTTGATTCGCCGGCAAATCCTAACAAGGTTCACCACTGTTCAGTTTTTTCACCAATTGAAGATAACGACTCTCACTGTGGTTTGCTGGTGTCCCAAAGCTTTAAAACCTTTTCCAGACTGATAGACGTCAATTAACTTTTAACACAGAGCCATATAGGTATGGATTTTTATATCCCTTAATGTTTCAAAATAAAGACTGCATTTTGTGTTGTCAAGGCTGTAATATCGGCATCGGATGAGAAGTGTATATTATTATTATTATTATTATCATTATTTATGATTATTATTAATTACGATTATTATTTATGATTATTATTATGATTATTAGTTCGATTCCACCCTCGGCCATCTCTGTGTGGAGTTTGCATGTTCTCCCCGTGCATGTGTGGGTTTTCTCCGGGTACTCCGGTTTCCTCCCAGAAAGCATAAATCGAAGCATTATTTCGACCCTGGGCTGCACGGTGGATTAATTGGTTAGCACAGAGGCCTCACAGCTAGGAGACCTGAGTTCGATTCCACCCTCGGCCATCTCTGTGTGGAGTTTGCATGTTCCGGGTACTCCGGTTTCCTCCCACATTCCAAAAACAAGCTAGGTTAATTAGCGACTCCAAATTGTCCATAGGTATGAATGTGAGTGTGAATGGTTGTTTGTCTATATGTGCCCTGTGATTGGCTGGCCACCAGTCCAGGGTGTACCCCGCCTCTCGCCTGAAGACAGCTGGGATAGGCTCCAGCACCCACTCGACCCTTGTGAGGAAAAAGCGGGAGAAAATGAATGAATTATGATTATGATGATTATTATTATTGTTATTATTATATAAAAATTCTATTAATAATTGTGATATTAATTGAATATTGATATTAACATCCCTAAAAAGAAAAATTAAAGCAGGGTCGCTGCATTGTGAATATGAGGGATAAAAACGTGTGTACAATATAAGGCTGTGCTCCAACTAGTTCATCCATGCTGTGCTGGACTTGGTCCTGGCCTTGGTTCCCCATATCTCCGTCCCCTGCTGGTCTGCACTCACACTGAACATTCAGGCTTTGGCTTTTTTGCTTGTCACATTACAGTCACTACACATGTAGATGGAACAGTGTCGTACCCTGGCCCACCTCTTCCAATGGGCCAATGGGCACGGATCAGTCCACTCCCACTGGAGCATGAATGGATTGGCCTAGTGAGAGTACATGGATTTTCCAAAATGTCTTAATTCAATAACAAAACAAACATTTTCTTGAAAGACTTATATCTTTTTTTATAATAGTAAAAGGCAAATGGGTCACATTATGACAACACGTGCGTGGATCCAGACATTTATTTGGGAAGGCAATGAGTCTCTGAAGAAAGGATACGAAACAAGGCCATCCGACAGCACGTAGCTACCTCCATCATATTTCACCACTGTTAAATGCCACATCAATATTCACTGCTGACTAATTAATCTCCGTTCCGGCAAAAACCTGGTGACTGTCACATCTTGTTGGAATCGAGACCGTTCTACAGCTGGACCTTTAAACTCTCAAACACACTCGGGTAAAGCCTTTCTTATGTGGCAGTTTGACCTCAAGCATCGCTTTCTTTGTGAATTTATTCAGAACATCTTACTCGGGAGACTTCGTTAATGAATTTGATTGGCATAATTTTTTATGGATGTCTGACGCGACATGGAAAAGGAAAGACGGTTCATGAAAAAATGAGTGTTTGAGGTCTTTTTGGTGTGAGGTGAATGTGAGATTATTAAGGAAATCAAAGGTTAAATGTTCAGTGCCCTTCCTGTTTATGGTGTGTACTCAAGTACTGACACAACAGATGATATTCCATTATGCATGTTTTCTGTTCAACCAAACAGCAGCTGCTAGACGAGTTATTTCCCGTATCTGCATTGTGTCCACACATCCTGAGTTTGAGTCTAAATATCAAATCATTATCAAGCCTGCAGAGCATCAAAAATAGTAACAAATACAAACACATATGTACTTAAATCTTTAGTTGCCAGTTTATTCCTTACCTGCCCCACAAAGGCCAGCATCCGGGCGTTGAGGGGGCTTTCGTCAGGACTGAGCCAGAACTCTGAATTATCATCAGATGATACAGAGAACTGGAAATCCCCTGAGAAGAAAAATCGTAATATTGGTCATTTATGGTAGTTTATTTTGCACATGAGTAACTATTCTTATGAATATATATTTTTCTGAAAGCGGGACATCGCAAGAAAAAAATTTGTAAAAAAAAAAAAAAAGTTGTAATTTTCCACGTCCATCATCCACAATCCTGATGTGAGACAAGAACATGTTTCCCTTTTTTGTGAGTTCTCGATAGCAGACCAAAATTATATATATATGACCAATATTTTGGTCATTTTGTAAGCATTACCCAAACATCTTTCCTGGGTGCATTGATATCACAAAGAGCACAGCAACGTTATTTCCTACCACTGATCATAGTAATGGTTTTATTTCATTTGAACATGCATCAGATTACAATTGAGTGCATCCCATAATCAGTTCACAGTTCCACATGTCCAAAAGGAGTAGGAAGAAGCAAAGCTTATTAAATCCTACCCCTCCGTCTGGTACTTTTACAATCAGTAACTGTTACATTTGTTCACTTCCTGCTTTCATAATATAGTTCAAAGTTGTTTTCAATTTAATTTAATTTAATTTAATTTAATTTAATTTAATTTAATTTAATTTAATTTAATTTAATTTAATTTAATTTAATTTAATTTAATTTAATTTAATTTAATTTAGTCACATACAAAATAAATTACCCGCAAAAAATGCAACTTATATTCCAGTGCGACTTTTTCTACCAAATTATGCATTTTTGCCCTTGTGCGATTCATACTCCGGAGCGACTTAAAAAATACAATATTCACATTTTTAAGCGGATATGTTTTTACAGCCAAAAACCAAACTGGAAGGTAATGTAATTAACAACTAAGGTTCTTCCATTTGTCTCCCAGAGTGTTGATGCTATTCTGTTGCCATAGTAACACCATCAGAAAGTGTGTTTTAGGACACTGGAGGGAGATTAGCATACAAGATGTCCGTCCTAATAAAATGTGCATCGGCTTTAGCAGTGATCTCCAACCCCTTGGAATTTGAGGGATGTTAAGATGGTCTATATTCATTTGAAGGACACTGGCGCTAAGGCCCACAGTGACTGAAAAGAGATTCGATAATAAGATGACCTGCTTACCATCTCTGTAAGGGTGAAGGAATCCAAAGATTCTCAGACCATAATTCTTCCACTTCGGAGCAACTGCCAGCTTCTTCACGGTCGTTCTGGTCTGCAGAAGAAAGCATAAATCGAAGCATTATTTTTCGACTCTGGGCTGCACGGTGGTCGAGTGGTTAGCACACATGCCTCGCAGCTAGGTGACCCAAGTTCGATTCCACCCTCAGCCATCTCTGTGTGGAGTTTGCATGTTCCGGGTACTCCGGTTTCCTCCCACATTCCAAAAACATGCTAGGTTAATTGGCGACTCCAGATTGTCCATAGGTATGAATGTGAGTGTGAATGGTTGTTTGTCTATATGTGCCCTGTGATTGGCTGGCCACCAGTCCAGGGTGTACCCCTCCTCCTACCTGAAGACAGCTGGGATAGGCTCCCATATGAGGTAGAAAATGAATTAATGAATGAATATTTCGACCCTCAAAAAAACAGCAACAATAGCCACGTTTACATGAGGAGTTTTTGTCTTTCCGAATGACCTTTCCGAAAGCTGTGGTATACATGGAAAGGAATATTCAAATTTCGCGTCTCTACATGCACCGCTATAATCAACCAGAATAGTCAATGGGGCATGCCCAGTAAAACGTAAACACCAACATCAACGTTATTCCCGACCTGGTTGTGAAAAAAGTTAGTACACGATGTCGATGGCGGCTCTCACAGAGTCCATCAAACATGAAACCCAGGATATGAAATATTCTTGTATTGTGCAACAAACCATGCAATGGACAGAGATGACTACTTACATGAAATGTGCACAACAGAACATGATTTATTTAACAGTAATGATTTTTACAGTCTCATTTAGCGGCTAGGCTGTGTGTCCCATCATACAGTGATGATTGAATCTACTGCTGGCGAGCTACAGCAGATGTCATGAGTTTAATCTCTTCATAAGGGAATCCCATGGTCATAAAATAAAATCTCATCATCCGCAGCTTGAACTATTTTTATGCACGAACAGCAAACCGTCTAGAATGATCCAAGTACTCACTAGCATTTATGGACTAAGTTGTCCTTTTGGGTTTAAATGGCAAATACTGAGGCGCATGTTAGCTTTGTAATTCAGAGAGGATTTGCCTCAATATGGCTTCTTTTCTACTACTGATTAGTGAGGTTTTGCTATAAAACTTAACAAGCAAGCACACCATCCGAAGTCAAAATTAAAAATGCATTACAATTTTTCTATTCATGCAATTTTTAGTCCCCAAAACAGAAGAATCCTTAATACTTACATGAGGATAGAGGGGAAAGTGCAGGTTTTTTCTGAGTTGGGCTATCGAGGAGCCACACCAGTCCTCAAACACATGGAGGTTGGCCTGGCCTTTATACTGCAGACAGATAATCACACAGAACAACAGAACATGGTTAGTGGATTCATTCATTCATTCATTCATTTTCTACCGCTTATCCTCACAAGGGTCGCGGAGGTTGCTGGAGACTATCCCAGCTGTCTTTGGGGTATACCCTGAACTGGTCACTAGCCAATCACAGGGCACATATATAGACAAACAACCATTCACACTCACATTCATACCTATGGACAATTTGGAGTGGCTAATTAACCTAGCATGTTTTTGGAATGTGGGAGGAAACCGTAGTACCCGGAACACGCAAACTCCAAACAGAGATGGCTGAGGGTGGAATTGAACACTGGTCTCCCAGCTGTGAGGTCTGCGTGCTAACCACTCGACCACCGTGTTGTCCAGAAACTTTCATAAAACACTAAAAAGGAACCTTGCGAATATTAAACCATAACAAAAACCACACGACAGGAAGTGAAAATTGAAGACATCATAAAATTGCTGTAGCCCACCCTTTCAGGAAGTCATGATGTTGGTGTTTGTTCTTTCATCCAGAACTACAATATTGAGGTCACAAGTCACATTGGACCACAGGTCTGTTGTTCCAGTTCAGGCGTCCAATGGGGTCGAAGTCAGGTTCGGTGCTATGAAGCTATTCCACACCGAAATCATCCATTCATATTTGTATGGACATTGCTTTGTGCACTAAGACACAGTCTTGATGGAACGGAAAAGTTCCAAAAAACGATCCCCACAAAGGTGTCATTCACACGGTAACCAGACGTGTGCATGACATAATATTCATTCATTCATATTCATTCAGCCAATCACAGGGCACATATAGACAAACAACCATTCACACTCACATTCATACCTATGGACAATTTGGAGTCGCTAATTAACCTAGCATGTTTTTGGAATGTGGGAGAAAACCGGAGTACCCGGAGAAAACCCACGCATGCACGGGGAGAACATGCAAACTCCACACAGAAATGGCCGAGGGTGGAATCGAACTCGGGTCTCCTCGCTGTGAGGCCTGCGCGCTAACCATTCAACCGCAATGCAGCTCATGACATAATATGCAATCATAAAAATAATTATGAATTTAACTAATAATTAACAACTCCTTAATTTTATGCCTATTGTTGTCTTTTACATAGAAAGGGGCGTTGCAAAGGAGGGAGAGAGGCGCATTCACACTCAATAACGAAAACACTACACTTCCTTTGGTTATCACTGTTCATTTCATAGAAGCAGATTCTTTGATGTGTTTAAGCTACCAATGTTTTTTTTTATGATGATCACGACAGTCGAACAGCTTTCCTTTTCTTTGACGCCTGCTCGGGAGATATACTGTAGGTTAAAGTTAAAAATGTAATGGAAAAAAAAATGACTTTCTCCTTCCTCGGTGAAGCAACCCGCTATGATATATTACGTATTCATCCATCCATTAATCATTTATGGGAATGCGTTGTAACCACGAAATGGCGGAAAACGAGGAGCGCCTGTATAGGTATTACACATGCCCACCAGAAATGAGCGCGTGCTTGGTCCCCATCAGAGAAGGTTGACCAAGCACATCAGCAGCGTCATGGGAGTGTGTGAACCCAGAATATTCAACAATTAGTCAGGGCTCGTCCCCTGACCATACGCTGACATTTGTCGACATTACACAAGGAGCACACGAGACACGGTGACAAATGGCACGAATCAGCCTTGAGGAACTCCACACAAAAAATACACAATCTCATTTGCATACTAGAAAACGATTACAGCTATAGAATGAACACCGGAAACGATCATCTTTTGTCCTATTTGGCGGTAATTCATATATTTCGATCATTACGTTTAAATGTTTCAATCAAAGGCACAGTGTAGCATCCCCACTTTTATGACTTTATTCTGACCTGAACGCATCAACAACGGTTCAATTCCAACACCATATATTGTATGTATCCCATTCGCAAACCCATCTCTCTTTCATTCGTCCTGGGAACAACACTACCTTCCTCATTCTCAAGGTGCTTTCACGGACACTCCGAACTCTGATAATCCAAACATCTTCATTGTGCGTCTATGTGGATATTAAGTGGGCTTAATAGGCCAAAAATGCATCATTAGGGAGAAAAAAACATACATAAGTCGCAATTTTTATTGCGGGTAATTTATTTTACTACTTGACCAAAACAGACATTACGTCAGCCATTGCACATTTTATTAGGACAGACATCTTGTATGCTAATCTCCCTCCAGTGTCCTAAAACACACTTTTTGATGGTGTTACTATGGCAACAGAATAGCATCAACACTCTGGGAGACAAATGGAAGAACCTAAGTTGTTAATTACATTACTTTCCATTTTGGTCTTTGGCTGTAAAAACATATCCACTTAAAAATGGGAATACCGTATTTTCTGGACTATAAGTCGCACCGGAGTATGAATGGCACAAGGTCAAAAATGCATAATTAGGTAGAAAAAAACATACATAAGTAGCACTGGAGTATAAGTCCCTTTTTTTTGCGGGTAATTTATTTTACTACTTGACCAAAACAGACATTACGTCCTCTTGGAAGGCAAGTTTTAACAATAAAAGAACAGAGAACAGGCTGAATAGGTTCATTTATAAGTCGCTCTGGAGTATAAGTCGCAGGAAAAGCCAACCAAAGAAAAAAAGTGCCACTTATAGTCCGGAAAATACGGTCATCATTTTTCTTTCTTTTAATAAAATCCAGAAAAATTTACACGTTTTAGACAATCATACATGTGATTAATCATGATTATTATTTTTTAAATGTGATTAATCAGGTAAACATTTTAATCTTTTGACAGTCTTAGTTACAGGACCTGTTTCCTCAAAAAGTCCCTCCAATAGAAATACTATTAGGAGCCTGATAATATTCATTAATTTATCTGTACAAACCACAGTATGCCTTGCTGGCACCAGAGTTCTGCATACAATCACCTGATTATCAAATAGATCAATATAATGAGCCAAGATACCATCTGCAACAGCTTCCATGTTACATTTACTGGTGTTATGCTCTGGAGTATAAGTCGCAGGAACAGCCAACCAATGAAAAAAGTGGAACTTATAGTCCGGAAAATACGTTAATTGTGTCATCGTTTTTCTTTCTTTTCATAAAATCCAGAAAAAATGACACGTTTTAGACAGTCATACATGGTGATTAATCATGATTATTATTTTTTTTTAATGTGATTAATCTAGTAAACAGTTTAATAATTTGACAGTCTTAGTTACAGGACCTGTTTCCTCAAAAAGTCCCTCTTAGGAACTTGATAATATTCAATAATTTAACTGTACAAACCACAGTATGCCTTGCTGGCACCAGAGTTCTGCATACAATCACCTGATTGTCAAATAGATCAATAAAATTATCTGAGATACCATCTGCAACAGCTTCCACGTTACATTTACTGGTGTTATGCTCTGGAGTATAAGTTGCAGGAAAAGCCAACCAATGAAAAAAAGTGTAACTTATAGTCCGGAAAATACGTTAAATGTGTCATCATTTTTCTTTCTTTTCATAAAATCCAGAAAAATTTACATGTTTTAGACAATCATACACGATGATTAATCATGATTATTATTTTTTAATGTGATTAATCTAGTAAACAGTTTAATAATTTGACAGTCTTAGTTACAGGACCTGTTTCCTCAAAAAGTCCCTCTTAGGAACTTGATAATATTCATTAATTTATCTGTACAAACCACAGTATGCCTTGCTGGCACCAGAGTTCTGTATACAATCACCTGATTATCAAATAGATCAATATAATGAGCCAAGATACCATCTGCAACAGCTTCCACGTTACATTTACTGGTGTTATGCTCTGGAGTATAAGTCGCAGGAACAGCCAACCAATGAAAAAAGTGGCACTTATAGTCCGGAAAATACGTTAATTGTGTCATCGTTTTTCTTTCTTTTCATAAAATCCAGAAAAAATGACACGTTTTAGACAGTCATACATGGTGATTAATCATGATTATTATTTTTTAAAAATGTGATTAATCTAGTAAACAGTTTAATAATTTGACAGTCTTAGTTACAGGACCTGTTTCCTCAAAAAGTCCCTCTTAGGAACTTGATAATATTCATTAATTTAACTGTACAAACCACAGTATGCCTTGCTGGCACCAGAGTTCTGCATACAATCACCTGATTGTCAAATAGATCAATAAAATGATCTGAGATACCATCTGCAACAGCTTCCACGTTACATTTACTGGTGTTATGCTCTGGAGTATAAGTTGCAGGAAAAGCCAACCAATGAAAAAAAGTGTAACTTATAGTCCGGAAAATACGTTATATGTGTCATCATTTTTCTTTCTTTTCATAAAATCCAGAAAAATTGACACGTTTTAGACAGTCATACATGGTGATTAATCATGATTATTATTTTTAATGTGATTAATCATTAATCAAAATCACAAAATTACTAATTTGATACTAACTTGATCATATTCATTAATTTATCTGTACAAACCATCAATAAAATGATCTGAGACACCATCTGCAACAGCTTCCACGTTACATTTACTGGTGTCATGCATTTCTGTGTACCAGAAAAAGCTACATAAAATGCTCTGTGCAGACTGAAACCTGGGTAAAAGTGAAGCTCTCAGGTTGAACAAACATGCCCTGTCACATATGGTAAAAGTCAACAAATGTAAATGTTTACTCCTTTGCTGCAAATAGATGGCTGTTAGTGACGCTGACATCCACCTGTTCTCGGGAAAGTACGTATATAAGAGCTGTGTTGCAGTCAGAATCTTTATCATTTATTGCTCCTCCCATCTCTGTAACAATTGTGCAATATTATGATCCGAGCGCCATATAAAGTAGTTCTCCCCCAGCAAGTAGTCTAGTTCAGTTTACTCAGCACCAGAACCAGTTTAGACTAACAAAGCCACACCTAGAATAAAACATTAAAAACCATTCATTTTTTTGGTGAAAATCTGGTGTGAATACAGGGATGTTTAAATCAGAATAATGCTATGGTGTCCAAAATCAAATATACCACAGCTCAAATATTTGTAACATTTTATGTCATTCTCCACAAACCAGGAAGTAGCCTGCTAAACAAAAACAAATGGACAAATAAAGTCTATTGTCATGCATGGTTTATTTGAACGGAAAAACAGTTCCAGGGACTACAGGACTCCAACTGTATCATCCATCAATCCGTAGAGTCTAAGTGACCTCAAGATATAAAAGAAAAAAAAAATCATAAATCATGTCATGCTTCGGTTGATGAAGTGAGCAAGGAGAGCCTTTCAGCAGCTTACTCGTTTCTACATTTAAAAGCGGGTCCATAGTGAAGGGAGGTGTCACTCTTCTACATTATTATCACACAGGCGTTTCAACAGATGGCCTGACCCGAAAGGGGGGGGGGGGGTCGCATTTCTCCAGTGACTCCGTAACGTCAGTGAGCATCCTTACAAAGATTGCTCTTAATATTTGTGTCAAAAAATGGTCAAAATAAGGGTCAACAGAATCGAGTCAGGTATCAGAAAGGTGAGTGTCTGCTCTTTGAAACGGAGTCATTCAGAAGTTCAAGTAGATGGCACTCGTACAAATACGCATTATTAGTAGAATTCCTTTGGTATTTAAAAGGAAACCATTTGTTTCCGCTAGGAAGATAAGTTGTTGCCAGGGGACGCAGGACTGTATCCAAGGTCATCCTTCTTGGCTGGGTTGGATTGCATTGTGATGGGGTTTATTCAGTTTTAAGACCAACATCGCATGGTGATGCTTATGTAGAATCGAAGGTGCGCACGACGGATACTTCAAGCAAAAAAAAAAAAAACACTTCCTGACTTTGACTTTTAATGCACAACTCTTCTCGCTTAAAATAGCAGCCATGTTGCTAAGATTGGCAACACAGATCTCTTGTACAATATCACTATATTGACAGTTACTATAGTACGCATTATGTCCTTGGATGGTCATATCACCTTGTACTTCGGTACGTGACAAACCCCCCCCAAAAAAAAAATTAATGAAAAAAATACAACTTAAAACTTAAATTATCTTAGGAAAGCAGGAAGTGAACAAATGTAACAGTTACTGATTGTAAAAGTACCAGATGGAGGGGTAGGATTTAATAAGCTTTGCTTCTTCCTACTCCTTTTGGACAGGTGGAACTGTGAACTGATTATGTGATGCGTTCAATTGTAATGTGACGCACGTTCAAATGAAATAAAACCATTACCATTACATATGATGTGCGTAACGAAGCACAACCAGTGATCAATGGTGCTCGTGTAAATCGACCTGTTCAGTGATTAAGTATTCAGACAAGTCCGACCATCTACATGTTTTGATCTGACAAATCTTAAGTAGCTTACATCAAAGCAAAAGCTGTTCAACTCAAACAGAAAAAACAGACACACGTCAGTCGCTGACACTGGGCACACCAAGGTAGTTTGGATTGCAAGGTTTACACTTTGCAGTTCCAATAATACCAAACACACTGCCACTTCCATATGATGTGATATCATAGTTCATAATATGATGTCCTGCCTTGTTCTCAGGAAACAACGTTCGTCTAAAAGAGAACTCTCATTACGTTTTAATCTTGCGACACTCCTAAAAGAAAATTGAAAGAATGCAAGATGAAGATTTGAGATATGAAATACAGCTAAAACAAGAGAAGACGCCGTTTGCCCATTTCCTCCTACATTTATCTTGGCATATCGCCCCGTGTGCCGCTACCCGAAATCTCCACCCTCCACTCTACGCCACCCATCTGGTTGCACCATCAAGAGGAGAACAAATCCGAAATTCTCACTCCTCCAAGTCTGGTGCAGCCTGCTGCATTCATGCTGGCATCAGGCACTGACAAATGGCCGCTCATTGCACCCGCTGATGAGGAATCGCACCAGCTGACACTGTGAATCCCATTTGGATCAGGAAAGTGAGACATGATGTTCCTGGCAAAGGTACACCAATAATTTTTTAAATATCAATCCATGCACACATCCTCGGATTACAATGACATTAAATGCATCACAAGTCTTACTGCAGTTTTACTGAGTTTCTTATGATACAATTATATGCTATTTTACAGTTTAAATGTAATGGTAATGGTAATGGTTGTATTTCATTTGAACATGCATCAGATTACAATTGAATGCATCACATATTCAGTTCCCAGTTCCACATGTCCAAAAGGAGTAGGAAGAAGCAAAGCTTATTAAATCCTACCCCTCCATCTGGTACTTTTACAATCAGTAACTGTTACATTTGTTCACTTCCTGCTTTCCTAATATATTAAATAAAATTAAATCAAATTCAATAAAATCAAATAAAATTCAATAAAATTCAATAGAATTAAATTAATAATTTTAAATAAACATTACATGAATAAAATAAAATAAAATAACATTAATAATTTAAAATAAAATAAAATAAAATAAAATAAAATAAAATAAAATAAAATAAAATAAAATAAAATAAAATAAAATAAAATAAAATAAAATAAAATAAAATAAAATAAAAATTTATTTTTGTCACGTACCAAAGTACAAGGTGACATGAGCATCCAATGCCATAATGGGTACCATAGTAAGTGTCAATATAGTGATATATATATAGCACATCATGACTGGTTCAAGACTCTTCATCCTTGTATTTAGCAAACATCAACTGCTTGTATTGTTTCTTGAATTGGCTCATCATTGTGCATTGTTTGAGGTCCTTACTCAATCCATTCCATAGTTTGATTCCACATACTGAATTGCTATGGCTTTTTAACGTAGTCCTAGCATAGAAGTGTTTGTAAATAAAATGTAACCAAGTGATACTCCAGAAAAAGGTACCGGGGAAGGTGTCCAAAGTGTGGACAGGTTGGGTGGACCAGTGGTCAAAGAAGCACAAATGGTGTTCATATTCATCAGCAAAGTTAATATGAGGTCATAAGAACGAGGAGCGGACTAGAAATAGAAGACGAGATTCATGTGATCTATATTCTAGACTCATCAACGTCTGTAATGGGGTTTGTATAATCTGCCATCTGCTCACTGATTACATGTTTCCCTGTCATGGCCGGCATTTCCAATGCAGAAAGTCGATAGCACCCATCCGTCCATCAACGGTCCTATCGCAATAAGACGCTTGTAATGAAAATGAGACATCTGTAATCTTGTTTTTGATCCAGTATTTGGATAGGCAGATGGATGACAGACAGGCCGCGGAATAAAATTCATCACGCCTCTTGTTCTCTGCTGTAGTCACACTTACATGTTGAGTAGCACCTCATGGAGCTTTTTTAAAATTACATCCATAAAAACATGAGTGTGCTTGTCAAACAGCAGCGAGGCTTCTTATCTAGCCTCCGTTTACCTCACGTATCGGAGAAAGCGTTCCCACATGTCTGGGATTATTGCATAATTACAAAACATTTAGGCTTTGTGTGTCTTCAACATGAAAATATGACTGCTCCAATAGTCCCGACTGAGTTATGAATGATGACAAATGTTTACATAATAGCCATGTTTACATGTGAAGTTTTCATATTCCGGGTACTCCGGTTTCCTACCACATTCCAAAAACATGCTAGGTTAATTAGCGACTCCAAATTGTCCATAGGTATAAATGTGAGTGTGAATGGTTGTTTGTCTATATGTGCCCTGTGATTGGCTGACCACCAGTCCAGGGTGTACCCGATCTTTCCGAATGACCTTTCCGAAAGCAATGGTATACATGGAAAAGAATATTCCAATCTCTTGTCTACATGCGCCGCTATAATCAACCAGAATAGTCAATAGGGCATGCCCAGTAAAACGTAAACACCAACATCACGTGATACCGACTTCTTTCACTTGTTGGAATAACTCCGTATTCCCAGTTTTTCTTTTGTCCAGTCTTGAAATTTAGTTTGAATCAAAAACAAACTTTCCTTAGCAGTCCAGTCCCGATTACTCGCCTCCATTTTTTTTTAAATCGAAGAACGTCTGGAGCTGCGTGTTACGTCATATCTCAGCATTCGCTGAAAGAACGGACCCGGGAACAGGAAAAGATAAAGTTCAATCTTGCTAATATTTTATAATTAAGCTCGGCACATGTTTTATATAGATATGTATTTAATTTTTTTTAATAAAACCGGACTTGTGAATGGCGTATAGAAGGGTTTAGATTCTGTTCCACAGATGGCGCTAATGCACACCAAAGCTGCTTGCCAAGCGCCAATAAACAACAGAACTCGAAGAAGAACGCAGTCTGACAACTTTCCGATTGAGCGAGTACAAGATACCTCAATCGGATTGGGGAAAGGAATATTCCACCCCTGGGAATCCGATTATATATTTATTCGAATTGGCATTTTTCTTTCGGAATGAGGTTCATATAAAGGTATAAATTTAAACCCAAATATGGAATTGGAATATTTGGGTCCATGTATACGTGGCTAGTAGTTATAGTTGAATGTGATACCCATGTGTTTTGACCAGTGAACTAACCATTCAACTGGATCACTGGGTAAATTAAACCAGAATAACCAATATATCCTGGCTTAATACCTTATCCTAGTTTTGTGCAAAAGAACCCAGACCGACTCTACAGTGGATTTCAGGGCAGGTGAACGTGCCGCTAACAAAGAAGGACAAAGAGGCTTAAAATCATTGTTAATGTTGAGCATGACTGCCTGTTCCGCTATGGATTCTAACACTATGTGCTTCCCAGTTGTGAATGCATATGCTATGCTGTTTATCTATGACATTGCCAACAGAGCATGACTTTGAAGAAAGTCTCTCACAGGCGGTCTCTGGGGGGTATGATTTCAGTAGACCTGACTGCAGTGATACCCATGGAGAGGTACCACTAGTACTTTGGTATGTTTTTTGTTCACAATTAGTGACATGTTAAATGGTTTTCTTTTTAAATTTAGCTTGCGATGTTACAATCTGTACCGAGGATTCAAATTGTGTGTCAAGTCATTAGCAAAAATCCAAATGAAGTGTGGTTAAGATCATGGTTTGATGACATGAGTGTGCGTTCTAAAGCACTTCCTGAAGCACTGTACCATGTGACTGATTCAGGAAGTGGTTTGCTGGTTTGGTGTGTGAATTGCGTGTCATTTGGAATGTAAAGGCACAGCAAAACACAACGGAGTCGTTTGGTTGGTCTTTGGTTAGTTATTAGCGAGTGTTATCCTCACGAGGGTCGCAAGGGGGTGCTGGAGCCTATCCCAGCTGTCATCGGGCGAGAGGCGGGGTACACCCTGAACTGATATTTTGGCGAAACTTACTTACCTCAGCAAGAAGTACATTCACTTTTAGGGTTAAAAGACAATTTACTTAAAGTCATTGTGTGTACTTTTGCTTTGTTTTAGTTTTACTGTACTTCTTTTTGTGCTAGTGTGACAGTATAATGCAAAAAAATGCAGTTTACGTTTTTATGTCCTTTTTTTTCCCCACTTCTTTTTAATCCTATACATGTCATCAGGCAAGTATTCTCCAAGCTTCATTATACACTGGTTAACTTCTTTTTACACTTGACAGTTACTGATATTAAAGACTACGGTGCGTGAACCTTTTGGAGTCAATTTGAACAATTTGGAGTTGCTAATTAACCTAGCAGTGCAAGGGGCGGGGTGCAACCTGGACTGGTGGCCAGCCAATCACAGGGCACATATAGACAAACAACCATTCACACTCACATTCATACCTATGAACAATTTGGAGTCGCTAATTAACCTAGCATGTTTTTGGAATGTGGGAGGAAACCGGAGTAGCCGGAGAAAACATGCAAACTCCACACAGAGATGGCCGAGGGTGGAATTTGTGAAGCCTGTGTGCTAACCACTGCTACACTGTGCAGCCCCTAAAAGGTTTTATTTCCTTATATTTAAAAAATTGGGTAATAAGAGTTTAAAAGTCAATATAGGGTTGTTATTTCATGTCTAGAGGGCTCTAATAATGCTTGAATATTCATTAATTTTCTACCGCTTATCCTCACAAGGGTCGCCGGGGTGCTGGAGCCTATCCCAGCCGTCTTCGGGCGAGAGGCAGGGTACACCCTGGACTGGTCGCCAGCCAGTCACAGGGCACATATAGACAAACAACCATTCACACTCACATTCATACCTATGGACAATTTGGAGTCGCTAATTAACCTAGCATGTTTTTGGAATGTGGGAGGAAACCGGAATACCCTGAGAAAACATGCAAACTCCACACAGAGATGGCCGAGGGTGGAATTGAACTCGGGTCTCCTATTTGTGAAGCCTGTGTGCTAACCACTGCTACACCGTGCAGCCCCTAAAAGGTTTTATTTCTTTATATTTAAAAATTTGGGTAATAAGAGTTTAAAGGTCAATATAGGGTTGTTATTTCATGTCTAGAGGGCTCTAATAATGCTTGAATATTCATTAATTTTCTACCGCTTATACTCACAAGGGTCGCCGGGGTGCTGGAGCCTATCCCAGCCGTCTTCGGGCGAGAGGCAGGGTACACCCTGGACTGGTGGCCAGCCAATCAAGAGTGGAATTGAACTCGGGTCTCCTAATTGTAATTGTGTTAATTCTCTTTATTTAATTACAAGTAACAAAAGTGCATTCCTATGCACTACTCTAATGATGCTGTTGATTCATATAGAATTCTACTCACTGTTTAATCAATAACTATAATTAATAATATATACTGTACAGTTGCATGGCTTTGAGTTCGAGTCACAGTTTGAGCATCCTTCGTCTGCGGAATAGCGCGCAACAAAGGTGCATGTAGCTCGTATGAATACCCCGGCGTGCCTGTGTGACCGCAATCAGGCTGTGACAGCTGGCATATGGCCCTACTCTACCTCCACCAGCCACAGCGTACTCCCTCTGACAGCGCCAGCTTGGTGGCCCCTCGGACCTCTGCCACTTTGGCTGTGCACCAGGAAAACAAGTTAGTGCCGGTAATTAGGACAGATAGCGAGCTGAGCGAGCAAAAGAAGAATTGTTTTGCAATGTTTGACCCGAGTCTGCTGAAAGCTTTTCATTATTCCACTGCAGCACCTTCGCAAATTGAGTGACTGCTGAAATATTTTGTCACCGAGGCACACGGCAAATAATTAATATGTCACATCAGTTTTAGTTCTGCTAGACCTGAGGACTGCCTTTGACACAGTTGAACGTGTGATCTTATTAATGAGGTTAGATAACTGGATGGGATTCTCTAAACTGGTTCAAGTGCTATCTGGAGAACAGCAAGACAGGAATTGTCTCAGATCAAATAGTCGTAAAAATGACTTGTGGGGTTCCCCAGGGGTCAATCATGGGACCCTTATTGTTTCCCCTATTGTTGTGCTAATACTCAGCTGCAATGTGTCTTACTCAGATCTACGTGTTTTCCTCTTTGTGACACATTTTGTGACGAATGCGACTTAAAATCCAGATCAAGTCTACAAAATACAAACTCAAAATGGAATGGGAATGATCGTCTGTGAGGCAGCAGCATCTTCTTCTCAATGATATTTTGAGGTAATATCACAGTAACATTCTTCATTAATAAGGTCCATTACTTATAAAATATTGATACTTATATGAGTCACCATGAGAAGTTATGGTTGATGAGTCAAAAAAAAAAAAAAGTACTGGACCTCAATGCCTGAAGATGGGAGCTAAAAGGCTCCCCTGAAGAAGATTCAGTGCTAAGTGAAGATCCAAAAATAGGAGAAAGTAATTACCTCTGGTTTCCATGGCAATTTCTTATGGCGCTCGGTAAGAAACTTGCTGATGTGGGTGCGGTCTCTGCTGTTGGGGACTCCCGCGATCGGCTCATCTTCCTTGAAGAGACAATAAAATGCAACACTTATTTTCTTCAACTCAAAACATAATTCACCCTAAATAGACACTTATGCAAGGAAAAGTTGATTTTAAGTCCTATGTATAATCCTGCCGTCTACTCACACATCAATCTATGCACAGAGAGACGCAAAATCCATCCATCATCATGAATACTCAATAATAGAGATGAAGTGCCATCATTAGCTCCAACCGCAGGCCTGTCTATTTGATGGGAGTGCTAGGAGCTTAAACTGTCCATTATGCTCAGCTGAGAAGAGCACACACTTAGACTCATGCTGAGGGCCATTCCCCTTGTTAAAACCCCTGCGGAACCCTCTTCAACACTCCTTCCACTCCAGCCTATGACAATTTTAACTCAAAACATTTAGTAAACCGTTGCATCGCTCTTGAGCTCAAGACCGGGATGGATGGTCTCAGGAATAAAGAACAAAAGATAAAATTTTCCTGATTGTGTTATTTTTGTTGCATGTTTGTCACACGTCATTAACGCTTAGATGCATAAGTGGGTCAAAAATGACCCGGTTAGGTTGTTTTCTTGAAATATCTTCGTAATTAATTTTTTTTATCATTTCATATTGCAGGTATTCCTCAAAAAACATGTTTTTGATATAATGCCGTTCACATTTTTAACTTACCTTTTATACATTTTAAGAAATTTTTGGTTTTGTGTTACTACCCCAACCTTCCATAAGTGGGTCAAAAATGACCCGGTCAGGTTGTTTTCTTGAAATATCTTCATAAAAAAATTTTTTTTATCATTTCATATTCCAAGTAGTCCTGAAAAAACATGTTTTTGATACCATGCCGTTCACATTTTTAACTTACCTTTTATACATTTTAAGAAATTTTTGTTTTTGTGTTACTACCACAACCTTCCATAAGTGGGTCAAAAATGACCCGGTCAGGTTGTTTTCTTGAAATATCTTCATAAAAATTTTTTTTTATCATTTCATATTCCAGGTATTCCTCAAAAAACATGTTTTTGATATCATGCCGTTCATATTTTTAACTTACCTTTTATACATTTTAAGAAATTTTTGGTTTTGTGTTACTACCCCAACCTTCCATAAGTGGGTCAAAAATGACCCGGTCAGGTTGTTTTCTTGAAATATCTTTGTAATTAAATTTTTTTTATCATTTCATATTCCAGGTATTCCTCAAAAAACATGTTTTTGATATCATGCCGTTCACATTTTTAACTTACTTTTTATACATTTTAAGAAATTTTTGGTTTTGTGTTACTACCCCAACCTTGCATAAGTGGGTCAAAAATGACCCGGTCAGGTTGTTTTCTTGAAATATCTTCGTAATGAAATTTTTTTTGTCATTTAATATTGCAGGTATTCCTCAAAAAACATGTTTTTGATATCATGCCATTCACATTTTTAACTTACCTTTTATACATTTTAAGACATTTTTGTTTTTCTGTTACTACCCCAACCTTCCATAAGTGGGTCAAAAATTACCCGGTTAGGTTGTTTTCTTGAAATATCTTCGTAATGAAATTTTTTTTGTCATTTAATATTGCAGGTATTCCTCAAAAAACATGTTTTTGATATCATGCCGTTCACATTTTTAACTTACCTTTTATACATTTTAAGAAACTTTTGTTTTTGTGTTACTACCCCAATCTTCCATAAGTGGGTCAAAAATGACCCGGTCAGGTTGTTTTCTTGAAATATCTTTGTAATGAAAAATTGTTATCATTTCATATTCCAGGTATTTCTCAAAAACATGTTTTTGATATCATGCCATTCATATTTTTAACTTACCTTTTATACATTTTAAGAAATTTTTGTTTTTGTGTTACTACCCCAACCTTCCATAAGTGGGTCAAAAATGACCCGGTCAGGTTGTTTTCTTGAAATATCTTCATAAAAATTTTTTTTTATCATTTCATATTCCAGGTATTCCTCAAAAAACATGTTTTTGATATCATGCCATTCACATTTTTAACTTACCTCTATGCAACACACAATGGATCCTCACAATTTCTATTGTTGTACGGGGGTCATTTTCTTTTTCAAAGATGGAAAAAAGTGGCATATATATATACGTATATATACGTAAGTACCTTTACCTTGCTGTCAATTGTGCCCTGACAAATGCCGGTCAATGTGTGAAGTCTGGACGTGTGTGATTCACGTTGCAACAACGCTGTTGTTTCATTTGCTTTTCCTCGTGTCATTTACCCCGTTGACCCACAGCGAGTGACATTGCTCCTAATCTGCTGTAACATCAGTTGAGAGCACAGCAGAGCTTTCTTTGTGCAGCCTTGTACGAGGCATATTAAATCCATGGTGGTCATGTGAAGGGCAGGACACACCGTCGGGGAGCAAAAAGTTCCCCAGCAATGAGGATAAAAGCCTGCTCCTTTCCTATGATAGGATCAGGGGAGCAGGACTGTTAAATAAGTGGTAAAGCATCTTCCATTTAGCAGAGATGTTAAAAATGCATACGTCCCCCGTGACAGGTTGGAGACATTTTCATCACCCATGAATCTTTGTAGAGAAGCCGGCTGTATTTGCAAAAGATTTTTTTTTTTTTTTTTTTTTTTTAGAGCAGAACAAGTGATGCGACAGCTGTCAGATGCTGAGTCTTTGATTACTTTTTTAACTTCCAAGGGAGTCAGATGAAGGAGGGTGAGGGAAGGTAATGATAAAAAAATAAATGTGACAACAGGCTTCTCTCCTGTCTGCCAGCACCTCTTAAGGAGCCTGATGCATCTCGCTAACACACACATATACACACACACACACACACACACACCTCAGACGCACACATACAAACATCCGTGAAGGGTACTTTGCCGTGTTTAAAGCGGTAAAGAATAATAAGAGTCTGAAGGTAATGGTAATGGTAATGGTTTTATTTCATTTGAACATGCATCAGATTACAATTGAGTGCATCCCATAATCAGTTCCCAGTTCCACATGTCCAAAAGAAGTAGGAAGAAGCAAAGCTTATTAAATCCTACCCCTCCATCTGGTACTTTTAAAATCAGTAACTGTTACATTTGTTCACTTCCTGCTTTCCTAATATAATTTAAGTTTTAAGTTGTATTTTTTTTTAAATAATAATTTTTTGTAATTTTTTGTTCACTTCCTGCTTTCCTAATATAGTTTGTTTGAAGTTGTATTTTTTTAAAAATAATATTTTATTTATTTATTTATTTATTTATTTTTTGTCACGTACCGATATGAGGTGAAATGACCTAATACAATTTAAGGTTATTTATTTAGTTATTTATTGTTTATTTTTATTTTATTTAATATTTTATTGTATTTCTTTATTTTTATTTTTCGTCCTGTACCGAAGTACGAGGTGATATGACCATACGATGCCATAATGAGTACATTATGGCATTACAATTGAACGCATCACATAATCAGTTCACAGTTCCACATGTCCAAAAGGAGTAGGAAGAAGCAAAGCTTATTAAATCCTACCCCTCCATCGGGTACTTTTACAATCAGTAACTGTTACATTTGTTCACTTCCTGCTTTCATAATATAGTTTAAGGTTTTGTTTATTAATTTAATTTAATTTAATTTAATTTAATTTAATTTAATTTAATTTAATTTAATTTAATTTAATTTAATTTAATTTAATTTAATTTAATTTAATTTAATTTAATTTAATTTAATTTAGTCACATACCGAAGTACAAGGTGATATGAGCATACGATCATATTTCTCATCAGCAAGTTGAAGTATTTGTGATTTTAGAAATAAGGAGTTAGTATGTTCTCTGTAGGCGGCATTATGAATTATCCTTACTGGCCTTTTTTTGCAGTACATTTAGCGAGTGAAGATTGCTTTGTTCAATACTGAAATATTTCTGGCCACCTTGTGTTGTATATTTTGTAATATGAGGTTTCCAGCTCATATTGTCATGTATTAAATTTGTCCCACTATTGCACACACTGCAGGGTTTAGTATGAGAAAAAAAAAGCAGCGTCATATACGCCGGAAACTACGGTAAACGAAACAAGTTGTCCATATCATTATTTCTAGAGCGCTTATGACTTATGGATGTGTGGAGCTTAACTCATGTTGCAAGGGTGATCCTGGTAGGTGGGTGAAGACGCGCCCCAGATCTCTGCTCTACTTCATCCCTTTTCCCAGTCTCGCACATCGACTCACCCCTCCCTGCAGACCTGCGCTTGTTTGTGTTTAATAAGGAAGATTCATTAGGCTCATTGATATTCTAGGACACGCTGGTTCATTCTCTGGTCTTGGATCATCAAGGACACACGTGCATTGCGTGAACATGTACAAAGGGAACAGCTAAGCCCCTCTGCAGCGATATGATGGATGGATGAGTCAAAGGTTTCCTGTTCAGCCTGCTAATCGACCATTCAAGTCAATCGGAGACGTTTTTACACTTGAGCAACTCGGTTAAAATGCCAGAACTTAAACATTATACCACTTTAACATTGTTTTAAAGCTTGATTCATTCTGAAGAAGTGAAACTCATTAGGTTGATAGCGTTATAAACATTTTGATAAACAGTTGCTTTTACTAGTGTGATTTATTTCCACGTTTTGCTGTTATGCAATGTTTAATACATAAGACAGTTTAACAGGCTCCTTAGCATCAGTTTTAATTACCAGTGAAACATGATGATGCAGTTCTGGGCCGAGCGCCAGCAAAAATTAGGTCTGCTTCTAATTTGGACATTGAAGTAATGTTACATTTTTGTACTTTGGTATACGTGACGACAGGAATCGGCCAACATGTTTAGTCGATGCTGAGTATGGAGGATGCGGTGTAATATGAGGTCAGTGATTTAAACTGAGGCCTTTTAGTTGCGTCGATAAGCAGACTACGGGTCGATGGAGCTGAGCGAGCAGTTTGGAAAAAAATGAATATACAAAATCACTACTGTAGAAGGATAATCATATATCATCTGTTATACAGTCATCAACCTCTGGTCGGCCCGATAATGAAAGCTGATTAGCTGTCAACCTAATAGTTTGTCTGATGCATCCTGGTTTATTTAGGGCGCACAAATGTCACAGCAAATTTTGCAAAAACTAATCACAATAAAAATGCATGACAAAACAGAATTCTTGTTCAGGTCCCTGCTTTATTGCTGTTTATCCTGTTTATGGCTTTTTAAATATGATTTTTACCATTATTAGAGCCCTGTATGTAACACCCCTATAGTCACCATAGTCTGTCTTCTTGTTACTTTTCCTGATAACACTATTTAGAATGCCCCACAAAATATTTCAATATTGAACAAAGCAAAATGTGTTCAAAATTTGAATTTGTTCTCTTATTGTGTGGAAATTTTTAATTTTTTTTAAAAAAAAATCACACAGCCTTGAGCGCATCACTTTGTAATATTTTTTTCAAACTATTCCTCCAGATCTTTGATCTTACTTATTGTGTGGAAATATGGAGTAATAACTATAAAAGCAATCTTCACTCGCTAAATGTACTGCAAAAAAAGGTCAGTAAGGATAATTAATAATGCCGCCTACAGAGAACATATTAACTCCTTATTTCTAAAATCACAAATACTTCAACTTGCTGATATAGTTCATCTTCAAACAGCTAAAATAATGCATAAGGCTAAAAATAACGACTTAGCAGTATGTGGAATCAAACTATGGAATGGATTGAGTAAGGAAATCAAACAATGCACAACGATGAGCCAATTCAAGAAACAATACAAGCAGTTGATGATGAAGACAAAAAAATAAATTAAAAACTAAAAAAAATAATAAAAATTAATAAAAAATTAATACAAATTAATAAAAATTAATAAAAATTTATAAAAATTTATAAAAATTAATAAAATAAATTTATAAATAAAATAAATTTGCGAAATACAAGGATGAAGAGTCTTGAACCAGTCATGATGTGCTATATATATCACTATATTGACACTTACTATGGTACCCATTATGGCATTGGATGCTCATATCACCTCTTACTTCGGTACGGGACAAAAAATTAAATTAAATTTAAACTTTGATCGTACCATTATTGGACGCATCTGTTGAAATGGGACAGCTTTTCATGCGTCAGGTACAAAAGGGCATCAGAATACTAACTCGGACATCCACTGCTCGGAACACCATGACAACCATGAACCATGAACGCTTCAATATCAGCTCCCACTCCGAATACACCAAATAAAGTCAGCTTGGTTTGTTTTGCGTTACACTTCACAACTGAACAATTTCAAATGACAAAAATTGTTGCTCGTGCTCACAAGTTGCATGACTGGCGCTCATCCAATGAATCCAGTTTCTAAACTCAGCAGTATAATCATGCATAACAGTCTTTTCCTAATGCATAAACGAGACGAGCACCACTAAGGAGTGAAACATCGAGACTGTGGTCAGCTGCATAATGCAAAAACTAAAGTTATCTACATCTTACTGTCTGATGGACATTTCATATTCTCACACATCTGCAAAACCACTTTCATGAATTCATTTCATTCTCTATTGCTTATCTTGTTCAGGGTCACCATCTGAGCTGGAGTATTTCCGAGTTGACTTTGGGCAAAATGCAAGGTCGTCTGTGTTAGTCGTAGGGCAGTCGCTTATTGGCTGAATTCATAGGATTTAATCATGGCTGCCCCATCGGGTAATAAAAACAGGTTTTATCAACATATACTTGATATTGGCTATTTGTGCAATTTGTTGTTCATATTTGATGTCATCTATTTATTATTATTTATTATTATTTTATTATTATACGGGAGCCAGGCAACGTCATTTTGTTGGTAATTTCACTGCTGTGTTATTGTGCAATGACAATAAAGGAAGTCTATGTCTATCTTCTTAATGATATTGCCCTGAAATTAAATTAAATTAAATTAAATTAAATTAAATTAAATTAAATTAAATTAAATTAAATTAAATTAAATTAAATTAAATTAAATTAAATTAAATTAAATTAAATTAAATTAAATTAAATTAAATTAGGAAAGCAGGAAGTGAACAAATGTAACAGCTACTGATTGTAAAAGTACCAGATGGAGGGGTAGGATTTAATAAGCTTTGCTTCTTCCTACTCCTTTTGGACATGTGGAACTGGGAACTGATTATGGGATGCATTCAATTGTAATCTGATGCATGTTCAAATGAAATAAAACCATTACCATTACCATTACCATTACCATTACCATTACCATTACCATTACCAAATAAGTCCTCCTTTCACAAAGAGACATTCTTCTGTTTCAGTAACAAACTCTTCCAAGCTTTGGGAACCTGAGTACCTTCATATCTTAATTTCAGTTTCACAGACACTCCTGAATATATATATATATATATATATTAAAAAAAACAATTCTGTCAAACTCTTGCAAAACTAATCTGAGCCAAGAAAAAAGCAGTGCGACTATTTTTGTCTGCTGTCTGCATTATTCATAAGAGACATTACATGGCGATCACAGAGTGGCTGAGCGAGGAAGAACGCTTGAAAAATGGAACATAAATAAGAGACGACTGCAGCAGTCGATAATGGGAGTGATAGAGTCACTAGGTTTCAATTCATTGTTTGGAAGATTAATGGCGAATGGAGATGGAGATGGACGGACAGACTGATGGGCACCGCAAACAACATCTTGGAAAGAAAAGTGTGAAGGACAATCAGTAACTGTTATATTTGTTCACTTCCTGCTTTCATAATATATATATTTTTTTTTTTTTTAGTTTTATTTGACAAGGTGATATGAGCATCCAATGCCATAATGGGTACCATAGTAAGTGTCAATATAGTGATATATATAGCACATCATGACTGGTTCAAGACTCTTCATCCTTGTATTTAGCAAACATCAACTGCTTGTATTGTTTCTTGAATTGGCTCATCGTTGTGCATTGTTTGATTTCCTTACTCAATCCATTCCATAGTTTAATTCCACATACTGCTAAGTCGTTATTTTTAGCCTTATGCATTATTTTAGCTGTTTGAAGATGAACTATATCAGCAAGTTGAAGTATTTGTGATTTTACAAATAAGGAGTTAGTATGTTCTCTGTAGGCGGCATTATGAATTATCCTTACTGGCCTTTTTTGCAGTACATTCAGCGAGTGAAGATTGCTTTTATATTTTATATTAGCCCATATTTCCACACAATAAGTAAGATATAGTAGAACCAGAGAGCAATAAAGAGTGTGGAGTGATTTCTGATTGAGAACAAATTTTACTTTGTTCAATACTGAAATATTTCTAGCAAGTAAGATGCATTATTAATAATAACATTGATTGTCTGCAGCAGATTATTTGACTAGTGAATTGAAATAATCCAGGATGGATTTCAGTATAGCCGAATACTAAAATACTCCCTAAAGAGATAAGCAAAAGCTGCTTTTAATCAAGTAAGTAGAGCTTAAACATGAGCAGTCTGGTCAAGATATGAGCTGCCAATCATCTTGAACCTTCACTTTGTGTTTAGTGTCACCTAATCATTATTCTGTGAAGCGAGGAATAATGGACATACATACATAGAGTAATCTTTATGGACAAGAACCTGCAGTGACTATCTTCAATTCGACTAAAAAGAGGCATGCTGAGAAAGCAAACTGATATTACACCACACTCATGTGTCCTTTTTTAATATTTGGTCCGATATATTTGATCACACAGCAGCTGCTCCCCAGGGGTTTCTAATGGTTTAACCCTTTGTGACCATTTCTGAACAAAAGGCCTGGTAGGGGGTTGGCGGCTTCTTCCAACAACAAGGCCGAGTGAAGGAGCCATTAAACGAATACACGGACATGTGTTACAGCATCAGTATTGAGAAAGCCACTGGTCCACCCACAGGAGCTTTTATGACATCACTTTCTAAATCCATCGGCGCAGTGGTGTAGCGTGGGTTGCCGAGCGCCGAGGATGAGTCCAGTATTTGCGCTGCATGGGTCTCTTTCAACCAGCCCAGCACTGAGGCCTTATTTTGGATCATAGCATGAAGTTCTACAATGTTTTGGAACATCGGCTCCATAGGGACAAGGTACAGTATATCACAACATGTATTACATCATTTTTATTTCCTGCAGGACTGCAATCTATTTGTGGTGACAGTCTGATGACATTGTGTAATTTATAAGGCTAAAATGTTGTATTTAGTTATTGTTAATACAAGTTACGGCTGCACGGCGGATGAGTGGTTCGCACACAGGCCTCACAGCAAGGAGACCCGAGTTCAATTCCACCTTCGGCCATCTCTATGTGGAGTTTGCATGTTCTCCCAGTGCATCCATGGGTTTTCTCTGGTTTCCTCCCACATTCCAAAAACATGCTAGGTTAATTAGCGACTCCAAATTGTCCATAGGTATGAATGTGAGTGTGAATGGTTGTTTGTCTATATGTGCCCTGTGACTGGCTGGCCACCAGTCCAGGGTATACCCCGCCTCTTGCACTATTAGGTTAATCGGCAACTCTAAATTGACTCCAAAAGGTTCACGCACCATAGTTTTTAATATAATTAACTGTCAAGTGTAAAAAGAAGTTAACCACTGTATAATGAAGCTTGGCGAGTACTTGCCTGATGACATGTATAGGATTAAAAAGAAGTGGAGAAAAAAAGTACAGAAAAACGTACTTCTTATACTGCATTTTTTTGCATTCTACTGTCACACTAGCACAAAAAGAAGTTTAAAACAGTACAATAAAACTAAAATAAAGCAAAACTACACACAATGACTTTAAGTAAATTGTCTTTTAACCCTAAAAGTGACTTTACTAAAAGTGACATTGGCGACTCCAAATTGTCCATAGGTATGAAGCGGGGGCGGGGTACACCCTGGACTGGTGGCCAGCCAATCACAGGGCACATATAGTCAAACAACCATTCACACTCACATTCATACCTATGGACAATTTGGAGTCGCTAATTAACCTAGCATGTTTTTGGAATGTGGGAGGAAACCGGAGTAGCCCACGCATGAGGTTGGAATCAAATTCGGGTCTCCTAGCTGTGAGGTCTGCACGCCAACCACTCATCCACCGTGCAGCCTGATGCTACTGCGTATACAGACAAAATTATACTGAGAAAAACATGATGCGTTTGTGGGAAAAAAAAAAATCACAGGCTCAGTAGAAAAAATACAGTAAAAACAACACCTTGTTTTTACTGAGTAAATGCATTTTTAACAAGCTTCCCCTGGAAGTTACTCGAATCCAAGCGTGCGAATCCACAGCATTCTCTGTAACTCTCTTCCACACTTGTAATTAGGTGAAGACTTATTTGCAGACCTCAATTTGCTTCCGTCTCATTCCCTGTCCAATACCGCTGTGGTACGCTCTTTATTTACCACCTGCAAACTCCCACTCATCCTTGTTGTCACCGAACCCACAAGACAAAGAGCAATTAAGACTGCCCCTTCTGCTTGAGGTTCAACGCCGCTGTCAGCTAACTGCGACCTTGGAGTCACTTGAAGCGAACCTTCTGCTGCCATCTCACCCGGCAGCTCTTTCACATCTTCTGAGCTGAGGTCACATTTATTTGATTTATTTATTTATGACATGATAAGGTGTAAAAATGTGTGTACGATCTTTGTGATTTCGTATTTATTTTATTTTGTCACACTTGCATGTTTCAGATCATTGCACACATTTAAATATTCGTCAATGACAACACAACCACACACAAAATTCCGTTTTTAAATGAAACTTTTCATTACTAAGACATGACAAAATCCAGCGACTCTCTGGAAAAATATTATAATGCCATTTCTAATGCTTTGGGACTCCAGCTAACCACAGTGAGAGTCATTATCATGCAAAACATGCAAAAGTGATGAACCATCCCCGGAGTGGAAAGTTCCAAGACACATCCAAGAGGTCACAAAAGTCCCTACAGCAACATCCAAAGAACTCTTGCCTCAATTAAGGTCAGTGTTCATGACTCCACCATAAGAAAAACGCTGGGCAGAAACAACCTGCATGGCAGAATTCCAAGACGAAAACAAAAAAATGTTTTGCCAGAAAACATCTTGATGATCCTCAAGACCTTTGGGAAAATACTCTGTGGTCTGACGATGCAAAAGTTGAACTTTTTGGAAGGTACTATGTGTTCCAGTACATCTGGTGTAAAAGCTAAAAAAATATAACATCAAATATCTGATATCCTATTGTCATCTATTGGCATGTAAATAACAGAGGGATGACTCCATTGAAAAAAAGGTAACTCCAAAGGTAAAAAAACCCAATAACGAGCAACTCAAAGCTCTCATAACCGAGCCCATTTCTGCCTAAATATTTTTTTCCACAAATTCCACCCCATAATATATATTTATTATTACACTACACCATTGATTTCTTGTTGCAATTAACATATACTTGTTCCTGTCCGCTTTGCGTCAAATTAAAAAAGCCAATAAAAATTGGTTTTATTGAGCCAGTTGGCATCTCACAAGGGCCCAAGTCGCTTCCGACGGATCCATCCATGCCTCCCAGACATTCGCTTTGACCAGTGCGTCGATACACCTGCAAACTTTTAACTGGCTCAAGTGAGTAAAAATCAAAGCGTGAGGATGTTTAATGACAGGATAAATCTAACAAAGACACTTTAAGGAATTGATATTCTGACAAAAACAACCGAGGCCGACAGAGCACATCAGCAGTTCTCTGCTAATGTAGGCGCCGGTCGGCCTATTTAGGGTGTTGGGACGTAACCCTGGACTCGGAATAAAAATCTTGTTTATACAGGACAGATTTCTATCACGAAAATATTGAAGTTATTACTCTGCGAATTGGGTTATTTTGAAGTCAAAAAAGTATTTGCATTACTCATGCAGCCTACCACCACAGCTTCAAAAAAATCCCAGAATAAACCTTGTATTGCAACCCACACGTTTGATTTGACAGGAACGTTTTGATCCTTTAACGTAGGCGGATTTCATTGTGCTGCCTATGCGACTAATGACTGACATTTTACAGATTCTAGATTACTGTGTGGAAATGATGAAATCAAAAGGTTTGATTCCGTACACAGCAAAGGCAAACCTTATTATGTATAATTACGCCTGTTAATCATTGTGTGGTTTAGGTCATTGTTTATGACATAAGTCATAATTGCCATTAAAAACGGTAGTCGACGCTAAAATGGGTACTTCGCATAAGACATTCAAGGCACACAGAGGATGAAGACGAGACGAGACAAGCAAAACAGTCGATAGACCATGGGGAGATCAATCAACAGGCTCCCGGAGTCTGGCCTGTGTCGGGGCGGCGTGGGGACAGCAGAAATCAATGAGTTCAACTCATGGGCGAGCTTAACGCCGGCGCCAGAGCATCGTTGCAGGAAGAAAACCGTGTTTGCCAGAAAAGAGACGACTAGAATTGCTTTGCAGAGAACGAAGACAACAACCAAAGCATTAACGGGGGAACCAAAGGGATGTTTAGGTTTCGGTCAAATGTTGCGTTTCAGTGTCATAATTAAAATTGTTTCATTTTTTACCCGAGGGACGCAGGGGATGCTGGAGCCTATCCCAGCTGTCTACACCCTGGAATGGTCGCCAGCCAATCACAGGGCACATATAGACAAACAACCATTCACACTCACATTCATACCTATGGACAATTTGGGGTAGCGAATTAACCTAGCATGTTTTTGGAATGTGGGAGGAAAACCGGAGTACCCGGAGAAACGGGAAGAACATGAAAGCTCCACACAGAGAGGGTGGAATCGAACTTGGGTCTCCTAGCTGTGTGGCCTACTCGCTAACCACTTGATCACCGTGCAGCCTAGGATATTTGCATATAAAAAAAACAATCAGTGCATTACCAAAATAGTTGTTGATTAACTGGGTGTTCCATTAACTCATGATTAATCCAACCAATTAACCTAGCATGTTTTTGGAATGTGGGAGGAAACCGGAGTACCCGGAGAAAACCACAGGGAAAACAGAGATGCCTGAGGATGGAATCAAACTTGGGTCTCCGAGCTGTGAGACCTGAGTGCTAACCACTCATCCACTGTGCAGCCCATAATTAAAATGTTATATGGAAAATTGCTCACAAGGTATCTTACATGCTTAGGTACAATTAATCCCATATGCAAGGGGGTGCATAAAAATCATTAATAAAAGGGGGTGCTGGAGCCTATCCCAGCTATTTTCAGGCGTGAGGCGGGGAAAACCGACGCATGCACGGGGAGAACATGCAAATCCCACACAGAGATGCGGAGGATGGAATCAAACTCGGGTCTCCTAGCTGTGAGGCCTGCGTGCTAACCACTCGGCCACCGTGCAGCTGCATAAAAATCATTTGTAATTAATTTCTGAAAGCTTCAGAGTTGATTCATTCATTCATTTTCTACTGCTTTTCCTCACAAGGGTTGCGGTGGGTGCTGGAGCCTATCCCAGCGGTCTTCGGGCGAGAGGCAGGGTACACCCTGGACTGGTTGCCAGCCAATCACAGGGCACATATAGACAAACAACCATTCACACTCACATTCATACCTATGGACAATTTGGAGTCGCTAATTAACCTAGCATGTTTTTTGGAATGTGGGAGAAAATCCACACATGCACGGGGAGAACATGCAAACTCCACACAGAGATGGCCGAAAGTGGAATTGAACTCGGGTCTCCCAGCTGTGAGACCTGCGTGCTAACCACTTTACCACCGTGCAGCCGCATAAAAATCATTTGTAATTAATTTCTGAAAGCTTCCGAGTTGCTGGTGGAAAAACTGTCACTGTGAGAACTTCGCAGGGTTCACGATGGGACGGCGGCGTGATTACGCAGAAGGATAAACCAAGCTTAACCACCGCACACCCGGGGTTTGGATTACGTGGGAGCCAAGCCTGTGCTCCTCTAAAAGGTGGTAAATTGGAAAACAGGCGTCTTTAAAAAAAAACTCACTCACTTAGCCAAAAGAGAGTTTTGAAGGAAGGAGAGAAATGTTTCGCAGGAAGTGAAACAGAACTGAAACCAATTGGTACGGGGTCTCGGTACTGCATCCATCCATCCTTTTATCCTCCAGTGCATCCACAAACTATTGATGCTTTCCAGCTCAGTTCCATTATCTGACTGGAAGAAAAAAAAACACAAGCAGGCACCAATTTGGCGGAGGATGCTATTCTTTTATTGTTTGGAATTTATACACGGGTCTTATCCTGACTTGCTTCTATTGTTAAATTCTTTGTGATGCGAAAGAAAAAAGGAGGCGCTTAGTTTTTGTTTCTCTGTATCAAGCGGCAACAGGCACAGGATCTGCTTAATCCTGCATGGATGTTTGGAACTTTTCGAGCCAAACAATTCGACTGTAGAGAAAATTTCAATGATCAAGCTTTTTTTTTTAAAGCCATAAGCACTTAAACATGTTTGTGATGCTGGTGCATTCAAAGTCTGCGACCGTGAGCTCATCACAATCTAAGCATTCTACCCGAGTGTAAAGTGTGGGACGTAAGCACATAGAAAGCCATCATAATTTTATCTGCATTCTATCCAAATGTATATACCACACAAATTCAACATGAACTAGCATTACGATGAAACCCTGATGCAAAAATGATTGAAAAATCTTCTCACAAAAAGCTGGGTTCCCATTTTTAGTTAGGAACTGATATTTTCCTGAAACTTACCAATGTTCGTAGTCTGTAGGTATTAATGTGAGTGTGAATGTTTTTTGGTCTATATGTGCCCTGTGATTGGCTGGCCACCAGACCAGCGTGTACCCCTCCTGGGATAGGCTCCAGCACCGCCGGCAAAGCGGTAGAAAATGAATGAATGAATGTTGATATAGTTGTTTCGATATTCAAGCTGTAACAATAGCAAAAAATATTGTCAAAGTAGTGCTAGAAAATGTATCTTCTCACAAAAAGCTGGTTTCCCATTTTTAGTTGGGAACTGATATTGTCCTGAAACTTACCAATGTTCGTAGTCTGTAGGTATTAATGTGAGTGTGAATGGTTTTTTGTCTATATGTGCCCTGTGATTGGCTGGCAACCAGACCAGAGTGTTCGCCTCCTGGGATAGACTCCAGCACCCCCGCAAAGCGGTAGAAAATGAATGCATGAATGTTGGTATAGTTGTTTCGATATTCAAGCTGTAACAATAGCAACAAATATTTTCAAAGTAGTGCTAGAAAATGTATCTTCTCACAAAAAGCTGGTTTCCCATTTTTAGTTGGGAACTGATATTTTCCTGAAACTTACAAATGTTCTAGGACTGCTAGGTAACCAGCAGTCCGGAGGTATTAATGTGAGTGTGAATGGTCGTTTGTCTATATGTGCCCTGTGATTGGCTGGCCACCAGACCAGCGTGTACCCCTCCTGGGATAGGCTCCAGCACCCCCGCAAAGCGGTAGAAAATGAATGCATGAATGTTGGTATAGTTGTTTCGATATTCAAGCTGTAACAATAGCAAAAAAATATTTTCAAAGTAGTGCTAGAAAATTTCTCACAAAAAGCTGGTTTCCCATTTTTAGTTGGGAACTGATATTTTCCTGAAACTTACCAATGTTCGTAGTCCGTAGGTATTAATGTGAGTGTGAATGGTTGTTTGTCTATAGGTGCCCTATGATTGGCTGGCCACCAGTCCAGGGTGTACCCCTCCTGGGATAGGCTCCAGCACCCCCGCAAAGCGGTAGAAAATTAATGAATGAATGTTGGTATAGTTGTTTCGATATTCAAGCTGTAACAATAGCAAAAAATATTTTCAAAGTAGTGCTAGAAAATGTACTATCTTCTCACAAAAAGCTGGTTTCCTATTTTTTAGTTGGGAACTGATATTTTCCTGAAACTTACCAATGTTTGTAGTCTGTAGGTATTAATGTGAGTGTGAATGGTTGTTTGTCTATATGTGCCCTGTGATTGGCTGGCCACCAGTCCAGGGTGTACCCCTCCTGAAATAGGTTCCAGCACCCCCCGCAAAGCGGTAGAAAATGAATAAATGAATGTTGGTATAGTTGTTTCGATATTCAAGTAGTGCTAGAAAATGTATCTTCTCACAAAAAGCTGGTTTCCCATTTTTAGTAGGGAACTGATATTTTCCAGAAACTTACCAATGTTCTAGTCCGTAGGTATGAATGTGAGTGTGAATGGTTGTTTGTCTATATGTGCCCTGTGATTGGCTGGCCACCAGTCCAAGGGTGTACCCCGCCTCTCGCCCGTAGAAAATGAATGAGAAAGACGTGTGTTTGTGTGTTCAAGTCTCACATAAACATTGTGGATGATGGGCAAAATTCCCACCCAAAAAATGTAATTTTGCCTTCTATGCAGCCCACCACCACAGCTTCCAAATCCGAAGGGAAACTCACTTCCTCAGCTTCCTCTCCAATTGTGAGCTCTAATACTGAAGCACTGTATGTACTACAACAAAACTCTGCGTCCTTATTGAACAAAGAGGTGCCCGAGTGAGTCAAAGTATAGAAATACTGCAATAATGCATCCTTCAACAGCCTCATACAACCACGCTGTAAACACCCCAGAGCTTGAAAAATGACAAGGAACAAGTCAGCATTTGATGACTCCATCCACTAACAGCCGAGCTTGTAGCTTAACCAAGCTGTTTGAAGTTTAATTACACCCATGCAAAAGAAATACGTTAATTAGCACGGGGCATTGCTGCTAAGGAGCACGCTATTAAAGTGTAAACAAGATAAACGTTGAGCTCCATCGTACGTACTTTAAAGTGGCAGAGAAGTGCAAAACACAGTGAAAGACTTTCATATTTCAAAAAAAAAAAAGAGTAATAAAAGTCGAATCGAATTTACATTTCAGAAAAGACATTAACACGACTCAAAACAAATTAACATTTCGGGAAACTTTAACAAAACATGAAACAAATTGCAGTCAATCAAAGGATTGGAGGCGAATAACGACACTCGCATGATTAGCGCTAATTGCTTGAATGACATGCACCATTACAATTATGGTACAATCCAGTTGGTGTGATTGGCATTGGTTTGGTCTTTTGTTAATGTGTTTAAGCGTTAATTTGTTTAGAATTTTCTTAGGTTGCTTCAACTTTTTCAACTTTTCACATTGTTAAAAGTGTTTTGCATCCTTCATACTGGATGTCTGGATTTAATTATGTTGTGTTTTGTTATTTTAAATACATATTTTCCAATTTTATAATGTTCTATGACTGTTTTGACTTTTTTTCTCTCTCTTCAATAAAGATATTTCCATTTAATAAGTGTAATTATACTCTGGTTTTGTCTTTCGTTAATGTGTTTAAGTGTTAATTTCTTTAGAATTTTGTTTAGTTGTTTCAACTTTTTCAACTTTTCACAATTTGTTAAAAGTGTTTTCCATCCTTCATACTGGATGTCTGGGTTTAATTAAGTTGTGTTTTGTTATTTTAAAAACATATTTTCCAATTTTATCATGTTCTATGACTGTTTTTTTTACTTTTTTTTCTCTTTTCAATAAACATATTTCCATTTAAGAGCTGTAATTATAATACAGTGAAAAACATTATTTTTTTATTTAATTTTTTTTGCCCAAGGTTGTCATACCGTGAGCCGGTATTAAAGCACTTCATCGTTTTATTGTTGAAAGACTCAAATATGTGCTCAGAGATGAAGACTATTTTTTGTTTTATTCAATTATATGGATTTTCTAACACAAATCCCCCCTTTTTTAAAAATAAGTGCCCAAGCAGGATTTGCAAATCACTCAGCATTTTAACAAAATTAATATCATTTTATTGAATTCATTTGGCAAAGATTGAGCCGGCTGCTTGTGTGTCTGTCACTGTCAGTCATTTATATGAACGATTATCCCAGCACCATCTGTGGTCACGATGACTGTTTCTGTGTTTTGTCACAATCACGACATGACAGAAGACCCTCATGAGCGATCAGAATAAAATTTATAATAATTAACTAAAATTAACTTCAAAAGTGGTATTTGTTTTCCTTTGTCATTATCAATTATACTGTATTTAGGGATGTTCGATAATTATCGGTACCGATATCGGTATCTGATTTTTTTTCCCAGATTATGAAAAAAACGATATTACAAAAATGTTGTATACAACACATACGTATGTGTTCATTCCACCACAGGAAATGAGTCATGTTACACATCGAATTATATCGGTATCGGAAATTGAGAATTGGACAATATCGTTTTTTGGTAAAAAGTCCAATATCGGACATATCTAATTATATTTATTGATCACATTCACACACTCTGGTATCAGTTCCCATTTTGTGGCAAATAAAAAAATAGCTATACTTTCAACGGGGAATAATTGTACAATGGGCTGCACGGCGGTTGAGTGGTTAGCACCCGAGTTCAATTCCACCCTCAGGGCATCTATGTTTTGAGTTTGCATGTTCTCCCCGTGGATGCGTGGGTTTTCTTCGGGTACTCCGGTTTCCTCCCACATTCCAAAAACATGCTAGGTTAATTCGCAACTCCAAAAAGCTGGCTTCCCATTTTTAGTTGGGAACTGATATTTTCCTGAAACTTACCAACGTTCTACTGCTGGTATGTATGAATGTGAGCGTGAATGGTTGTTTGTCTATATGTGCCCTGTGATTGGCTGGCCACCAGTCCAGGGTGTACCCCCTTTTTCACACTTTCGATGACTTTGGACTTGACTTAATATTATTACCAAAAACTTGCAAGACTTTGACACCAACGACTCAGGACTTGACTCGGACTTTAACTTGGTGACTTGAAAATGCTTGCCATTTTCAGTGAATGAGTAAAAGTAAGGGCTGCATGGCGATCGAGTGGTTAGCGCACAGGCCACACAGCTAGGAGACCAGGGTTCGATTCCACTTTCGGCCATCTCTGTTTGGAGTTTGCATGTTCTTCCCCGTGCATGCGTGGGTTTTCTTCGGGTACTCTGGTTTCCTCCCACATTCCAAAAACATGCTAGGTTAATTAGCAACTCCAAAATTATCCATAGGTATGAATGTGAGTGTGAATGGTTGTTTGTCTATATGTGCCCTGTGATTGGCTGGCAACTAGTCCAGGGTGTAGACAGCTGGAATAGGCTCCAGCATCCCCCACGACCCTCGTGAGGATAAGCGGTAGAAAATGAATGAATAATAGTACAATAACAAATGTATCAACCAAGAGTTTGTGTAGTACTGCTGTTGAAAACTACGTAAAATAGACCTGTGTTATTTTCTAGAGTGTGTATTCGTATCTGTGACCATGTCCCTTGGGGATCTAAGGTGTCATTACTGAATCACTTCTAAATGTTGCTTCTCATAAACAATGCTTGCAACATAACAGAGATTGTTTAACGGCTGGATTTAATTACCATTTGTTCACAGTTGGATATCTTTGTGGCAACTTTCATTCTCATTTCACTGTGGATTTCTCTCCTCGGAGCAAATGTGTCTCCTTGATTTGGATCGGTTTTGACAGACATTTGGAGAAAGAAAATTACAGGGTGACAAAACGATATGAGCAGCTGAGCGCTGGCTTGACGAGTAAGAAACCTGGGAACAGATTGGCAGTGTAGGTCTTCATTAAAGTCAAATTAAATCCCAAATCTTGGAGGGGGAGTGACAATGCACATGAGGGAAAATTGGCAGGCAAGTGCGCAAGATGAAGACATCCGCGGGAAGGACATTTGAGCCGATGGACCAAATCCCTCATGGGACACCCATTTACACTTGGATGGCTGCAGATCCAATCACCAACCAACCAGTGGGGGAGAGAACTGAACGACTCAACTGACTTTTCAATGCATGACGCATGACGCAAATGCAAAATGTACCTGCAGAAATGCAGTTGAGATGGGCAACCCTGGTCGGTTTAGGCCCCCATGTGTCGAGTGGTTAGCGCACAGGCCTCACAGCTAGGAGACCCGAGTTCAATTCCACCCTCGGCCATCTCTGTGTGGAGTTTGCATGTTTTCCCCGTGCATGTGTGGGTTTTCTGCGGTTTCCTCCCACATTCCAAAAACATGCTAGGTTAATTAGCGACTCCAAATTGACAGCTGGGATAGGCTCCAGCACCCCCGCAAAGCGGTACAAAATGTTTGAATGAATGTTGGTATAGTTGTTTCGATATTCAAGCTGTAACAATAGCAAAAAAAATTGTCAAAGTAATGCTTGAAAATGTATCTTTTAGTTAGGAACTGATATTTTCCTGAAACTTACCAATGTTCTACTGCTGATTACTACAAAATGGAAAAAGGTTTTTTTTTCTGATGTGGTAGGTGTGTTGTTCATATAGCCATAGAAGACAATATCTGTATATCGTGTATCCAATCACTTTAGGCCCCCCTGTGTCGAGTGGTTAGCGCGCAGGCCTCACAGCTAGGAGACCCGGGTTCAATTCCACCCTCGGCCATCTCTGTGTGGAGTTTGCATGTTTTCCCCCTGCATGTGTGGGTTTTCTGCGGTTTCCTCCCACATTCCAAAAACATGCTAGGTTAATTGGCGACTCCAAATTGACAGCTGGGATAGGCTCCAGTACCCCCGCAAAGCGGTACAAAATGTTTGAATGAATGTTGGTATAGTTGTTTCGATATTCAAGCTGTAACAATAGCAAAAAAAATTGTCAAAGTAATGCTTGAAAATGTATCTTTTAGTTAGGAACTGATATTTTCCTGAAACTTACCAATGTTCTACTGCTGATTACTACAAAATGGAAAAAGGTTTTTTTTTCTGATGTGGTAGGTGTGTTGTTCATATAGCCATAGAAGACAATATCTGTATATCGTGTATCCAATCACTTTAGGCCCCCCTGTGTCGAGTGGTTAGCGCGCAGGCCTCACAGCTAGGAGACCCGGGTTCAATTCCACCCTCGGCCATCTCTGTGTGGAGTTTGCATGTTCTGCCTGTGCATGCGTGGGTTTTCTCAGGTTTCCTCCCACATACCAAAAACATGCTAGGTTAATTAGCGACTCCAAATTGACAGCTGGGATAGGCTCCAGCACCCCCGCAAAGCGGTACAAAATGTTTGAATGAATGTTGGTATAGTTGTTTCGATATTCAAGCTGTAACAATAGCAAAAAAAATTGTCAAAGTAATGCTTGAAAATGTATCTTTTAGTTAGGAACTGATATTTTCCTGAAACTTACAAATGTTCTACTGCTGATTACTACAAAATGGAAAAAGTTTTTTTTTTTCTGATGTGGTAGGTGTGTTGTTCATATAGCCATAGAAGACAATATCTGTATATCGTGTATCCAATCACTTTAGGCCCCCCTGTGTCGAGTGGTTAGCGCGCAGGCCTCACAGCTAGGAGACCCGAGTTCAATTCCACCCTCAGGCCATCTCTGTGTGGAGTTTGCATGTTCTCCCTGTGAATGTGTGGGTTTTCTGCGGTTTCCTCCCACATTCCAAAAACATGCTAGGTTAATTGGCGACTCCAAATTGACAGCTGGGATAGGCTCCAGCACCCCCGCAAGGCGGTACAAAATGATTGAATGAATGTTAGCATAGTTGTTTCGATATTCAAGCTGTAACAATAGCAAAAAATATTGTCAAAGTAATGCTTGAAAATGTATCTTTTAGTTAGGAACTGATATTTTCCTGAAACTTACCAATGTTCTACTGCTGATTACTACAAAATGGAAAAAGTTTTTTTTTTTTTCTGATGTGGTAGGTGTGTTGTTCATATAGCCATAGAAGACAATATCTGTATATCGAATCAGTTTAGGCCCCCCTGCCACTAGTCACGGTACCGGTCTGTCTCAGACTATGTCCAATCTCTCATAAACTACCAACAAGGCCACCGAGATGTACCGCAGCCATATTTACAGCCCTGAAAGCAACTAGAGGTTAACAAAGTGGCATGGCTTCCACAGTTTATGTGCCGCTGTAAAATTGACACAATGATTAAAACCTCTGCCTGCCGAGAGACAACGGAACAGAACTTTCTCTTAATTGTGTTTTGAATTATCCATCCCCTTTCTTTCCCTCTACGGTCATCACTCCATGACCTTGTTTGCCAGCCTTGACTTTACATGTCAACATAAAAACACTACAAGGGGATGAAACTGTACAATTCTTCTAACAAATGGTTCGAATTTCCCTCAGTTGACCTTCGGTTCTTCTCATCAAACACACTGACCTCCAATTATTTTGTAGCCAAGGATGGGAATACACACATGTACTGCATATTTATTCTCAGCATCAATAAATCACTATGGTAATGTATTCTGTGATAACTACTTTGAGTAATAAATAAGATTCGGGGTGGACCGTGTTATCAATTAACTATATCGTGATTCTTAGATTAACTTTGGGCCGAATATCAACCATATCCATATCAACCACAGCGGACCCTGCGGTGCTCCGGCACTGGCCTTTTAACAATACCAAAACCCAGAACAAAAACCCACAGTGAGGCAGCATTTAGCCACTATGGCCCCCACCTGTGGAACAGCCTGCCGGAGAGAGTCAGGACTGCGGAGACTGTTGATATTTTAAAAAAAAAGATTAAAGACGCACCTTTTTAATCAGGCTTTTAACTCATATTTTTAACTTTTCTTTGTAATTGTTTTTTCTTTTTAATTGTGGTAATTGTTTTTAATTATGTAATGCTCTTTGTGTTGCATGTCTCTGCAGGAAAAGTGCTCTATAAATAAAGTTGATTTGATTTGGGCCGAATTGACAGCTCTGACATCTGTTTGAAAATAAAACTAAATAGCGTATACTTGCATTTTAGTGGTCCGTTGGTTAATCACTAACTTTGTGTACCCTTAAAACAGCTTGGGAACATATCTGTGTATTTTCAGCTGCAAAAAAATAACATGGAGTCGTACTACACAGGTACACAACCATGATCCTACTATCTCATACACAGCCTAATATGCATAACTAATACATAGAGTACAGAGTACGTAGCCTTAGCATTCTATTTATATTATCATGACACCTCGCTTCCTCTCTGGTTCCATTCGTTTTGCAGCTTGGAGAAAGTCACAACATCGATCGATGCATTTAGGAGACGTATGAAAACATTTCAAATTAACTCTTATCTGATTTGAATGTAATGAATTGTACGTCTGTGGGGTCAGAAGCTGTAAAATCAAATTAGCGTGAGTCTTGGCTATATCTGATCCATTTAAATTGTTTATATTTAAGTTATTAAAACCCATTTAATATGTTCAGACACTATCTCGCTCATCTACGTCTTATCAGATTAGCTTTATTTTGCGCTCATGCGGAATCGTGATACCGTCGATCGGAAGTTATGTTTTGTCAAATGTAAAAACATCAGGTGCTGGTGTGACTACCGTAGCCACATATGTTTGAGTCATGAGTAACACACTCAGGTGCAGGAGCCTTTGCTCGGCAATGGTGGCGTAATTTTGAGGCGGTTGCAAACAGTAACCTTCAATTCATTTGGACGACTTTGACTGACCTTCAAAGGCACACAGATATTGTCTTCTATGGCTATATGAAGAACACACCTATCACATCAGAAAAAAAAACTTTTTTCATTTTGTAGTAACCAGCAGTAGAACATTGGTAAGTTTCAGGAAAATATCAGTTCCCAACTAAAAATAGGATTTTCGCATTTTCAAGCATTACTTTGACAATATTTTTTGCTATTGTTACAGCTTGAATATGGAAACAACTATACCAACATTCATTCAATTATTTTGTACCGCTTTGCGTGGGTGCTGGAACCTATCCCAGCTGTCAATTTGGAGTCGCCAATTAACCTAGCATGTTTTCGGAATGTGGGAGGAAAACAGAGAAAACTCACACATGCACGGGAAGAACATGCAAACTCCACACAGAGATGACCAAGGGTGGAATTGAACTCGGTTCTCCTAGTTGTGAAGCATGTGCGCTAACCACTCCACCCCCGTGCAGCCCATAATTAAAATGTTATATGGAAAATTGCTCACAGGGTATCTTACATGCTTAAGTACAATTCATCCCATTTGCAAGGGGGTGCATAAAAATCATTAATTCATTCATTTTCTACCGCTTATTCTAACAAGGGTCGCGGGGGTGCTGGAGCCTATCCCAGCTGTGTTCCGGCGTGAGGCGGGAAAAACCCACGCATGCACGGGGAGAACATGCAAACCCCACACACCGAGGGTGGAATTGAACTCGGGTCTCCTAGCTGTGAGGCACGTGCGCTAACCACTCGACCACCGTGCAGCCCAACTATACCAACATAAACACAGAAAATGTGCGGTTTCGTAGAAAAAAAACAATATATTTACAAATATAACACAAAGTAGTTATAAATAACAAATCAAAAAACACAATCATTAAATATATTGTGTTGCCCTTCGGGCTCTGCAGTATTCAGGTCAGGCCATTTTCTTTGAGGCTATTTATCCATTCTAAGTGTGCATAGCCCAGAAGTGGTTTTACCCAAGCATGGTTTTACCCATTTTGAGTCCATTGTACGATATGTATAACATGAACTACTATACTAGAAGAACTCAACAGAGCAGGCAAACAAAGGAGATGGTCTATGTCCCTCTGACCCACATAACAGTACGTTAAACACACTGAATCATTGCTATAGGCCTGTTTTTTTTTTTTAGCTCTCTGGTTCTCTCTCTTCTTCTGTGATTGGTGTCGAATCTATGTGACATTCAGGCTCCACAACAAGAAGAGTGTTGACCTTTGGCACTGGCATTTTCAACAACGGATCGACCTCACTGGAATACACTCACAGTCGGTTTCATCTTGGATATTGCTCTGTGAGCTGTCAACTCCGGAGAAACACACAGAATAGTACGGCACCATAAGTCATGTCAAGGAGACATAAGCTGGGGTCAAAGTGCATGTGGTTGTTGATTTATCATTTTTTTATGGAAAGCTCAAACTAATTATCTCTTAAAAATAATGACTAAAAGTAATGCATGAAAAATCGAACCATAAAAAACCAAACACACTTGTTGAGTTAATTTGGATCAGTTAAATTAACTTAGCTCAAATTAGCTTTGTAGTTTCAACTCATTTAATAATACCAAATACGTATTTATAAGTTTTTCATTAATTCATTTTCTACCGCTTATCCTCACGTACACCCTGGACTGGTGGCCAGCCAATCACAGGGCACATAAAGACAAACAACCATTCACACTCACATTCATACCTATGGACAATTTGGAGTCGCCAATTAACCTAGCATGTTTTTGGAACATGCAAACTCCACAAAGAGATGCCCGAGGGTGGAATTGAACTCGGGTCTCCGAGCTGTGAGGTCTGTGCGCTAACCACTTGACCGCCGTACAGCTTTGGGGGGAGTTTTGCAAAAGAAAAAAAAATGCATTAACACTTCAGAGCACTTTTAAGCCATAAAAAATGTCCATTCTAATAGCGTGGAGGAGTGTAGCGTGTAGAAGTTTAATTCCAAATGTGAAAATTGTAAATAGTTCACGGTGTTCATTCATTCATTCATTCATTTTCTACCGCATGTCCTCACAAGGGTCACAGGGGTGCTGGAGCCTATCCCAGCTGTCTTCGGGCGAGAGGCGGGGTACACCCTGGACTGGTCGCCAGCCAATCACAGGGCACATATAGACAGATCACAGTGTTATATTTGTAAATATATTGTTGTTTTTCTATGAAACCACACCTTTTCTGTGTTTATGAGGGTATAGTTGGGCTGCACGGTGGACGAGTGGTTAGCGCACATGCCTCACAGCTAGGAGACCCGAGTTCAATTCCACCCTCAGGCATCTCTGTGTGGAGTTTGCATGTTCTTCCCGTGCATGTGTGGGTTTTCTGTGTTTTCGTAACCAATTTATGTGTAATTGGCGACTCCAAATTGAGAGCTGGGATAGGCTCCAGCACCCCCGCAAGAATGAATGAATGTTGGTATAGTTGTTTAGATATTCAAGCGGTAACAATAGCAAAAAATATTGTCGAAGTAATGCTTGAAAATGTGTCTTCTAACAAAAAGCTGGTTTCCCATTTTTAGTTGGGAACTGATATTTTCCTGAAACTTACCAATGTTCTACTGCTGATTACTACAAAATGAAAAAAGTTTTTTTTTTCCTGAAGTGGTAGGTGTGTTGTTCATATAGCCATAGAAGACAATATCTGTGTATCGTGTATCGAATCAGTTTAGGCTCCAGCACCCCCGCAAAGCGCTACAAAATGATTGAATGAATGTTGATATAGTTGTTTCGATATTGTAGCTGTAACAATAGCAAAAAATATTGTCAAAGTAATGCTTGAAAATGCGAAAATCACAAAAAGCTGGTTTCCTATTTTTAGTTGGGAACTGATATTTTCCTGAAACTTACCAATGATCTACTGCTGATTACTACAAAATGAAATTTTTGTTTTTTTTTGATGTGGTAGGTGTGTTGTTCATATCGCCATAGAAGACAATATCTGTGTGCCTTCGAAGGTCAGTCAAAGTCATCCAAATGAATTGAAGGTTACTGTTTGCAACTGCCTCAAAATTACGCCACCATTGCTTAGCAAAGGCATGAGTGTGTTAATAACAGCATCTTGCAAATAAACCATCTTGAACCAATTATATGCTCTCTATTTTTATGATTTTTGAGCATGTTTACGACCCATGCACTCCAGTGATTATGATCTGATACATCCATTTTAGGGGAGAGAATGACAAAGTGTGTGTGACACAAATAAAATGCTTAAATGGAATGCCATAAACTTTCTGGCACATTTTTGCTTCTTCAGCACACTTCCCACAGCACAGACGATTTCTCAGCGGGAGCGCTCGAGACTGACTCCTCTTGAGCGCTGCCATCCATTTGGCCACGACCGAGGCGAGCCCAGGGTGTTATCAGGCAGATTCGACCACCCCTGTCATCTTTTCTTCATGACTCTTATCTCTTCAGGCACATTTCCTCAATTCTTCCTTCAAATCAATTTTGAAGATGGACACATTTTATGAAATGAAATATGTGACACTTCTCGAAGGTGCTCAAAAGCCACATTATAACGGTTTAGGTTTTAAAGATTTAAAGGAAAACTACACTTCTTTTTTAAACATTTCCGGCCACAATCCTCATGTGAGACATGAAAACAAGTCTTTCTCTTTTCCGTGTGTTTTAAAGGTATAAAAGCAGGTATAAAAAAGGTTTAGAACTAGCGAAAAATCAAGCTACTTTTTCTGGCATTGTCTGAGAGTTTTCTGGTACGTGGGGACTTAACAGTGAAAGCACATATTGTTCTGAAGTTTTTTTTTTTCCACTTTTTAGAGGTTCCACTCTACTTCCGCAGCAGTTTTAGATAGTTGCCTTCTATTACGTGCATTCCTAGCTGCCTCTTTTTTTTAGCTGTTTTAATATCTTTAGAAGCACAGAAAAGACTAAGAGGTGTGTTCAAGTCTCACATAAGGATTATGGATGATGGGCAAAATTCCAAAACTGTGCAGTTTTCTGTGCAGTATAAAAAAAGGTTTAGGACCGGCGAAAAATCAAGCTACTTTTTCTGGCATTGTCGGAGAGTTTTCTGGTACGTGGGGACTTAACAGTGAAAGCACATATTGTTCTGAAGTTTTTTTTTTTTACACTTTTTAGCGGTTCCACTCTACTCCATAGCAGTTAGCGCACAGTTAGCTTCCGCAGCAGTTTTAGATAGTTGCCTTCCGTTACGTGCATTCCTAGCTGACTCTTTTTTTTAGCTGTTTTAATATCTTTAGAAGCACAGAAAAGACTAAGCGATGTGTTCAAGTCTCACATAATGATTATGGATGAAACTGTTCAGTTTTGTGTGCAGTATAAAAAAAGGTTTAGGACCAACGAAAAATCAAGCTACTTTTTCTGGCATTGTCGGAGAGTTTTCTGGTACGTGGGGACTTAACAGTGAAAGCACATATTGTTCTGAAGTTTTTTTTCCCCCACTTTTGAGAGGTTACACCCTACCCCAAAGCAGTTAGCGCACAGTTAGCATCCTGAAAGCGTCATGGATCACATGTGTGAGGCATGATGCCATGTGATAAAAACATAACTTAAATGACTTCATTAAATTACTATTACTATTTTTTAGTTTTTAGAGTTTTTTTCAGAAGACTTTTTTTCATCGGCAGAATAGTTGCCTCCCATTATGTGCATTCCTAGCTGCCTCTTTTTTAGCTGTTTTAATATCTTTAGAAGCACAGAAAAGAGTAAGCGGTGTGTCACATAAGTCTCACATAAGGATTATGTGGGGACTTAACAGTGAAAGCACACATTGTTCTGCAGTTTCTTTTCACACTTTTGAGAGGTTCCACCCTACCCCAAAGCAGTTAGCGCACAGTTAGCTTCCGCAGCATCCTGAAAGCACCATGGATCACACATGTGAGGCATGTTTTGGACCTTTCCCCGTTTTACAGAGCATGATCAAAAATGTTTCTTAAATGACTTCATTAAATTACTGAATTATTTTACTCTTAAATTACTCTGAGTTTTTTTTTCCCGAAGGCTACATAGGCAGAATAGTTGCCTCCCATTACGTGCATTCCTGGCTGCCTCTTTTTTTAGCTGTTTTAATATCTTTAGAAGCACAGAAAAGAGTAAGCGGTGTGTTCAAGTCCCACATAATTATTATGGATGACGGGCAAAATTCCAAAACTGTGCAGTTTTCCTTTAAACTGTGAATTTGCGCTACATGGATATGGCCTTGTTAAAGGTTATCATAAAAATGAAACACTTTACAATGTTATCTATATTGTCTTCATTGATAAATGCAGTCTTGCTACACTTAAACGTACACATTCATCAAACTACTTACGTAGGTCGTTCGTTGTAGAGCGGCCAACACAGAATCGCATCGAGGTTTGTTAACACTGTATTTCTATTTCACTTTGTTCAATTTCTTTAGAACAGCACTTTTGTTATTGTTACCATTACTGGCCAATCAGGTTTTGGTGGCAAACCAGTCTCCTCCCCTTTCTGTATGAAAGGTCATTTGTAGGAGCGACTATGAGTCTCCGTGTGTCAGCACAAATCTTGCTGCTGGGATAGACTCCAGCTTCAATGTGATTCTAAACAAGATAAGCGAAACAGGAAATGGATTGTTTATGAAGATTGCAAACGTAACCAGTTTTGGGAAAAACACGATGATAAGCCAGGACGGTTTAAATAGACTCACCGCCGCCTCGTCCTCCCTGCTGTCGCTGGTGTCCTCGTTCTTGTGATGGCTAGCTGACGAGCGAGCGTCCCTCTTGCGGCCGGTGTCTGTTCCCTCCGTCTGTCTTTCTCCATCTAAGTTCAAAACATGGACACTGCTCAGAAAGCCAATCAGCATGGCTTTTCATCATTTGTGCATAATGATGATGGCGATGACTATACATAATGGTGATTATGCACTCTTCAATCTGACTCTGCGTGATGAATTAAACCCGGATGCATTAATGGAGGAAAATGTGAAGAAAAAAAGAGAAAAAGGAGTAATTGTAGAAAGGAAACTCCGACATTAAGAATATAATTTCTCCTATGAAGTTGAATTATGCACAATGATGACAGTTTCATGGGTAAGGAAAGAACATTTGGGATTTAAATATAGTTTTGTGCCAAAAAACTACCTGTAAACGCCTGCCTTGTACAGTCGCCCCTTGCTAGATCGCAGTTCCAATATCGATCCCTCCAAAATATGAGTAAAAAAAAACATAGTAACTGGCTATATATATATATATATGTATATAAATAAAATAATAAAATTAATAAAAAATAAATGAAAATACAAATTAAAATTATTAAGAATTATTAAAAATTATTACAAAAATATTTAAAATTATTTAAAATTAAAAATTTAAAAAAAATTAAAAAATTAAAAAAATTAAAAAATAAACTATATTAGGAAAGCAGGAAGTGAACAAATGTAATAGTTACTGATTGTAAAAGTACCAGATGGAGGGGTAGGATTTAATAAGCTTTGCTTCTTCCTACTCCTTTCGGACATGTGGAACTGTGAACTGATTATGGGATGCATTCAATTGTAATCTGATGCATGTTCAAATGAAATAAAACCATTACCATTACCATTACAAAAACATTGCAAAAACAGGTGATATGTAGCATTCTGGCCACAAAGTGTCAATAACATTGATGAGACATGTCATTAGATTCGATTACCTTCACTCTACATGGAGTCAGCCATTGCCTGTCTGACAAAAAAGCTTCTTGGCTTCTAACTTTGTCGCCTTTCTCCACACTTCAAGTTTGGAATAAACAAATTGGAGGCTAACTACTTAGCTCCGGAGCATGATGTGTTTAAAGTGTCGACCGTCTATTGTCATCAGGCTTTTAATAATAAAAAATATCATATTTAGAAAGTCATACACAGATTTTTTTTTATGCTCCAACTATAAAAATATGTATTCTATTTAATAATACTGAATCCTACTTCAGGGAAATTCACGGGTCTGGAACCAATTAACCGTGATAATGAAGGGGCGGCTGCATATGATCAAATCAAAGCCACACACACATATTGAACACTCCATAAATGTGCAAAATTGAAGCTAAAAGGACAAATAGGACGTTTACCTCCATAAGGAGTTCATAAAGCAAGAGAATCCATATTCCATTCCCGTTGATGTGTTTTTATTTGGCTCACATTGGATATTTGATCCCATTTGGCTGACAATTCTGCTGTTCGGATGGACCGAAATAAAATGTGGCACATTCATAAAAACAAGAGGTGCAGGCGGGGTGATATAGGGCACGCATTACACTGAGAGTGTTTTATTGCTCTGTCTGCCGGGCAGAAGAGACTGGAGTGTACGCTCATGCATATAGCTTGACAATAGAAAACATAGGCAGGGGTGCGTGCACGCACACACACACACACACAAACACACACACAACAAGGGATAGATTGTGATTAAAAGACAAGGTGGGGAGAGTGGGTGGCTGTAAAGCATAATGAGAGCTAATGGTTTTCCAATATGTCCCCTTAACCAAGAGTCTGAGTGGACTGAATTGGATGGAGCAAGAAGGATGTGTGCACATGAAGGAAGAAAGGGTGCACACTTCATGATGTCCTTACGTATCACACCTTATTGATAATATCCATACAAATCAAAACATAACACCAAGCCAACCTTGGGATTTGGTAATGGTAATGGTTTTATTTCATTTGAACCTGCATCCCATAATCAGTTCCCAGTTCCACATGTCCAAAAGGAGTAGGAAGAAGCAAAGCTTATTAAATCCTACCCCTCCATCTGGTACTTTTACAATCACTGTTACATTTGTTCACTTCCTGCTTTCCTAATATAATAATTTAATTTAATTAATTGTATTAAATTTTTTTAATTTATTTTTTTTGGTCATGTACCATATAATTGTAAAAAATATATTTTTTTTATTATTTTTTATTATTTTTATTATTTTATTATTTTTATATTGAATTTGTTTTATAAAATTTTTTAATTATTTTTTTTGGTCATGAGCCATATAATTTAAAAAAATAATTATTATTTTATTATTATTTTTTTTATTAATTTGTTTTTGTTTTGGTCACGTACCGAATCTGTGTCTATCTTGCAAGAACAAACCCGTTCACTTCCTGCTTTCCTAATATAATTTTTTTTTTATTTATTTATTTTATTACATTTTTTATTAATTTTTTTTGGTCACGTGCCATATAATTTAAAAATATTTAATTATTTTATTATTATTATTTATTTTATTTATTTTTTTGGTCACATACCGAATCTGTGTGTCTATCTTGCAAGAACAAACACAACAAAACACAAATATGATGATAACTTAACTGCCCTCATCTACCGTTTACGCCCCCCTCACTTTCAAGTGTTTTTGTTTTCCCCGTCTTTGTACATTTGTTCACTTCCTGCTTTCCATAATACAGTTAAAGGTTTTTTTGTGTGTGTTTTTTTTAAATAATGTACCTTGTACCCAAGTACGAGGTGATGACCATAACATGACATAATGATTTGGAATGATTTGGTGGCGAAATTCTTCTGACTTCTTGAGTTCAAAGTGGAACGTACTTCAAGAATAAACAAGAAAATACAAAATACACCAAAAAAACTACTTTCAAATCAGCTGATCTCTGTTGCTCTTCTGCCTTATCGGAAAAGTATTCAGTGCTTTCTGTGGCTTTAATTAGTGTACAACGGATCCCTGCACATTTGTGATTCGGCATTTTCAATACATATATACACATCACAAGTTCCCATCATTTTGTCGTGAATCACAATATGGGGAGAACTATGGCGCTTGGCGGAGGTTTTGAGGTTGTTTCATTCACCCTAAGTTGGCAATCCTCTGTAAATACGTGATAATACTAGTGGTGTGTCGGTCATGAACGAACGGGTCAAAAGAACTAGTTCTTTCTGTGAACGGAATGAACAAGGTCACTCGTTCAGTCCGTTCAGTTACAAATGCTTTATTTGATCGGTTGGAGAGTCAGTTCACCTTTCCTTTTGCAGAGCGGGACTATCTGCGTCTTATACTATCGTCTGTGGGTGGGTGGGGTTAGCTGACCGAAACGACCAAGATCGAGAGATTGACCGACACTGTCGGTGACCTTGTTCGTTCCGTTCACAAAAAAGAAGTAGTTCTTTTGACCCGTCCGTTATGACCGACACACCACTAGTCGTCACGTGTTGTTGAGCTGTTGAGTCGAAATGAATGTGAACTGAACATGAGTGAACGGACTGAATCGAGACGGCTACGCACAGGGGGAGATCACAGTCTAACGAACAATTGACCGAAATGATAGAAATGACCGAAATGACCGAAATGACCGAAATGATCGAAATGATCGAAATGATCAAAACGATCAAAACGATCAAAACGATCGAAATGAACAGATCTTTTTACTGAATGAATCAGAATGATCCGGTTTTGCCCACCACTAGATAATACAAGTCAAATGTACATCATACATGAGAAATTTGATCAAATCTAAGTAAAAAATGTAAATACGGAACAATTTTCTGGAACAAGCTCAGCTTCTTTTATTCTATTCGAATAAATATTGCACAATCAACAAAGACAAAAGGTAGAAATGAGCTAAAACGGGTGCAGGTGATTTAACCGTGAGCAGAAACAATGAACACCCCAGGAATGGCAGAAGTAAATACTGTATAATTACTAATAATAATAATATTTTTTCTCCTATGCTGAACATCATCTTCCCTGTCTGTTGCTCTTACAATTTCCCTAAGTTGAGATAATTATGATGAAAACTCTCGACTGGATCGGAAGCATTTCACGAGTTTCCGGAATAAATGGAATAGAAGAGGAAATTGCAGTGCTCAGATTGCATTCCCTTTCAAACTGCAAGACCATCATTCTTCCCTGATTGTGCGAGGATGCATTGTGGTCTGACTCTTATCCACTCCGAACAAAGACAGCCCGAGCTTTCGCAGAAAAGTAATACCGGGAAATCAACGTCAAGGAGGCTTGCAGTGACAGGTACTTTCAAGAGGGCTTGAGCCACAGGAAACCCTGCTGTGAAAGCTGCTAGTCTGTAGTCCAACTGGTCACGCTTCGGTCTAAGTGTAGCCTCCAGGGTCTCTCAAAGCTCAAACAGATCAAAGGGAGGCTCCATCGAGCTATGTCTAACTTCTGCTCTCATTCTATAACTATTGTTAAGCCAAAATCAGCAGGACACTTCCAACTTGTAAGCTCTCTATCTTGCAAAAGAAATATAAATCTTAGCTGGAAAGCTGCGGCGCCATTCGGGGAGCCCATTTTTCCACTAAGGAAGAATGTTCCGGGTTTGAATTTTGCATGTTCTTGCTGTGCTTGCATAGGTTTTCTAATGCTAAAAGTCCACTGAGCCGGCGCCAGTTGGTGCCAGTTTGCACCAATGCAATTTTCTGCGGCGCCTAGTGTCACCGATAAAGTGCCTAGTGGCATGCGGTGGCTCAAACTGCGTCCCAACTGGCTTGTGGTGGCCCGTAACGACGGCAAGAAAATGTTTAAAATCTTTGTCGCGCTGATTGCTTGATACAAGTGTCCACCAAGTGGAAACAAATGTCGCAAACAATTAGCCTATTGGAATCTACTGGAATGTAATGGCGCGAGCCAAGTTGCGCCAATGATGCTAGGAGTCCACTGGGCCCGGCACCAGTTGGTGCCAGTTGGCGCCAAAGATTATGTGATTGGCGTGTAGTGGCGCGTAGTGGCTCGCAGTGGCGCCACAGCGAGCCAATCGCCACAACGTGCCGAGTGTCGCCGATAAGGTGCCTAGTGGCATGCAGTGCCTCCCAACTGGCTTGTGGTGGCTCGTAACGACGGCAAGAAAATTTCAAAATGTTTAAAATCTTTGTCGCGCCGATTGCTTGATACAAGTGTCCACCAAGTGGAAGCAAATGTCGCAAACAATTAGCCTATTGGAATCTACTGGAATGTAATGGCGCGAGCCAAGTTGCGCCAGTGATGCTAGGAGTCCACTGAGCCGGCGCCAGTTGGTGCCAGTTGGCGCCAAAGATTATGTGCTTGGCACATAGTGGCTCACGGTGGCGCCACAGCAAGCCAATCACATAATCTTTGGCACCAACTGGCACCAAATGACGACGACCCTGTGGACTCCTAGCATCATTGGCGCAAATTAAATCTTTGTCGCGCCGTTTGCTTGATGCAAGTGTCCACCAAGTGGAACCAAATGTCGCAAACAATTCGCCTATTGGAATCCCCTGGAATGTAATAGCGTGAGCCAAGTTGCGCCAATGATGCTAGGAGTCCACTGGGCCCGGCACCAGTTGGTGCCAGTTGGCGCCAAAGATTATGTGATTGGCGTGTAGTGGTGCATAGTGGCTCGCAGTGGCGCCACAGCGAGCCAATCACATAATCTTTGGCGGCAACTGGCGCCAACTGGCACCAACTGGCACCAACTGGCACCAAATGACGCCGACCCAGTGGACTCCTAGCATCATTGGCGCAACTTGGCTCGCGCCATTACATTCCAGTGGATTCCAAAAGGTGGATTGTTTTCGACATTTGGTTCCACTTGGTGGACACTTGCATCAAGCAATCGGCGCGACGAAGATTTTGAACATTTTTAAATTTTCTTGCCGCCAAATTCAATTTTTGCAGCCGTTACGGGCCACCGCGAGCCAGTTGGGAGGCAGTTTGAGCCACTGCTCGCCACTAGGCAGTAAATTGCATTGGCGCCAACTGGCGCCAACTGGCACCAACTGGCGCCAACTGGCACCAACTGGCGCCAACTGGCACCAACTGGCGCCAACTGGCACCAACTGGCCCGGCCCAATGGACTCCTAGCATTAAGAGTATTCAGGTTTCATGTTGGGTTATTGTCAGTTGGGACCACCAGCCATTTTTCTGTACCGGGCATTTTTTAAAAAATAATTTTGACTGATTTTTTTGTTAAAGCCTTCGCAAGCACCTTAAAAGGCAAGATGGCTTCTCCACCCGGCATTTCCATTCACATCTGCTGTATGTGAGGTTTTGTGTGCAAGCGAGAAGACAGATGAGGTGGTGAACTGCACGCAGCGCAGAGGAGTCAGTACCAACTCCTGGACTGTGACGGGACTTCCTCAAGCCTCCATGCTACCTTTAATGAAGTAATGAAAAGCTGACTGGCGGGTTAATAGAAGCCAATCGACTACGAGTTGCGCCAGCAGCAGGAGGCCATGTAGAATACTGATCTTACAGCCGCTTCCTCTCTATTGTTCTACTGCATCAGCTAAAACTGTGTTCCCTGTTTCTGGACAGCAGAAAAGAGCCGCAGTCATCACCAAAAAAGGACACCAATGTAATTTTTGTACGACTTGAAGAAGATACTTTAAGTTATTGCACTGGAAAGCAATCAAGATTTAATTTAGAAAAATGAACATTTCAGGTTATTTTGATGTGATTGTTGCCAAAGACAAAGATCAACACGGACACTACCTTTGTGTACTTAAATCCAATAGTATTTCTTCTCACCTTCTTCACTTGAGACTTTCTTTGGCTCCATTTTAGGTTATTTTGAATAACCCGTAATCAAAACAAGAGCAAAAACTTTATTGAATTAAAGAAATAACTCATGGCAAAACAAGAAGGTGGTGTCCGTGTTGCTGTCACTGCTACATTGCATCACATTTGGCACATTTGGAAAGCTATGAAAATGCGTTTTGTGTTAACATTTTTCATTTTTCCTCTATATAATACCGTAACACACACAACAGAGCACCCATAGATCGCTCTAATACACCACAAGCATGTAGAACACAATGTATGTTCATATGCAATACAAAAAATGGGTAAAATTGCACTTTTAAAAACCTGCGAATCAGCGAAAGGTGAGCCGTGATGTAGCGAGGGAACACAGCACACCAAAAAGACAACATTAAAAGGTAGCGTATTGGGTAATAGCAACATATGATAATCAGCTTAAGCAGAATTTCTCAGAAAACAACAGACAGACATACACGGACACTACCTTTGTGTACTTAAATCCAATAGTATTTCTCACCTTATTCACTTGAGACTTTCTTTGGCTCCATTTTAAGTTATTTTGAAGCCGGAATCAAAACAAGAGCAAAGACTTTATTGAATTAAAGAAATAACTCATGGCAAAACAAGAAGGTGGTGTCCGTGTTGCTGTCACTGCTACATTGCATCACATTTGGCAATCTTTTTATTAAGGTAAAAGTAACCTTACATGTTACTTTTACCTTAATAGAACATTTATATTAATTTATATACACTCCAATTTGTTTTCTGTAAATAAAACTATAATTGGTAAGTTATCAAAATGCGTTTTGTGTTAACATTTTTCATTTTTCCTCTACTGGTAGCAGTAGTAAATACCGTAACACATACAACAGAGCACCCATAGGGCACTCTAATAGACCACAAGCATGCAGAACACAATGCATGTTTATATGAAATTTAAAAAAAAGCAATATTGCACTTTTAAAAACCTGCGAATCAGCGAAAGGTGAACCGTGATGTAGCGAGGGAACACAGTACACCAAAAAGACATCATTAAAAGGTAGCGTATTGGGTAATAGCAAGGTAAGGTAAGGTAAAAGTAACATGTAAGGTAAAAGTAACCTTACATGTAACCTTACAAGTAGTACAACGTACTACTTTAAACAAAGTAACCTTACATGTTACTTTTACCTTAATGGAACATTTATATTAATTGATATACATTCCAATTTGTTTTCTGTAAATAAAACTATAATTGGAAAAGCTATACAAATTTTGTGTTAACACTTTTCATTTTTCCTCTATATAATACCGTAACACACACAACAGAGCACCCATAGATCGCTCTAATACACCACAAGCATGCAGAACACAATGCACGTTCATATGCAATAAAATAAAAAAATGGGCAAAATTGCATATACATTCCAATTTGTTTTCTGTAAATAAAACTATAATTGGAAAGCTATGAAAATTATTTTTCCCCTACCTGTAGCAGTAGTAAATACCGTAACAAACAGAGCACCCATAGATCGCTCTAATACACCACAAGCATGCAGAACACTATGCACATTCATATGCTATTAAAAAATGATATAGGCAAAACTGCACTTTTAAAAACTTGCAAAAGGTGAGCTGTGATGTAGCGAGAGAACACTGTACACCAAAAAGACATCATTAAAAGGTAGCGTATTGGGTAATAGCAACATATAATAATGAGCTTAAGCAGAATTTCTGATTTAAGTTAGCATGGGGAAGAAAACGACAGACAAACAGCTAACAGAGAGAATAAGGAACAACAAAAATATACTTCATATAAATTATTGATAAGCCCAATCTCCTATTGCCCTCAACTATACTATATTGTGACGTCATCTCACTTATGTAAGCTGCACAGCTGCGGCTTTCAGAAGCACCACAAGAAGCCCTAAATATGTCCCTCGCCTCTTTTCTCTCCTTTGGGGGAAAACAATTAAAGATGCATGAGACTGTGCGACAGGAGGTTCTTTTTACCTTTTAAAAACACAAGAGTGAGAAAGGGTAAGCGAGGTAGGGTACAAGGAGACTGCGACTGTGTTTCAATGTGTGCACTTTTATATGTAAACTTCAATAATTATGCCATGCATATTTATTTAATATACTCGGAAAGAAATGCACAAATAAAAAAAAAGCCATCTTTTTCAACATAGTACTTTAAACAAACCCAGATATCCAAACCCAGCAATCAGGCAATGGAAGATGGACCACTTGTCATTCCGTAATGCCTCTTTTGGGCTCGATACCCAAGTGTCCATGCACACACGCTGCGTGGCGTAGCAGGAAGCAGCGTAAGTCTGCGCCGGCCAAACGGAGACGACTAATTATAGCGTATAAACTGCACTGATGTGTACCATTAACTAGGCAGTAATGAAAGTGAGTGGAGGGCTGCTGTGACACTTGATGAATAGGCGCGGCACTCCCGGTACCTTTCGGTCCATATAACTGTTGCAGATAAGCGAGCTCACTCCCAACAAGGCAAGTTGGAGATTGGATGAAAACAAAGAGAAGTATAATGCAAAGCTTTTGCAAGTGAATGTGTACAAGTTATATGTTTTTTGTACAATGAGTATGCACCCTAGTCCATGTTCTACCCGTACATGCGTGGGTGCCCCCACAAATGCCCCCATTAAACTACCCGGAACTACATTCCCCATCACCAAAATTTGAGCAGAACTTGGCAAACGATGCAAATTGGAGTGAGGGGGTAAGTCACTATTGATACACTACACTACTAATGAGGATGTCAAAAAAAATGCTATTTGATTATATTGGCTGCGTTTAAAGTCTCCACTATTGGCACTCCATTACAAAAAGTTGATTCCACACTTTTCCACAAAGTTCGAATCCACATGGTCACAACACAATGTGGTGATGTGTTTAGCTGTGTGTATTTTTCATTAAAGGCAACCTATTATGCTTTTCCCCGTTTCTGACATACTATAATTGTTGTTAAAATGTTGTATTCTCGTGTTAAACGACGCCAGAGCATCAGATGAACAAGTTTGCGCATTTGCAAGCAAAAAAAAAAAATAATTGTTGTCAATAATATTGATTAGCGACAATAATTTGTAGCAGAATTTGTTATCGTGACAGGCCAGGTATCGGCTCATATTCAAGGATGCGTTATCGTGTTGGATCGGAAGATAAAAAAACGTTAACTGTTGGATTAATAAATGGATTAATTTCATTTCATATATTTTTTATATGGGCTGCACGGTGGTAGAGTGGTTAGCGCGTAGGCCTCACAGCTCGGAGACCCGAATCCAATTCCACCCTTGACTATCTCTGTGTGGAGTTTGCATGTTCTCCCGTGCATGCGCGGGTTTTCTCCGGGTATTCCGGAGAAACATTCCAAAAACATGCTAGGTTAATTAGCGAAAATAATAGTAATAGTAATAGTAGTAGTAGTAGTAGTAGTAGTAGTAGTAGTAATAGTAATAGTAATAGTAATAGTAATAGTAATATAATAATAATAGTAATGACTCCAAATTGTCCATAGGTATGAATGTGAGTGTGAATGGTTGTTTGTCTATATGTGCCCTGTGATTGGCTGGCCACCAGTCCAGGGTGTACCCCGCCTCTCGCCCGAAGGCAGCTGGGATAGGCTCCAGCACCACCTGCCACCCTTGTGAGGATAAGCGGTAGAAAATGAATGAATGAATAAATGAATGAATGAATGAATGAATGAATGAATGAACGAATGAATGAGTGTGCAGGGCACAACAAGAGATGCCTTATGTGCTGTAATGTGGGTGGGGCCCAATGGAGGTCCCACCCTCCCTTCCTAACTCCTTCAGACTCCTCTGTAAGTGTTTTGCACTATACTAACAACTCACTAATGCTGCCACTTGAAAAAAAACCAAAAAAAAAAACAAGCTGAATGACGTACTTGGAGACAGACATACAATAACAAACCCAAGGCCCATTGCACTTAACGATTAATAGTCAGCTTGAGAGACAGTGGCCTGACGGCAATGATGGAGCAGAGCCACAAACGCACGCTAGAAGCGAGAGAGTGTTGTTTTGGAGCAAATCTAATCAATGGATCAATAATGTTTGCATTAGAGAGTTAACAGACATTTGGGTGCGACATGCAGACTAAAAGCCGGTGTGTAAAAAGCAGCTCATGATATATTTACAAGAATGCAGCTCAATAGTTGGGTTTCTGTCTGTCAAAACAGGAAGATAATCAATAAAACAATGCCATTGGACTTTCCTTGTTAAGGTGTTTTGGAAATTAATTAATTGATTAATGACTAATTGGCTGACTATGGCCTATTATTAGTAAAAATAAAAAAAACAAAATAGCAAGACCTCTCAATGTTAAAACATAAGGACTGCCCAAAGCCAATGGCATCGCTATTATGAATGATAGTAAAATAGTAATATGGAAGTAGCAGTGTGCAACGTATTATTGGATGTATGGTTGGTTTTTTTTCCACCAGAGTTAAACTGCTGCCTGCTTCAAGCAGAAACTGTAGTAATTTTACATTTGATCAATTTTACTTAAAGATTTTTCAGCACCATCCAGAGACACTTTTTACAGTTTCAACGCTTCAGGGCAAGCTAAAATGATACATCAATACAATTTACACATTCATTTTTAGTCTGGGATGTTTTCTAGCAACATAAATTAATAATAGAATGTGTTTAGTTTTAAGAGTAGTGGAAATAAGATAAAAAAAAAAATAATAAAAACTTTGCCCCACACCTGTTGTTAAGTGAGACGGAGCAGAAAAGCAGCTGAATGGACACAAACCAAGGCGTAAATGTTCAACGTTAAAAAAAAAACATGCACACTGAGGCGGACGCTAACCAAGGTACCATTGTATATTATTTTAACTTTAACAAGTCAGAAATTGAGAAATAATAATAATAAATAGTGAGAAATAATTAGAATTGTAATAATTAATAGAAATAATTAACAATAATTAATAAAATCATTTATAATTATAATTATAAATTATTTTATAATTATAATTTATAATATAATAATTTAATTTAATTTATTTTTAATAATTTACAATATAATATAATAGTATTATAATATAATAATACAATATTTTATAATATAATTTATAATTATAAATTATTTTATAATTATAATTTATAATATAATAATTTAATTTAATTTATTTTTAATAATTTATAATATAATATAATAATATTATAATATAATAATACAATACTTTATAATATAATAATACAATATTTTATAATATAATTTATAATTATAATTACAATTTTATTAATTATAATTATAATTAAAATAATAATTTTAATTACAAAAATATATAAAAATTGTAATTATAATAATTATTATTATAATTACAAAAAATTAAAATACAAAAATAATTATAAAAAAATAATTATAATTATTATTTGTCACTTTTGTCACTTTTAATTATTGTCACTTTTATTTTATAATTTTATAATTATAACCATTATAATTTTATTGAATTATTCATTCAATTATTATTTAATATTCATTACATGTCTGAAGGTCCAATGACCCATGACACTCATTTTTATTTGGTAAATAAATCATCCATTCAAAATCCTAAAGAACAAATTGAAAGTCATACGCCCTCAAGAAACAGACGGCGGTTCAGTTGCAAGAGACCACCGTTTTATAAGAATGTTCTATATCTTTTCATGGTAGAATTATCCGAAACAAGAAAGCACCACAGGAAGTCTTAAGGGCTAAAAGGTCCTTTTCAGCTGCCGTCCTTCCAGTTGCCATAGAGACAACAGAGGGAAAATGCTACAACTCCCCATGACTTCTACAATATCTAAAACCAGACAGACAAGGATGGAAGAACCGGGCAAATAAAGCTCCGAGGTGTTATTTGTGAGTCCACAAGCAAGTGCATGGATGTACTGTGTGAACACAAAGCACAAAGCAAAACCTAGTGACACCCGGAGGACGCTGCTCCAATCCCAGCAGCGGCGATAAGGAGCCTACAACTGCTATCGCTGCTCATGTGTCACGGGGGAAGCATTAAGTGGGAGCACAAAAGAGGCTGCACGCTTCTCCAAGCCCTTCTTGCTCATTTGCATACATTTACAAACACAAAAAACAAAGCTGATGAGTTTGGTGGCGTTGTATGGGATGTTGTGCTGGCACGCTGTTAAGAGCCGGAGCCGCCATGCAAAATGGAGTATCCAAATGAGGTGAGGGCGCCGGCGGCGACCTTTGCGTGATAATTCATCCATCTTGTGAACCTCTGACAGCCCAGACGGCGCGCTGGGAGACAGTTGGAAGGCAGCCGGCGGCGTCTGCAAGAGCCTACGTAGTGACAACATAGGTACACTTTAAAGCGGAGTGCCATATTTAGCTCCCACGGTACTAAAGTATATCTGTTGCAAAATGGTAAAACTTGACGTGGTTCTTATGGGAGCGACAACAAAGAAGTGATAGGTGACAGAATATGGAAGGAAAAATGGAGACTCGAAGATAGAGACGTATAATAACAGCAAAGGCTCAAAACACTTAAGACAAAATTGAACCCCAAATAACCTTCCTCTGTTTACATCCCTCCCGCTCCCTTACTGTCTTGCCGTGTGGTTTTAACATTCTTGCTGTACTTCTTTTCTTTTGTCAATTTGTACTTCCTAAAACCACCAGCCTCCATGCAAACTCATTTATTCTCACTTTTTTCCCCATCAATCCATCCTCAATCATATTCCCCGCCAGCCCATTAATAGCAAAGTATTGTTTCCTTGCAGGACCGTGGTGAGGTTATTATCCTTCACCGTCTATCTGATCATTATCCAGAAGAGTCATTACATTCCAGATCATATCACTTCTGCGCTTAAGAGAGAGGGATAAAGGGAAAAAGAAAAGTGAGAATAAGAGGACAAAAAAAAACAAGAACAGCAGGAGTGTTTACAGCAAACTAGTGTCCACATTTGGCCCGCGGGCCGCGTGTTTGAAGATGTTAGTGCATCCCGCGCAAGTTTGATATGGATGCTGTATGGTATCATGTACCCAGAAAAAATTATTACGTTTGATTAATGTTCATGTTAAAGGTTAAATAACTGTTAATAGTTATCCTCCCTATCCGTGTGGAAGTGGTAAGTTTTGGGCTATTTAAGTTGAAAGGAAATAACTTGAAGGCTACCGTTTAGGTCGCTAGCTCTCTAGTTTGCGAGTTAGCATGTGTCTCAAGACCCTGCAGTTGCGCAATATGTTGTAAATAAAAAGAGTATAAATGTGACTATAGTCGTGTTTTGTCATGTCTACAGGGCTCTAATAATGCTTTGTTCATTTTAATCTGAAATAAATAATTTGTCTACCCACCAACTATATGTGGTTTCTTAAGTTTTTATTATTTGCCCTTTTATTATTATTATTATATTTATTTATTACTGATTTTCATTATTCTTGATTTATTTATTTTTCATCTTATTTTGTGCAGAAAAATAAAAATTAAGATATTTGAGAACAGTGGAGCTTTTATTGTAGAAAATCGGAACCAAAGCACTGAAAAAGTTTGTATATTTTTCTGTTTTTAATAAATGCGTTTTATTTTTTTTTTTTGGAAAACCTGATGCGGCCCAGCCTTGCCCAGACCCTAGCTCCAGTGGCCCCCAGGTAAATTGAGTTTGAGACCCCTGGTTTACAGCATGAGAATGCCAGATAAGAGTACACACAGAGAGAGGAAAGGACGACATGGAAAAGACGCAAAGGAGAGAAAAGAAGGACCTGATGTGCTGCATACAAAGAGAAAGAAAGTGGAATGGGGGGGGGGTGAAAGAGGACAGAAACAATAATAGCCTTGTCTTATCACCACACAGTGATGAATTCCCTTCTCATAGGAGTCTCTGTTCCCCTGGCCTGGACCGTGCACGATGACAAACCACCTCTACCCTCGACAGTCGCCATTGCTATTTATGACCGTCACTCTCTTCATCAGCTTGGCTTCGTTTCATCTAGGGGTCACTCATGACAACCAACCCCCCTCCCCCTTCCCCCCCGCCCACCTATATCTTCATGTCACATGCCTTTCAGCACATCATCTTCTTGTTGTCAGGGATCAGTGAATTGCAATGTGACCAGATCCTTGGTGTCAGCAGCCAAGATGGGGAAGACACAAGAATCTATACCTCTCAGGAACAAATCGGGAATTTCTTTGTTGGTAAAGGCATATTCCCAACATGTAGAGCAGGGGTTCCCAAACTTTACCGAGTCAGGGTCCACTTGAAAATCTAAAAAATGTCAGCGGCCCACCTTTGTCCTATAAACAGTACGTAGACCAAATCCTGTGTTCTCAGAGCACTTAACCTAATAATAATAATTATTATTATTATTGGGGCAAGTATTATTATTATTATTATTATTATTATTATTATTATTATTATTATTATTATTATTATTATTATTATTATTATTATTTATTCATTAATTTTCTCCTGCTTATCCTCACGAGGGTCGCAGGGGGTGCTGGAGCCTATCCCAGCTGTCTTCGGGCGAGAGGTGGACTGGTGGCCAGCCAATCACAGAGCACATATAGACAAACAACCATTCACACTCACATTCATACCTATGGACAATTTGGAGTCATTTTTAATTTTAATTTTAATTTTAATTTTAATTTTAATTTTAATTTTAATTTTAATTTTATTTTTACTTTTACTTTTACTTTTACTTTTACTTTTACTTTTACTTTTACTTTTACTTTTACTTTTATTTGTATTTTATTTTATTTTATTTTTTTTTTTCATAGGTTATTACTTAGGCCTATAAAAAATATAGAAAAAATATAAAAATGTTTTTAATCGTGCCTAAAATATTTTACAATAAAATGTTTTTTTGCAAAAAAATCATATTTAATAAATAATATTTGAATAATAAATACTAATAAATACTAAATAAATAATCAACCATATTTTTAATAGCCGCTCATGGCCCACCTGCAGTACCACCACGGCCCACCAGGGGGCCGCGACCCACAGTTTGGAAATCACTGCTGCAGAGCATCATTTGTTGCTTTGAGTTGACTGAATCAGCCCAATAAGCAACACTTGGCCTGCAATGAATTCACGCAGTCTTGCTGCAATTGTTTGCATTTTGTATCTAGTGTCTGTTTACCCCGTTAACTGAAAATAATCCTAACACGCAAATCCTGCTCGCCATCAATTATTCATAGGCGTTCCTATTTGTACCCGCCGGTGACAACACAGGCTGGTCATGAACAAGAAAGCACGGCATTGATCGACACCTCTATGACACTTTGAAAATGAAAAGTGTGGAAGCAGGTTCAGCTATAGGACACACACACGCACACACACACACGCACACACACACAAAGACCCAACGCATCACGTTAGAGACACATTCAGCACACAAAAGGCGTGCACCCAACGAAGTGAGGTGTTACATGCAAAAATGGAGAAAGCCAGTCTATGAATGTCAACAGGGGCTGATAATGATAGCAAAGAAACAGGAAGTCTCTTCAAAAGTATTGAATATGTTGAAGTCTGATTATAATAAAAGCAAATTGCAGCACTATTTTCATTTTGCTTGGAAATGAACCTCAAACGGTACGAGGTGCATTATTTAAAAAAAAAATTAAAAAATAAAAAATAAAAAAATAAAAACCTTAAACTGTATTATGGAAAGCAGGAAGTGAACAAATGTAAAGTTGAATTCATCCATTAAAGAATTTATTACTATATTAGTATTACTATATTACTATATTATTACTACATTGACAGTTACTATGGTACCCATTATGTCATTGACAAAAAAAAACTAAAATATATTATGAAAGCAGGTAGTGAACAAATGTAACAGTTACTGATTGTAAAAGTACCAGATGGAGGGGTAGGATTTAATAAGCTTTGCTTCTTCCTACTCCTTTTGGACATGTGAAACTGTGAACTGATTATGGGATGCACTCAATTGTAATCTGATGCATGTTCAAATGAAATTAAACCATTACCATTAAAGTTGAATTTATTACTATATTAGTATTACTATATTATTACTAGATTGACAGTTACTATTGTACCCATTATGTCATTGTATGGTCATATGACCTCGTACTTCGATACGGGACAAAAAAAAAAACTAAACTATATTATGAAAGCAGGAAGTGAACAAATATAACAGTTACTGATTGTAAAAGTACCAGATGGAGGGGTAGGATTTAATAAGCTTTGCTTCTTCCTACTCCTTTTGGACATGTGGAACTGTGAACTGATTATGGGATGCATTCAATTGTAATCTGATGCATGTTCAAATGAAATAAAACCATTACCATTAAAGTTGAATTTATTGCTATATTAGTATTACTATATTACTATATTATTACTAGATTGACAATTACTATGGTACCCATTATGTCATTGTATGGTCATATCACCTCGTACTTTGGTACGGGACAAAAAAAAAAAACTAAACTATATTATGAAAGCAGGAAGTGAACAAATATAACAGTTACTGATTGTAAAAGTACCAGATGGAGGGGTAGGATTTAATAAGCTTTGCTTCTTCCTACTCCTTTTGGACATGTGGAACTGTGAACTGATTATGTGATGCATTCAATTGTAATCTGATGCATGTTCAAATGAAATAAAACCATTACCATTACCATTACCATTACCAAACTGCAGAAGCTGTCACATATTTAGTCAAGTTCCCTGTTCTAAAACTACAGCAACAAATAAAATGTCCTACAAAACATGAAAAAAAGATAAAAAAAACAGCATTTTGTCAGTAATTTGGAAGTCATTGTGAAAACTCCACTTCCATTTTGAAGGAAGAAGACACATAGGCTGAGCAAAAAATGGGGTGAAACAACATTGGTTTTAATTTGCTTGATGGAACAGATGCATGGCTGGCTTACATGGCCTTTGAAGCACCCACAGTCCAGATAATGTGTCAAAGTGGGGTGTGGAAATAATGACTTTATGCCATGTATGTGTCACTGCTTGGCAACCTCCTTAACAGTAATGAGCACAAATGGTAGGATGAGACAGGTGCAGCGGTCCTTTGTGATGCGACAAGTCGCGCACGCCCACGTTGGGATACTTCATCAACATTACCTCATCTTTATCGGTATCGTATAGGAGTGTCTCTCGTTAAAAGTAAAACGTAATCTGAATATCACATTTGGAGAGAAAAGCTGTATCAAACTGTGAATTATGCCATGAATGCTAGTATGAATAATAATAATAACACAATAAAATATGGAGGTGAAAGTGTGTGAGGAATTATTGGAACTACATATTAAGTTATTAACACATATCTCGTTTGTCGGGTCAAAACGCAACTTGTCTGCACTCTTCATCACAGCGTGGTTCTACTGTATCCACACTCGTTCCTTCTGCTGACCACCAGAAGTAAGTGTTTAGTAAGTCTTTAGTTTAGTTAGTCAGTATAAATATATATAAATAGAAATTAATTTAATTAATTAATTATAAATAATATATATATATATATATATAATTTTTTAAAATTTTTAAATAATTTTTAATTATTTTTTTTATATGATTTATAAATCATATTTATTTAGTCAGTACATTGAAACATTGAAAGACAGGAAGTGTTATGCATCATTCATTCATTTTCTACCACTTATCCTCACGAGGGTCACGGGGGGGGCTGGAGCCTATCCCAGCTGTCTTTGAGCGAGAGGTCCACCCTGGACTGGTGGCCAGCCAATCACAGGGCACATATAGACAAACAACCATTCACACTCACATTCATACCTATGGACAATATGGAGTCGCTAATTAACCTAGCATGTTTTTGGAATGTGGGAGGAAACCGGAGTACCGCTGGGAGAACATGCAAACTTTACACAGGTGGAATTGAACTCGGGTCTCCTAGCTGTGAGCCCTGTGCGCTAACCACTGGCCCGCCGTGCCGCCCGTTCCATTCATTCATTCATTTTCTACCACTTATCCTCACGAGGGTCGCATGGGGTGCTGGAGCCTATCCCAGCTGTCTACACCCTGGACTGGTGGCCTATGAATTATGCGGCCCGGAATTAAGTCGGCTAATGAGGATAAGCATCAGTTGAGCAATGTGATGTAAATTAAAAATAATAATGTAAAGATAACTATAGGGGTGTTATTTCATATCTAGAGGGTTCTAATCATGGTAAAAAAATGTATTTATAATGTCATAAACAGGTTTTCTATGCTCTAACTACCAAAATGTTGCATTTATTAATATTGAATCTTACTTATCACAGTAAAATCTCATTCTGGTAAAAAAAAAAAAAATCTCATGCATCGCCTTGTGAGTTGAGTGTGTGGTACCAAGTCAAGTGTAATATGATGACAAATAGCTACCTCCAGTGTCTGCACTGGGGGCCACACAAGAACCAACAAAGAACCAACAAAGGTAACTTTCCAATAATATATGCTATATTTAAAACAGAGTTAGGATTCAGTTATAAAATCAACATGTCGACAAATTGCAAAGGACGTGACAATCGTACAACGGGTACCAGCAGCATGGCCACGCAATCCTGGTCACAAGAATCTAGCAATACATTCGGGTTTGTTTTTATTGTAAAATGTATCAGTTATGAAGAATTTCTGCTTAATTACACAAGTTTGTGGCAATGCAGTGTTGTTGCAAGAAAAATCTGAAGGAACAAAAGTGGACCGTAAGACATCAGGGTTCTGTACTCCTTCTAAAAAAGTATACTGTAGTGGTTATAAATGCAAAAGTAGCATTACTATTGAAAAAAGCCCACTTGAATGTATATTAAATATGAAAAATATGGATTGTTGCAGTGTACCTATATTTCCTGCCTTATGTTTTCTGCATTTTGTTCTGCTACTACAACCCCCCACCCATGCTGACTTCCTCTAATCATCCAATTAGTTCCCCTCATGCTCTATTTTGGTTTTCCATTCCAGACGTTAATTGCTTGTTGAAATGAAATGGATGGTTTGAATGAAATAATAATATCTTGCATTTTCAGAGAAAGATATAAACACGATTTATACAAAAAAAAAATATGTCAAGTCAAATATTGAGGGAAGAGTTTTATTTTATTCTATCCGTCAACGGTCCAGATACTGTTTGTAGTCCGAGTCAAAGCTACATGAAGAAAATGATAAAAGGGTTAAACCAATCTCTCATTGGGTTTAATGTAAGAATTAAGTGACAACAATAGCATTAAGCCTTCACTATATCTCTCTGTGGTACACTAGACTAGAGCCTGGCAGGCGTTTCCCTTGGCAACCAATAATTCTCCCTGTAGGATTCGGGTTCAAACCTAACAAAGATTTCCTATAGCAAGCCGGATGTCCGATGCTTATTATTAGGTTGAGAAAAACATGCAGTCTTCAGTCTGCATGTACTTCACTTACTGGTGGACTTTTCCCCCAATGATTTGTTCTCATAACATCAAATTGGCGGCAAAGTGGTTTCTTCCCACATTTAAAAACATGCATTAAAAGTTACCTGGATCCTTAAAACTCTGCCCCCCCCCCCAGAAAATTAACTTTATTAACCATGAAACCCGAATAATGGGTCTGATTTCATGTAAATCTGAGGATATTTACATTTATAAACCAAATAATGATTCATCAAATACCAAAATAGTTGTTGATTAACTAGAGAATCAACTATTTAATCTAGTCATTGATTAATTGTTGCAAATCTAAGATGATTTACTGTGATAGTAGTTGAATATATGCTAAATGTATTTTTTAAAAAGGACCTATTACGCTTATTTTTTGACCCTTTGTATTGAGTTGTGCCTATAGAGCAGCGACACACAATAACCCGCACAGAAAAACTTTGTAGATCTTCCAGAATCTTCACCTATTCCAGCTGTATTTCCTTGGATTTGTGTTTCCCGCCAAACGGTCTGTTTTAATTTATTCCACCACAAGCCCACTCCACTGTGATTGGTCCCACGCCCAAAGTATTTCCTAACTACGAATGAATAAAGTCTCTGGAGAGCTAATTGAAAAGTGTTTAGGAAGTACTGACTGGAAAACCCGGACATGTGGCGCTGCCTCCAACATTGCCTGCCTGAGGAGGAGCACTCATTGTCGGACACACTTTGTCAGAGGCAACGTTGGTGCCATGGAGCTCAGAAGCTGGATGTGAGGGCTAACTAACTTGGCTAACTAACCACAGACAATCTTAGCAGAATAACAGCAGTGGAAATGAGACCATTACATGTTTTTTTTTCGGGACTACCAGACATCTGTTAGCACTGTGGTTCTCTCCACCTCCGGATGTCCCACATTAATGCACCTTTCCCGGTGAGCGTGTGCTACTTCAGTGACAGTTTAGCAGATATTTCACCTTCATGTTCACAAAAATAGTTCACAGATGTAAGGCGCCCACAGCCCACAGCCACGCCCATAAGAAGGTCAGCTCCTTTGTGACATCACAAAAGGACAGCTTTACAACAGCCTCTGAAACTGAGCGTTTTGAGCCATACCAATCTTCTTCCAAATGTGCAAACCTCATTATCTGAAACTTTGGCATTGTTTATCAAGAGAATACAACATTCTAAAAAGCATAGTAGGTCCCCTTTAAGGGATCAAACATCTCTAAAATCAATAATGTTCATTAAGTTTCTTGATTTAAAAACAAAACTTTATTTGCACTTAAAATGCATTGTCTGCTGATCAGTGGCAAAGACTCACAGGGTAAAGACTTCATAAGTAAAATCATTTACTGATTAGGCACGCTTACACAGCCAATAAACTCTCCCGCAGACTCACAACAACAAAGCAAGTAAGCTGTCAACCTATGAGAAGGGTCCAGTGATAATTGGGATTTCTTGTATGGAAACAAAGACACAAAAACAAATTCTGCTCTGAAGCTCGAAGGGAGTCACACGCGTTACATCCCGCGCCGGCGAGACATATTCATTTGTCATGCTAGACAACACAACAGTGTGGGAAACAAATGCAAGGTTGCACACTGATGCGGTTGTTAACGCATCTGCTATGCATGAGGATGGGATCGGATAAAACAGACCACACTGAACCTTGTGGAGGTGGACAACAATGTCCGGGGGCCAGTGACGACACTTGTAAATGCAAAACACTGCATTTACAAAGACCTTTTATAACCTTAATACTGAAACTCACTGAAACAATACAATAACTGTGACGTTTTTATATCCATGTTAGCTTGTGATGACTTGTGTGGTGACTGTTTAGTTGGAGTGGTTTGTACTGGACGATGTACGATAGGATGACTAATAATGAACTGGCACGTCGTTGGGTGCCTCAAGCTGGGTGCGGGTGGTTGGATGTGGGGTTTTTATTCTGTGTAGACAAGGAATAATATATGTTTTGTTGGGATGAGGTTGGAATCCGGGTGGTTAGGGATGTGGGACTGGATAAGTCTTGACTTCTTCCCATTCCCTTTTCGAACATGTTTATATTTACATAGGTATTTTTATTTGGATTGATTTTGGTTAGGGCTGCACGGCGGTCAAGTGGTTAGCACTGGTCAAGTGGGGCATCACTAGGTTCTGAGGACGGGGGGGGCTTAGCCCCCTGGAGATGCATAGGATATGAATTAATGTAGTAGACATTAATAAAAAAAATTAAAAATATATCCTTTGTTTATAATTATATATAATAATTATTATTATATTATAATTATTATTATTAATTATTATTATATATATATATAATATTATATATATTATATATATATATATATAATTATTATTAATAATTATATCCAAAAAACAAATAACAAGAACCAGGATATAACTTTCCCACTTTTGGACAGATTTAGTAGCGATACAGTGATCAATTATATAATAATAATTATTATATTATTAATTAGCCTATTATTATTACTATTATTATTACTATCATCATTATTCTTCTTATTATACTTCTTATTTTTCTATTATTACTACTGCTACTAGTAGTAGTAGTAGGCTAGTATTAGCCTGCTTATTGGCTTGCTTATTAGCCTGCTTTTGCCCTATTATATGAAATTTGTCAGAGATTTTTTTTATTAAAAAAATCAATAAAAAATATTATTAAAATAAAATATTAAATATTAAAATATTATTTAGAGGGGGTATTTTATTTTAGGGGAGCTGAACCCCCCTAAAATAGGCCTAATGTCGCCACTGTAACTCCCATTCAGAGATTTTTTTGTAAAAAAAAAAAAAAATATTATTAAAATAAAATATTAAATATAAAATATTAAAATATTATTTAGAGGGGCTATTTTATTTTAGGGGAGTTGAAGCCCCCCCCCCCCCCCCCCCTAAAATAGCCCCAATGTCGCCACTGTAACCCCCATTACCTGGTATGTGATCAAGGACACATCTCAAGCTAATCTCAAATAATGAGCAATAATATTAGCGAAACGATGTTCCTTCCGCAAACGACAACCGGAATTACTGCAGCGAGGCGGACTTGTTCAAAAGAAATTAGGAAGAAAATTAGAAGCGTGTTGCTGATGCACATTTTAACATGACAATTGGAGCACGGCCGGAATGGCTTCAGCTTTGAGAAACAAAGACAAACTGAGGAACAGAAACGAGTGGATGTTAGGAGACGGAAAAAGGAGCGAGTGAGGTGGCCAGACAGGACGACAAGAGAAACGTTGCAAAAGTGATGAGACAAGAACGAGGACGACCTTATTCAGTCACTCTGCAGCCTGCACACACAAATGCTTACAAACCTGGCTTGTGTGTGTGTGTGTGTGTGTGTGTGTGTGTGCGTTGCACAGCGCTGCTCTCACTTTCATTACAGACCTATTTCCTCCGCCTAATACCCACACAGGAGCCGGTGATAAGGAAAGTGCACACTCTCCATTGCACACAACATCTCATTTGAGCAGAGGAAATTGGAAAAAAGAGGAAAAAGGAGGAGTGTTGAGAAGAACGGCAAGAATAGCGGCGGCGAATGGATGTTTGCACGCTAAGCACAGATAAGTCGTAAAGTTGTGCTTCTAAAAAACAAGGATGACTAGTTAAATGTGAGAAGATTAAAAACAAAAATAAACAAATTCAATATAAAGCAACATTTTGCTCTTTTTTTTACCAAACAGCAGGACAATAAATTTGGAAATTAATGTAGCAGGAGGGAACCGCAATCACAACTCAGTAGAGCGCAAGACCTCCACAGAGGCAAATCAATCCTAAAACGCGCCAAAGCACCAAATTGAACACTTTCTCCTCCAAATGCTTGAATTTCGCCAGTCAAACTCATGCATTATTCAATGGAGGGATTCAAGCGCTCAAACATGCTCACAGAACGTCACATCATTGAAATATAGCAACGTTATTTCCTTCTTCCACACAAATAACATTCATTCATTCATTTTCAAACAACCATTCACACTCACATTCATACCTATGGACAATTTGGAGTCGCTAATTAACCTAGCATGTTTTTGGAATGTGGGAGGAAACCGGAGTACCCGGAGAAAACCCACGCATGCAAGGGGAGAACATGCAAACTCCACACAGAGATGGCTGAAGGGTGGAATTGAACTCGGGTATCCTAGCTGTGTGGTCCGCGTGCTAATCACTCGGCCACTATGCAGCCAGAAAATCAGTTTAAATCAGTGTATAGAATCTTCACACATAATAAGGCCAAAATATTCCTTCCTTCCTTCCTTCCTTCCTTCCTTCCTTCCTTCCTTCCTTCCTTCCTTCCTTCCTTCCTTCCTTCCTTCCTTCCTTCCTTCCTTCCTTCCTTCCTTCCTTCCTTCCTTCCTTCCTTCCTTCCTTCCTTCCTTCCTTCCTTCCTTCCTTCCTTCCTTCCTTCCTTCCTTCCTTCCTTCCTTCCTTCCTTCCTTCCTTCCTTCCTTCCTTCCTTCCTTCCTTCCTTCCTTCCTTCCTTCCTTCCTTCCTTCCTTCCTTCCTTCCTTCCTTCCTTCCTTCCTTCCTTCCTTCCTTCCTTCCTTCCTTCCTTCCTTCCTTCCTTCCTTCCTTCCTTCCTTCCTTCCTTCCTTCCTTCCTTCCTTCCTTCCTTCCTTCCTTCCTTCCTTCCTTCCTTCCTTCCTTCCTTCCTTCCTTCCTTCCTTCCTTCCTTCCTTCCTTCCTTCCTTCCTTCCTTCCTTCCTTCCTTCCTTCCTTCCTTCCTTCCTTCCTTCCTTCCTTCCTTCCTTCCTTCCTTCCTTCCTTCCTTCCTTCCTTCCTTCCTTCCTTCCTTCCTTCCTTCCTTCCTTCCTTCCTTCCTTCCTTCCTTCCTTCCTTCCTTCCTTCCTTCCTTCCTTCCTTCCTTCCTTCCTTCCTTCCTTCCTTCCTTCCTTCCTTCCTTCCTTCCTGGAGCCTATACCAGTTTCTTCACACTCACATTCATACAAATGGACAGTTAACATAGCATGTTTTTGGAATGTGGGAGGAACACACACATAACATAGAATGCCAAATTTGAGCAGGGTATTTCCTAATTCAGAGATGGAAAATAGAACTGGATTTGGCAGCCAAAGACCAGGTCCGGACTGGGATAAAAAGAGGAAAATGGATGCATGGCAAAAGAAGTGTAAATAAGTATGTACATGTTGCAATGCTGCATATAGTTCAAAAACGTAATAATAATAATATATATTATATAATATATTTTTGTTCAAAATCACACAAACAGATTAAAATAATATTTTCTTTGAGAAGTCTGTCCTGGGGCTGCACGTCGGTCGAGCGGTTAGCGCGCAGACCTCACAGCTAGGAGACCCAGGTTTGCATGTTCTCCCCGTGCATGTGTGGGTTTTCTCCGGGTATTCCGGTTTCCTCCCACATTCCAAAAACATGCTAGGTTAATTAGCCACTCCAAATTGTCCATAAGTATGAATGTGAGTGTGAATGGTTGTTTGTCTATACGTATGTGCCCTGTGATTGGCTGGCCACCAGTCCAGGGTGTACCCCGCCTCTCGCCCGAAGACAGCTGGGATAGGCTCCAGCACCCCCGCGACGTTTGTGAGGATAAGCGGTAGAAAATGAATGAATGAATGAAATCTATCTATATATTAATTGAGTGTCCAGGTATTCATTGTACAGGTGTGTCCAACTTCCAGCACGATTGAAGCTACTTTGACCAAAAAAGAGGCGAGGTGAGCTATTTGGGTTTTATATGACTGCCAACATTTTAATTGTGTTTTGTTTACAAAGCACATATCCTCTCAAATTATGGGCTCATTTGTTATTAAATACACGCATCACGTCACAATTGAAGTGCTATAAAAATACTAAGAGTAGAAGCAAGTATTTTTCAGTGAGCTATTCAATATCAGACAAAAAGCTTCGCCCACCGTGTGCTGTCACACAAGCGAAAAATGTATCAATAAATTTCTTTTTCATTTTTGTGATTCACAATTTTCCATTTTCCATGCTTTTCCAGTCCTGGACATTTATAAAATCAAATTACAGAGTGTCCATACTTGTATCAGAACCCTGAGTAACCTGAGCAAACAAAAAAAAACATCCCAGTCCTGAGCAACCTCCAACCACCTCCTCTCCAAGGCGAGGCATCCATCACATGGACTGATGATGAACTGGTTCTGTCAAACGTGCACCGCTCTCCCCACCCCTGACCAGACCGGCATTTGGCACCAGAAACCAGGTCAAGTGGGCAGAGGGTGGACAGAGGCGCAGCGCAGGCACACGGACGCTAACAAATTGTCATGCGGGAGAGCGTGAACACATCCACGTCGTCTGCTCGTGTGTTTATTCGGAATACACGGCAAAGGCAACACAGCAGGTACATGTTGAGTGCAAACAGAAAAGTAGGGAGAAATATATTTTTCTTCCTGATTTACTGGATAATAATATAATATAATATAATATGGATAATAATATATAATTTTTTTTTGTCAAAAATACCTGGCGGCACGGTGGACGAGTGGTTAGCGCACAGGCCTCACAGCTCGGAGACCAGAGTTCAATTCCACCCTCGGGTATCTCTGTGTGGAGTTTCCATGTTCTCCCCATGCATGCGTGGGTTTTCTCCGGGTACTCCGGTTTTCCTCCCACATTCCAAAAACATGCTAGGTTAATTAGCCACTCCAAAAAGCTGGCTTCCCATTTTTAGTTGGGAACTGATATTTTCCTGAAACTTACCAATGTTCTACTGCTGGTAGGTATGAATGTGAGTGTGAATGGTTGTTTGTCTATATGTGCCCTGTGATTGGTTGGCGACAAGTCCGGGATGTACCCCGCCTCTCGCCTGAAGACAGCTGGGATAGGCTCCAGCACCCCCACAACCCTCGTGAGGAAAAAATGGTAGAAAATGAATGAATGAAATATACCTTAAAAGACATTAATCCATTCCAGTATTAAACTCCAAAAGTACTCTGCTTTTTCTTTTCCGATCCAACATCGATAACGCAGTCTTGAATATGAGCCAAAACTAGGCCTGTCACCATAACAAATTCTCCTACAAATTATTGTCGATAAATCAATATTCATTCGTTTTCTACTGCTTATCCTCAATAGGGTCACGGTAACTGGAGCCTATCCCAGCTGTCTTCAAACGAGGGACTGGTGGCCAGCCAATCACAGGGCACATATAGACAAACAACCATTCACACTCACATTCATACCTATGGACAATTTGGAGTCGCTAATTAACCTAGCATGTTTTTGGAATGTGGGAGGAAACCGGAGTTCCCTGAAGAAAACCCACGGTGAGAACATGCGAACTCTACACAGAAATGCCCGAGCAGGTAATCGAACCTGAGTTGTGCAGCTAACCCCTCCAACACCGTGCAGCCATGCTGTTATTTTTCATGTTATTATTATTTTTTGTATTAATGTCATTCGGAAACATTCATTCATTTTGTATCGCTTATCCTCATGAGGGTTGCAGGGTGGAATCGAACTCGGGTCTCAGGCCTGCGCACTAACTACTCGGTCACTGTGCAGTCCGTCCCATACTCTAATATTTAAATATTTTTACTGTAACTGTACGCCATAATTCGAGTGTTTAGCGCGCAGACCACACAGCTAGGACACCAGGGCTCAATTCCACCCTCGGGTATCTCTGTGTGGAGTTTGCATGTTCTCCCCGTGCATGCGTGGGTTTTCTCCGGGTACTCCGGTTTTCCTCCCACATTCCAAAAACATGCTAAGTTAATTAGCGACTTCAAATTGTCCATAGGTATGAATGTGAGCATTCTATTACATACTTTGACACTATTACCTACTGACGGCCATCAATGTTATCACTTTGTCACTTTGCGCTAACAGTGACATAAAAACTCTATGTCACTGTTTGTCTATATGTGCCCTGTGATTGGCTGGCCACCAGTCCAGAGTGTACCCCAACTCTCGCCCGAAGACAGCTGGGATAGGCTCTAGCATCCCCGTGAATTAAAGGGTCTCCAAGCACGTGTGCCTTTGCTTCGACATGCTGGGTATTATTATTTTTTTAAGATGTAAAGATGGGGACGTCATGTTGGACACAACTGGCGAGCAGACAGACAAAATCTCTCAGGACGCCATGTTTCTATTCAGAAACACACAAAACAGCCGCTTGCGGAAAGCCCTCCGAGGTTCTGTCTAATCCCGCTCCAACTCTCCCGACGGCCCTCAAAGCTATTGTTCAATCATGAAAAGCAAGAGCAATCTACACAAGCCGGAGTGTACGTCACGGAGGGGTTAGCGGTCTGCGTTTGTTTCCGTGATGAATGAAAGCTTAGCCGCGTACGGTGGGGGTCATGCACTGGTGCTGATTCATTGTTTTGACATTTTGGTATTTGCATTTTTACGGTCTATTCTCATTAAAGAGAACATTTTCACATTTCATCGCCCCTCGTTGTAGTGAAAGCGTGTATGCTTGTAAAGCTTGTGATACAAACAATAAATCACCGTGTTTGTTGCATCCCAATAGTACAAAGTACCAACTCTACATAGAACAACAGTACGTATGAAAATAATGTGCTTGTAGGCTAATTCTGTTAAATTTGGGCAATGAAATCATTCCTTCATTTACTATAAATTATCATATGAGTTGACCGTGTTGTATTTGGGAAAAACCCAAATGAAACATTCAGCGTGAAATGAATACAGTGGAACCTCCGTTTGTGTATGCCCTGGTTAGCATGTTTTTCAAATAGTTTGCCTCGGTTTGCGTACATTTTTCCGTATAACAGGGGGTTTAAAAAAAAAAACATTGAGTGAGGTCCGTTTAAAGTGAAAGTTATGCTTAAAGCTGTTTTTCTCACTTTTTTAGTCAGGAGCTGATATTTTCCTGAAACTTAAAGATGTTCAATCGCTGATTACTACAGAACGGAAAAGGTTAGAAAAATATTTCGAATGGGATTTAGATTCATTCTTGTCTTCAGTCATGGTCACATTGACAAAAGCCCCCCAAATAGCCGTCCTTGGCTATGCTTGCCGGTAACTAGCGGCTCAGAACCCAAATTTTACATTTCAGTTCAAGGCAAAATAATCTTCAGAGAGATGGCTCATATAAAAAAATATAAAAAAATATACATAAAAATATATATATAAATGAAATATATAAAAAATATACATAAATATATATAATAAAAAATATATGAAATAAAATAAAAAAGTTAGTTGGGGCACTCATTTGCCAAGATCCCACTGTATAAATGACAATTAAAAAATACCAGCAGTGCTCCAGTACATTCTTAGTTCTCTCTGGCAGTCAATATACTTTGCGACAACTCACAGCGACAGTAATAGTATCTTATTTGATTATGCTTGTCATTTTAATTTTTAATCATACATTCATTTTCTACTATACATAATATATAATAATATACACAGTATATCCATCCATCCAGTTTCTATGCCACTTATCCTCACTAGGTTCGCGGGTATGCTGGAGCCTACACACAGTATATATGTTGTTCAAAAGAAATATGGATCATAAAAGGAATTAAAAACAGATCAAATGATTATGTGCATTAGATTTTCACATGATGCATGGTTTAATAGCCTTACAGCCTGACCTCTGCATGTACAAATTGGTACTTAATCACTACCATCACTTCCCTCTGACTCTGTGGTACCTCTCGCTATCAGCCGTCAGGACAAAGAAGCTGTGAAACCGTGTGTGAAACAAAGGTTGAAACAGAAAAGACACCAAGACGTCAGGTCCAGCATTGTATGATACTACTGGGCTGCAACGATGTTCAAGTCCGAGCCCCCTGTCTTCTACAGTTCACTGCTTCATTGCCTCAAAGGTCTCTCTGATGCCCTGACAACCGAGGTCAGGGTTAATTAAGCCTTGGTAGCATCCATTCACCTACACTATACTGCCTTGGAATCATTAAAATGCTAAATACCATCCTAGAGACCCATAAGTAAAAATGTAATGGGGGTCATCGTGGGGTCCGTAGTGGATAATTACAAAATATTAACAAGATCTTTTCCGTATCAAGTGAATTATCCAGTTGGTCGCATTTCTTTATATGAACCGGAAGTGGGCGTGGATTGACAGGTAAAAACTATATAAAAGATGTATTGATACATGGTAATGGTAATGGTAATGGTAATGGTTTTATTTCATTTGAACATGCATCAGATTACAATTGAGTGCATCCCATAATCAGTTCCCAGTTCCACGTGTCCAAAAGGAGTAAGAAGAAGCAAAGCTTAATAAATCCTACCCCTCCATCTGGTACTTTTACAATCAGTAACTGTTACATTTGTTCACTTCCTGCTTTCATAATATAGTTTTTAAAAAAAATTTATATTTATTTTGTATTTTTTGTCACATACCAAAGTACGAGGTGATATGACCATACAATGACATAATGGTTACCATAGTAACTGTCAATATAGTGATATATATAGCACATTTTTGTTAGGATCAGGTGTTCTAGAGTCTAAAAGTGTATTATAAAAACATATAAAACATGTTTGTTTTATTTTAGGTATAATTTAGGCACATGTACTGGTACTTTTACAATCAGTAACTGTTACATTTGCTCACTTCCTGCTTTCATAATAGATTTTTAAATATTTTTTACATTTTTTTTTTATTTTTTGTCACATACAGAAGTAAGAGGTGATATGACCATACAATGACATAATGGTTACCATAGTAACTGTCAATATAGTGATATATATATAGCACATTTTTGTTAGGATCAGGCGTTCTAGAGTCTAAAAGTGTATTATAAAAACATATAAATACATGTTTGTTTTATTTTAGGTATAATTTAGGCACAAGTACCAAATGACATACGGCGTGTCGTAGAAACAGAACTCCCAAGAAAAACTGAGGACCCCCAACACGTGGTCCGTGGTCCCGCTCTCCTATGACCCTCAACAACAAAAGCAGTAAAACAATAATTTGAAAGCCAAGTTGTCCAATTGTTGTATTGCATCACAGAAGCCTTTCATTACACCAGGTAAACATTTCATAATACCCACTGGGAGTGTGAACGGTCGAATCCTGCCCTTCATGATGGGGTAACCAATCGACATGACAAGCCCAGCAAGCACCAGCAGAATCACACCATGCAGTTCTTTCATCATGTATGGGGCCAACACTATAATTTTACAGACTACCTAATCGTGTATCCACCATGCAGAGTGATTTCATTCATGAGGGAAGTCTAGCAGTGCCACGGTAAAGTAGTGAATGCAAATCATGCTGGGTAACATTTGAATGTATCCGGGGAGGGAAAAAAAATGTTCTTATAGCAGCCCGGCATGCAGGAGAAACTAATGATTTTCAGTGTATGATCCAACTGGGGTGAACTAAGGGCAAAACTTCCTATTTATTTCCTTTACAAATGAGTCAATTGGCGCAAACAAGAATGTGCCACGCCGGCAATTTGAGGAAAACTGTGTGCAATATGCACGCAGTACGGTACTACACTTGTGACAGTTGACCCATCACACTACAAACACCTTGAGTCTTATATTATTGCCAACAGCAAACAATTATATACAGTATGATGTTTACATCGAGAGGCACGACGGACGATTTCAACTTAATTAGAATGGGAATAATTAACCTAGATCTGCTCACACATTCATTATCAGTGGGTCAGTCCCTCACCCCCCACTGGGTGCCAGTCAATGAGTCGCTATGTTACTTAACACGGACCAGGCAAGTCCACATGCATGCAATATTGATTGGTCATATCAGCATTTCAGAAAAATGGTGGCTATTTGCTGCTGATGGGACACTTACATAACAAAGGAAGAGTTGTCGGACTAAATTGTTCCATTATATTTAGTTTTACAATTCAAACTTGTATTGTGCTGTTGACTTTATACAATGGTAATGGTAATGGTAATGGTAATGGTTTTATTTCATTTGAACATGCATCAGATTACAATTGAGTGCATCCCATAATCAGTTCACAGTTCCACATGTCCAAAAGGAGTAGGAAGAAGCAAAGCTTATTAAATCCTACCCCTCCATCTGGTACTTTTACAATCAGTAATTGCTACATTTGTTCACTTCCTGCTTTCCTAATATAGTTTATGGTTTGTTTATTAATTAAATTAAATTAAATTAAATTAAATTAAATTAAATTAAATTAAATTAAATTAAATTAAATTAAATTAAATTAAATTAAATTAAATTAAATTAAATTAAATTAAATTAAACCCCCCGCGACCCTTGTGAGGAAAAAAGCGGTAGAAAATGAATTTAATTTAATTTAATTTAATTTAATTTAATTTAATTTAATTTAATTTAATTTAATTTAATTTAATTTAATTTAATTTAATTTAATTTAATTTAATTTAATTTAATTTAATTTAATTTAATTTAATTTAATTTTAGTTAAGTCACATGCCGAAGTACGAGGCGATATGAAAATGTACTTCTTCCCTGAGATCATATTTCTCCTCTCTTGTAGAGAAGTATTGGATGACATTTTTAGCTAATTGCTTATTTTTAGCCTTATGCATTATTTTAGCTGTTTGAAGATGAACTATATCAGCAAGTTGAAGTATTTGTGATTTTAGAAATAAGGAGTTAGTATGTTCTCTGTAGGCGGCATTATGAATTATCTTTACTGGCCTTTTTTTGCAGTACATTTAGCGAGTGAAGATTGCTTTAATATTTTATATTAGCCCATATTTCCACACAATAAGTAATATATGGTAGAACCAGAGAGCAATAAAGAGTGTGGAGTGATTTCTGATTGAGAACAAATTTTGCTTTGTTCAATATTGAAATATTTCTGGCCAATAAAAGTACACTTTTGAAACGTCTGCTGTGCTCAACTGAAAATGTGTCAAAATAAGACAGATGGAGTATTCATATAAGGTAACATCACCAAATATTTTTTGACAAATGTGAATATTTTAAAGGTTTTTAATGTTATTGTGTACACTGGGTGTATTATTCATTGGGATTTCAAAAACTCTTTCATTTGAATTGTAAAGGAGAGCAACAGCAATGAGATCACTGTCATTGTCTACCCCTAAGCCCTCAGTTACATCATCCGAGTTTCTTCATCTGGTTTTCGCGGCGTCTGTGTGCCACCCAGTGTGTGTGTGAGGGGGTGGTGATGGCAAGGGGCCATCGAGGGCACACCCGGCGGGGGGAACTCAGAGCTCTCTCTGTGCGAGTCAATGTCACGCTTGTGTACTCATGAACGGATGCCAGGAAGTCGGAAGTTCCGAGCCAACTAACCAGGCCAGAACCACTCACTGTTTTAGGGCGGAATAGTCGAACTGTGGCGAGCCGAGGATAGCGGACACTCAACAGAATGCGTTAAGAAAAATGTGGTACATAAATGAGATGGAATTGCTTTGCTACTGACGTTTACAAAAAAAAAAATACCTGGTCATTTCTGCTAAAGCAAAAAATCTGTCAAGAAATAAACTTGTTTTGCAATATATTTGCAATATTAGTTTAGAATGAGAGACAAAAGAGGCTCCAGATATATTAAATGGGACCTATAATGTTTTTTACACTTTTCTGACCTATAAATAGAATTAGAATGTTATATTCTCGTGTTAAACAATGCCAAAGTTTCAGATAATAAAGTTTGCGCATTTGGAAGTCAACCTTGAAAAAAGTTTGAGATGGCTCAAAACGCTCAATTTCAAAAAGCGTTGTACAACTGTCCCTTTGTGATGTCACAGAGGGGCAGACTTCCTTATATGGGCGTAGCTGTAAGCCAGATAAACTCTCTGCCCTTACCCAAGCTCTGCTCTTTTGTTTATTAAACAAACTCAGGCAGAAGTTATTGTATTTGGTGATTCCCAGCAAGAGAAAATTATTTTCATCTGTCATTAATTCATTAATGTCATTAATTTTGGACACGCTGTGCGTCCACATGGCGCCCTCACATCCAGCTTCTGAGCTCCACCGCTGACCAACACCACCTCTGACAAAGTGTGTCCGACAATGACCACTATCCCTCGGGTGTTACGTTACCACTCTGAGTTCATACACGGTAAGTCATGGGTCTCCAAACAGTGGATCATCAGCTGCCAGTAACCATAGTTAGGCGTGTGACCAATCACAGCGGAATGGGCGTGCCTGGAGGCGGGCCATGGGTAGAATAAATTAAAAAAAAGACAGTTCTGGCGTGAAGCGCAAATCCAAGGAAATACATATGGAATAAATGCAGATTCTGCAAAGTCTCTGTGTTATTGTGTGTAGCTGCTCTATAGGAGTCCGCAGCTCAATACAAAAGTACTAAAAGTACTAAAAATACAAAAATTCGCATTAATAGGTCATAAAGATGCAATGCAAAGTTGAGCAGTGTCATTGAGAATAAAAAAAGGAATAAATGCAATAAAAAGGAATAAAAAGCTTTTCCATCGTTTATATCAGGGGTCTCAATCTCAGTTTACTTGGGGGCCACTGGAACTCGGGTCTGGGTGAGACTGGGCCGCATCAGGTTTTAAAAAAAAACAAAAACGCATTTATTAAAAACAAAAAAATTTTAAAAACTTCGCTTTGGTTCCAATTTTGTACAAGAAAAGTTCTGATAAAACATTCCACTGTTCTCAAATATTTTAACTTTTATTTTTCTACACAAAATAAGATGAAAAATAAATAAGCAAATCAAGAATTAAAAAAATCAATCAATCAGTAATAAATAAATATAATAATAATAATAAAACGGCAAATAATAAAAACTTAAGAAACCACATATAGTTGGTGGGTAGACAAATTATTTTTTTCAGATTAAAATGAACAAAGCATTATTAGAGCCCTGTAGACAAAACACGACTATAGTCACATTTATACTTTTTTTATTTACAACATATTGCGCAACTGCAGGGTCTTGAGACACATGCTAACTCGCAGACTAGAGAGCTAGCGACCTAAACGGTAGCCTTCAAGTTATTTCCTTTAAACTTAAAAAAGCCAAAAACTTACCACTTCCACACGGATAGGGAGGATAACTATTAACAGTTATTTAACCTTTAACATGAACATGAATCAAACGTAATAATTTTTTCTGGGTACATGATACCATACAGCATCCATATCAAACTTGTGCGGGCCGCACTAACATTAAACTTTCATATCAAGGCGAGGGCCTCAAATTAGTGTTGCGTGTTTGAGACCGCTGGTTTATGTTTTTCAACTATTATTCTGGATCTGCGGAAACGTACTTCATTTAGAGACTTGGTCGATCCAAAAGAATGTCTGTAGTCTGTAAGTCTTAAGTATAAATTACATAACAATTGACCGTCAACATTTCTCATAACTGATAATAATGCTATTATAGTATCTAAATTGAGAAGAATATCGATTAGAATCACTGACGCTGCCACAATTCCTGGGTTCTGTCCATTGGTCAGAAGTAACATGCGTCTCCAGAATTCCGGGATCTTCTCCCAGATGTGCTACGAGGCTGAACTCTGTCACGGCACCCGGTTGTGGGAATCTGCCGCTCCATTCTCCTAACTTAGAACATTACAATCAGACACGGAAACTGTGACCCTGAGGCTGTGCTGGACTCGGATGCGATTATCTCTTGTTGGCCGTGACGGTCAATCACACTGCGCATTCAAGCCATGGTCTGTTTGCTAATCCCGTCATTATTATCATTATCAATATCATTATTAAACTATTGTATCACTGCAATTTTCTCACCTTATTTTGAGTTTTTTTTGTTATGAATGAGAGTGTGAATGGTTGTTTGTCCTGAACCTGAAGGTTGCTGGTTCGATCATCCGTCTTCCTGGGCTCATGTCAAAGGTACCGAACCGAAATTTTGCTGCATGATCATTATCATTAATATTCAATATTAACGCAATATATTTTTCATTCATTTTAGTCATGAGGTGTCATTCCTATTTGAACCACTAGTGTCACGACTAACTGCAGCTAGTGTAGTAGCTAGTAGTAATAAACCCGTGAACCCTCTTGTCATCCAGCCTGTGTGTCACAGAACGATGATTTTTTAGTCGATTTATATTGATGTTGCAGCCTACATACCTTTTTTTATCCCGAACACACTATAAACCTTGCCATCCTTCCTACACTTGGTGTTACCAGCATCACTCTTTAGCAGCCCCCCCTCCCCAATTAGAGTTCAAGCGCTACCATAGTCTAAGCCAGGGGTGGGCAAACTTTTTGAGTCGCGGGCCGCATTGATATGACAAAATTTACGGGGGGGGGGGGGGGGGGGGGCAATATATTTTACACGTAACAGTCCACCTGGTATTATTGTATCTGTAAAATTGTCATGCAATCTGCTATTATTATTTATTATTTTATATTTATATTTAAATATTTTAAAAATAATAAAATATTATAATAATTACAATAAAATTTAAATAATAATTATTATATTATTATTATGTAAAATATGCACATATAACAATAATATTATATATAATTAATATAATAATTAGCATTAATATAATAATTATAATAATCATAATAGTTCTAATAATAATTATAATAATCTAATAATAATAATAATTATTATTATTATTATTATTATGTGCTTGTGTCCCTTTTTTCAGGAGCACTTTGTAAACAACAGACCATGTCAAAAAACGAAATTGATAAAACCAAGAAAAGGTTGGCTCAGGCCATGATGCCAGGTTGTATGTTGAGTTTAAATGAAATACTTTGGAAAGATTGGGTGGGCCGTATTCAAACACTTGGCGGGCCGGATGTGGCCCCCGGGCCGTAGTTTACCCACCCCTGGTCTAAGCAGTCCTTGATCGTGCTTACTTCACATATTCAGTTCAAAACACACGATTGCATAAAACGTTAAAACCTGGTATTAGCACTCACGACACTACTCAAATTCGTCCCTTCCTGATTTTGCACTACAAGCATCATGGGAAATGTAGTTCTTTTAGCCATACAAAATTAGCCGCATCATTGTTTGAAGATAAAGTGCATTGAATTAGAATTTTCACGTCACTGTTAGCGCAAATGCGTGCATGCGTGGGTTTTTTTTCCGGGTACTCCGGTTTCCTCCCACATTCCAAAAACATGCTAGGTTAATTAGCGACTCTGAATTGTCCATAGGTATGAATGTGAGTGTGAATGGTTGTTTGTCTATATGTGCCCTGTGATTGGCTGGCCACCAGTCCAGGGTGTACCGAGCCTCTCGCCCTGGGATAGGCTCCAGCCTGTGTTAGCGCAAAGTGACAAAGTGCTAACATTAAACAGTGATAACATTGATGGCCATCAGTAGGTCAAAGTTAAGACATTGTGAGCCATGCAAGTCCTCTCGTACATCAACAGTCACCCCTGGCCGCACAAAACTAAAAGGTGCAACCTGTTCACCCTTGTTTGTAAACACATTATAATGGGACTACGTCTTTGTACAGTAGATAGCATCGCAACTATAGTGACAGTACGTATGTCCTTTTTATTATAACTGTGGGGCAGCGCTTTGCTACCAGTTGCCTACCACATGAAACCCCTCGAGTACGGTCCTATTTTTAATTAAACTTTTTATTTTTTTAATGATCCCTTAAGGGATAGCGCATTCACACTCACCGCACACACGCAAGCATGCAAGGAGAGATGTCACAAGGCTGAGTTCCAGGGTCTTGAAACCATGTCCTTTCTTTTCTAAAGCCCAAGCCATTCCCGATGAGCCACCGCGTTTATACTTTTATTTTGTGTCTTATATGAATGTATGAATTTAAAGTGACAATCAGTTCCGACATTTGACAGATAAGTAGTTTTTTTCTGTGACATTTTCCAGTTTGGGGCTGCACGGCGGACGAGTGGTTAGCGTATAGACTTTACAGCTAGGAGACCAGGGTTCAATTCCACCCTCGGCCATCTCTGTGTGGAGTTTGCATGTTCTCCCCGTGCATGCGTGGGTTTTCTCCAGGGACTCCGGTTTCCTCCCACATAAAAAAAAAAACATGCTAGGTTAATTAGCGACTGTGAGTGTGAATGGTTGTTTGTCTATATGTGCCCTGTGATTGGCTGGCCACCAGTCCAGGGTGTATGTACCCTGCCGCTTGCCAGAGGACAGCTGGGATAGGCTCCAGCACCCCCGCGACCATCATGAGGATAAGCGGTAGAAAATGAATGAATGAATATTACCATGACCTCCACCAAGCACAGGGCAAAGCAAGTTAAACTGTTTCTTTGTGTTAAAAATAATGTAAAAAATTCGGAATATATTTGGATTAAATTTTCAGGAATTATCCGACATTGTACATGGAAGAAGTGATTCAATTTTGGGGGTGATCCGGTGTTTTAATAGCTAGCTTTGTAGAGGGAATAGGCGAGTCCCATTACTTGTATGAATTAGTTTAGCTGTTTTATATCTCGGCTGCACGGTGAACGAGTGGTTAGCGCAGAAGCCTCACAACTTCGATTCCACCCTCGTTTTCCCCGTGCATGCGTGTGTTTTCTCCGGGTACTCCGGTTTCCTCCCACATTCCAAAAACATGCTAGGTTAATTAGCGACTCCAAATTGTCGCTAATTAGGTATGAATGTGAGTGTGAATGGTTGTTTGTCTATATGTGCCCTGTGATTGGCTGGCCACCAATGAATTATTTCATGCCTAAATAAGCCAACCTCATCATATTTTCTTGCGTCTTTCTTTCTGACAATCGATCCAAAAATTACAATTACGCCAAATATGACCACTGATGCTGCCTTTTATCTGGAATATCGACGTTTTGTAGAGGTTCAAACAATAACAGGAATGACAGTAATTCAAATAACTTTCTTAACCCTCAGGCACATCTCCGCATATAACCTTGGGCACACAGTCTAATTACACAATTCTTGGAACGAACTGTAAATACATCCAGACGTTTTAACTCCCAGAAGGCACAAGAGTTAACACGATTGCATGCAGCTCTGACATGGCCTCATTGGGGTTGGGTCTGTCTTCCCTGCAGGCCCACCTGATACCCTAACATCACCATCAGTGACTCATGAGTGGAAACACCCCAGGGTATGTTGGGAAAGACTACAGGAAATATATTTTTATAATGAGGTGGGAGCAGGTTCTTAACATTGCTTACCGGGCATTTAACGTTATCACTTTGTCACTTTGCGCTAACAGTGACGTAAAAACTCTAATTCAATGCACTTTATCTTCAAACACTGATGCGGCTAATTTTATATGGATAAAAGAACTACAGTTCCCATAATGCTTGTAGTGCAAATTCAGGAAGTAGCAAATTGGAGTAGTGACGTTAGTGCTAATACCAGGTTTTGACGTTTTATGCAGCAATCGTGTGTTTCGAACGGAATATGTGAAGTAAGCATGATCGAGGACTGCTTAGACTATGGTAGCGCTTGAACTCTGATGGCGGGGCAGGGGGACGTCTCACTCATGGCTGCTGAAGAGTGATGCTGGTAACACCAAGTGCAGGCAGGATGGCAAGGTTTATAGTGTGTTCGGGATAAAAAGGTATTTAGGCTGCAACATCAAATGCGCATCTAAATATAAATCGACTTATCAAACAATAAAAAATAATCGCTCAAGAGTGATGCTGGTAACACCAAGTGCAGGCAGGATGGCAAGGTTTATAGTGTGTTCGGGATAAAAAGGTATTTAGGCTGCAACATCAAACGCGCATCTAAATATAAATCGACTTATCAAACAATAAAAAATAATCGCTCAAGAGTGATGCTGGTAACACCAAGTGTAGGCAGGATGGCAAGGTTTATAGTGTGTTCGGGATAAAAAGGTATTTAGGCTGCAACATCAAACGCGCATCTAAATATAAATCGACTTATCAAACAATAAAAAATAATCGCTCAAGAGTGATGCTGGTAACACCAAGTGCAGTCACGATGGCAAGGTTTATAGTGTGTTCAGGATAAAAAGGTATGTAGGCTGCAACATCAAACGCGCATCTAAATATAAATCGACTTATCGAACAGTAAAAAATAATCGCTCAAAAGTGATGTTGGTAACACCAAGTGCAGGCAGGATGGCAAGGTTTATAGTGTGTTCGGGATAAAAAGGTATGTTGGGTGCAACATTACTTTCTATTACATTTATTCATTTTCTACCAGGTCACGGGAGCCTATCCCAGCTGTCTTTGGGTGAGAGGCGGGGTACACCCTGGACTGGTCGCCAGCCAATCACAGGGCACATATAGACAAACAGTGACATAGAGTTTTTATGTCACTGTTAGCGCAAAGTGACAAAGTGATAACATTGATGGCCGTCAGTAGCTAACAGTGTCAAAGTATGTAATAGAATGCAATAGAAAGTAATAAACAGGTATTCTATTACACTAGAAGGGTAGAATAAAGTACATGCTTTTGCACGTAGAAAACTCCAGTCCTGGGAGAAATGCGTAGTTTATTTTTGAGCTGTTATTTAATGTTGTGGACATTGAAATCTCAATGGAGGAGAGCATCTTCTTGATATGAAGGACGTGTTGATGTTGCTGAGGGCTGCAGAGAGTTGACATGAGCTCTGAAAGCAGATTGCCACAGACTTTCAGTCAAGTGCAAGTTTGTGTGTACGTGTCAGCGTTTGAGCGTGCGCGTGCGTATCCGTGTGTGTGTGTGTGTCGCTGACTCACACGAGTCAAGCTGCTGACGGGTGAAAAACCACGGTGGAACGCTGGCTTTAGGTGGTTTCACTGTCATTTATGTGACAGCTGGAGTTCAAAAGGAACACATACTGTATGCACACACATGCACACGACTTCACTTGCATCAAACTCATTGGATTTCAGCACACGTCTGATGTTGGCGCCGATGTTCACAAGTTCTTACACTGGTATTTGACATCATTAACAAGGATATAAAAAGATCCTCCTTGCGGTGCAGAACAGTCACGCATTCTCTGAGAACAGCAACGGCCCATTGTGATATCATATTATACAACAAGGGCCTTTAAAAAAAAAAAAAAACATTAAAGGAGAAAAAAACATACTGATGATTTTTATCTAATTCAGGGGTCTCAAACTCAATTTACTTGGGGGCCACTGGAGCTAGGGTCTGGGCAAGGCTGGGCCGCATCAGGTTTTCCAAAACAAAAACAAAAAAAAAACGCATTTATTAAAAACAGAAAAATGAATAAACTTTGCTTTTGTTCCGATTTTCTACAATAAAAGCTCTGATAAAACATTCCACTGTTCTCAAATATCTTAATTTTTATTTTTCTGCACAAAATAAGATGAAAAATAAATAAACAAATCAATCAATCAGTAATAAATAAATATATTAATAATAATAAAATGGCAAATAATAAAAACTTAAGAAACCACATATAGTTGGTGGGTAGACAAATGATTTTTTCCAGATTAAAATGAACAAAGCATTATTAGAGCCCTGTAGACATGACAAAACACGACTATAGTCACATTTATACTCTTTTTATTTACAACATATTGCGCAACTGCAGGGTCTTGAGACACATGCTAACTCGCAAACTAGATCGCTAGCGACCTAAACGGTAGCCTTCGAGTTATCTCCTTTAAACTTAAATAGCCAAAAACCTACCACTTCCACACGGATAGGGAGGATAACTATTAACAGTTATTTAACCATTAACATGAACATTAATCAAACGTAATAATTTTTTCTGTGTACATGATACCATACGGCATCCATATCAAACTTTAGCATTAAACTTTCATATCAAGGCGGGGGCCTCAAACTAGTGTCCTGCGGGCCACATTTGGCCCGCGGGCCGCGTGTTTGAGACCCCTGGTCTAATTCCTGTCAAATGGAACCCAGAGGGCATATCCTGCTGAAAATATGAAATATACACAGATCGTGCATGTAGTCCACACAGGTGCAGACCAGCACAACACGGGAAGCAATAGAATGAAGGCAGCAAATAAGGAATCCCTTGAAGCATACAAATGAGAAGAGTGTGCGAGCGTGCATGAGGATTCTAACAGCAGGGTTAGAACCCATAGGCTCCAGCACACCCGTGACCCTCGCGAGGACACGCTATAGAAAATGGAAGGATGGATGGAGGTATAACGCAGAGTGAGCGAGGCATGCAGTGGGTTACACTTGTGAAATTCTGCATCCACATCACGTAGACATGAAGTATCCCCCCACCCTGTGGACGACACAATGACAGGTGAGATGGCGTTTGAGCAGGGGAGTGATACGCCGTGAGGTGTGAATTACCCGCACACATACTGTACCGAATTGCAATGTTTGTCGTGGTTTGTATTGGCAAGAATCTGGCGATACGATACCTATCACAATACTAGGCTCACGATACAATATATCACCATACTGTTAGAAAGACGATTTTTTTTTTGTTTTTCTTGTAGTTAAAGATTATTTCCTGGAAAAACTGAATTACACCAGCAATATGCACTTACTAAACACATTTTTATTCCATTAGAACAGTATGTTATGCTGTATCACAAACTTAAAGTGTAGCATTTGGATAAATAAAGCTTTAACATCCAGCTTTAAATTTACAACAAAAAAAACATAAAAAACAAATAAATTAAATTATGTCTTAAGATCCTGCTCAAATGTTCCTGCTCAAAAATGCAGAGTATACAGTCCCTGACTTATCCACCATCAAAAGAGTATTTTTGTGGAACAAAGTAACTAACATCAGTAAAAAGTCCTTTTAGGATGCTTGAAATAACCATTATTTAACAAAATAGTGATATCAATTTGAAAAATTAATATCTATGCAATATCTGCAATATCACAGTACTGCTTTTGTAGTATACAAAAGGACCTCATCGCTAAGTGGACTCGCAGATTTGTCTACATTTTGGATTTCTACACAAAGTAGCACTACACAAAGTGCAGAAATGGACAAAACCCATGCCGTTTGTAAAGTGTGTTGTGTTTCCCGAATAAAGTATAAAGCATTCGGCAAACACGACACATTTTACAAACGGCATGGGTTTCTACACATCTACACATTTTTGGATTTCTACACAAAGTAGCACTACACAAAGTGCAAAAAGTATTAGGCACACATAAACACAGTTCAACATGGCAGAATGCAAGCATATAACATATTTTACAAACGCCATGGGTTTTTGGCAATTTCTGCACTTTGTGTAGTGCTACTTTGTGTAGAAATCCAAAAATGTGTCCACACTTCAGCCTTCAGCCGCAGGGGCCGCTGTTATGTGCTGGCATTCTGCCATGTTGAACTGTGTTTATGTGTGAGGACGTTTCACTCGTGAATCTCGTTCAACGTCCTTGCCTAATTGTGCTGCCACCTAACAATCTGAGGTTTCAATTAAAATCAGAAATCGGAAGAAAAACTTGAATAAATACCATATACAGTCTATGATAAATGCCTAAAAATATCCATATAATACTTTTTAATATCGATACAGTATCGTGGAACGAAGTATCGCGATATATCTCAGAAACAATTTTCTTACCCCCCTATTCCAGACCCAACCATGATCTCTTATTTAAAATCAAATCCCGTACATCTCACATACAAATCACTGAGTTCTGCGATATACAAAACAACCCTCATCCGGCAACAATGAATCGGCAAAGTATTGTGTAATGGGACTCACACTGGGCATGGAAAAATAGGTTTTTAAAAAGGAGCTTTCATTTTCACTCTCAGGAGGAGGTGAGATGATTGTCCCAAAAGTTTCCAAATGACTACTTTAAGGAGAATCTCATGGATAAGCATTCATGGCAAGCGTCTGAAACAATAAAATTACCTTGGCAGGCACAATCCACAGTTGTACCGCTAATTATTCTGGCTCTTTAATCAGAAAGAAACAATTTCCAAAATGATTCATGTGGGCACAGCGAGTCGTCACAGAGATTAGGTTTGATTCTATCGACAGGAAAACAACAAAAACTGTGAGATAGCAACAGCGGAGACCCGTTATCACAAACGTGTGTGCGTGTAGGACGGCTTATTTCACAAGAGGCAACACTGATAATACGGAAAGTGCTGCAGTCGGCTGCGTCTATTGAGAGAAAGTAAAGCAGTTTGTTGCAATTTGCTAAAAAGATGAAAACGAAAAACACAAAACCTGGAAAGACCGACAGAAAAAGTGAAAATGTTACAATGCTGAGATGGAGGATTTTTTTTTTTACAATACTGTGAAGCAGCTCTTTTGCCCAAGGACACATGGCTGTTAACAGCTATGGTGACTTTTGTGAAGGAGTACTGAGGGCATATTTTACGTCCACAACAAAAAAACAACAATGTTTCCGATCCATTCATTTGAGGCGGCCTGCCACAAACGGAAAATCACACAGAAATCACAAACTATTTACATTCGTAAAATCCAAAAAAGTTTAAGCGAATCCCAAAAAAGTCAATTCATCAGAAAAAACAGTTTCTTCCCAAAAGCCCTAGCATGTTTTTGGAATGTGGGAGGAAACCGGAGTACCCGGAGAACATGCAAACTCCACACAGAGATGGTCGAAAGTGGAATTGAACTCGGGTCTCCTAGCAGTGAGGCCTGCGCGCTAACCACTCATCCGCCGTGCAGCCCTCTATTCTATTCTATTCTATTCTAGTCTTCGATTAATTGTTAGAGTTCATCATCTCTGTGATGAACTGCAATGGACTGAACCCACACCAAGCTGACGTCAAAGACCTAGCAGCAAGCCAGGCCAACTGTGGTGTGACCTCATGTCTCCTGTTTCTGAGCCAGAAAGTTCTACTTCAGCACACCACAGCAGATGGTCGACTCGTATGTCCAAGAGGAAATCAGTCGGTACCAGTACATTGTGGATCTGGTAATGGTAATGGTAATGGTAATGGTTTTATTTCATTTGAACATGCATCAGATTAAAATTGAGTGCATCCCATAATCAGTTCACAGTTCCACATGTCCAAAAGGAGTAGGAAGAAGCAAAGCTTATTAAATCCTACCCCTCCATCTGGTACTTTTACAATCAGTAACTGTTACATTTGTTCACTTCCTGCTTTCCTTAAATATATATATATTTTTAATTTATTTTATTAATTTGTTTTAAATATTTTTTTGGTGTGTGCCATATAATAAAAAAAAAATTCATTATTTTATTTTATTTTATTTTTTTTTTTTGGGGTCACGTACCGAATCTGTGCGTCTATCTTGCAAAAACAAACAAATTCACTTCCTGCTTTCCTAATATAATTTTTTTTAATAATTTATTTTATTACATTTTTTAATTTTTTTTGGTCACGTGCCATATAATAAAAAAAATTGTTATTTGATTATTATTATTTTTTTATGATTTTTTTTTTGGGTCACGTACCGAATCTGTGTGTCTATCTTGCAAGAACTAAGACATTCACTTCCTGCTTTCCTAATATAATTTTTAAAAAAATGTAATTTATTTTATTACATTTTTTTAATTATTTTTTTTGGTCACGTGCCATATAATTTAAAAAAAAATTTATTTGATTATTTTTTTTATGATTTTTTTTTTTGGTCACATACCGAATCTGTGTGTCTATCTTGCAAGAACAAACACGTTCACTTCCTGCTTTCCTAAAAAAAAAATTAAAAAATGTAATTTATTTTATTAATTTTTTTTATTAATTTTTGTGGTCATGTACCATATAATTTTTAAACAAAATTGATTATTTTATTTATTTTTTATTTTATTATTTTTTGGGGGGGGTCACGTACCGAATCTGTGTGTCTATCTTGCAAGAACAAACCCATTCACTTCCTGCTTGCCTAATATATATTTTTTTTAATTTAATTTATTTTATTAAATTTTTTTAATTATTTTTTTTGGGTCATGTGCCATATAATCAAAAAAATGATTATTTGATTATTATTTTTATTTATTTATTTTTTGGTCACGTACAGAATCTGTGTGTCTATCTTGCAAGAACAAACACAACAAAACACAAATATGATGATAACTTAACTGCCCTCATCTACCGTTTACGCCCCCCTCACTTTCAAGTGTTTTCCCCGTCTTTGTAACGAGCCAAGACAACCTCAATCCGAAGCGACCTTTCCCATTAACCATCGCCATCGAAAGCTCATTCAGAGCAATGGGGAGCGTAAAGATTCACACTTTTCCATGATTGATTGAAATTCTCCGAGCTCTGGATCGCTTACAGTAAAGCAACACCAGAGCTGATAGCGCCCGGCGTTGCAACCAGACTCCATGAAAGAAAATCCCTCTGTGGAGGTGAGGAGTAAAAGACCAGAACTGAGCTCGAGCGCAAAGAAGCTGACAAATCCCATCATGACCGGGATCGTGCTTGTCCACGGTCAATACTTTTCCCTGAATTCTGCCTCTCTGACATGTCTTACCTTCTCTCTCTCTGTGGTTGTTTCTCAGCGCTTACACTTTCTGGTTTTAAATGAATCTCTACTTTGTGGTCCTCGGGACTTTTCAGCTCAATCTGGTGTGATAAAGAACATCTGACACTTCATCAATTTATTTTGTATCCCACTTCAGGCATTGGGATTCTTATGGAAAGGCATCATAGTCATCAATGCGTTACACATCATCGTACATCACCAACATCTAAATCTGGTTATTAATGACACTGATAAAATCCATAAGAAAATGCAATTTATATGACAGTGTCCTTCTGTGTAGCCTTATTCAAATGACAATATGGCCGTGCATGTAAACTTTGTCCTTGTCTGTGCAAGACAGTCTAAAGTTAATTACAAGTCACAGCCCCATCCTCTCCTGATACATCATGCTCAATGCTATGCGAGAAGGGCGTCCTTCTTCAGCCCCCACCCCCCAGGGTGCAGGGACCGTGCCAGCAGGAACACGGTGCCAACAACATATAGCTGTTTCCTCTGCTGCTCACCCAAACAGGGAGAGGATAGTGTAGAAGGCAGCACCCAGGATGGAAATGAACAATAATAATTCATATGAACTTTTATATTGATGGCGGCTTGTTAGACAAGATGAAGGACAATTTATTAACATGGAAGTTCCGTACTGTTTTTATTAACAAATCAAATGCTATTAGCATCTTCTTTCTGGAAAACCAACTCTAGGATGGTGCCATCAATTGTACACATAGATATTACTGCATACTGTATACTACACATATACTGTATACTAAGCGAGCATGCTATGGGTTTTGACTTTTGGATTATTTCTAATTTTTTTATTTATTTTGATAATGAAATATGGTGGTTATCGTTAAGAACTGGCGAGGAACTATCATAGCAAAGTTATTCTGTAACTTGGTTATAACCAGGGGCGTCACTAGGTTCTAGGTTCAGGGGTGGGGGGGGGCGTTCTGGAGTATAAGTCGCAGGAACAGCCAACCTATGAAAAAAAGTGCAACTTATAGTCCGGAAAATACGGTATATGAAATTTGTCAGAGATAAAAAAAAAAAAAAAATCAATAAAAAATATCAAATTATTTAGGGGGCCTTAAGAACATTTTGGGGGGGTGAAGTCCCCCTAAAATAGCCCCACAGCTACACAAAAAATAAACATGAACAGAAAAGGTGTCCAGTGTTTATGTAACATAAACAGTTTTTTCATTTATTAGTCGCTCTGGAGTATAAGTCGCAGGAACAGCCAACCTATGAAAAAAAGTGTGATTTATAGTCCGGAAAATATGGTATATGAAATTTGTAAAATATATATATTTTTTAAATCGATAAAAAATATCTAATTATTTAGGGGGCCTTGAGAACATTTGGGGGGGGGGGTGAAGTCCCCCTAAAATAGCCCCACAGCTACACAAAAAATAAACATGAACGGGAAATGTGTCCAGTGTTTTTTCCATTCATAAGTCGCTCTGGAGTATAAGTCGCAGGAACAGCCAACCTATGAAAAAAAAGTGTGACTTATAGACCAGAAAATACGGTACATGAAATTTGTCAGAGATTAAAAAAAATAAAATAATAAAATAAAATTAAAAATTAAAAATCAATGAAAAATATCAAATTATTTAGGAGGCCTTCAAAAATAATAAAATAGCCCTACAGCTACACAAAAAATAAAAATGAAGCTGAAGCCCCCCTAAAATAGGCCTAATGACGCCTTTTCCAATTGTACCAACACTCCCCCAAAAATGCCGGACTTGAGGTTTTACGTGGGCCCAAGCACAGTACAAATAGTGTCAATACACTATTAGTCCATGTAGTAATATCTCCTACTGTACGTCTTGTTGATACACAGAAATAAAACTAAGTTAAATCCCTGGTTTGTCTCCACTTGGGCCAGCCAATTCACACCCAAGTCAGGATGCAGTCTGTGCTGGGAAATGAGAATCCTTCATCCTCAGGGTGGAATCACCCGGAGAGCGAGATTTACTGCGTGGGTCAGATAAGCTGTAGTGTAGATTCATGGTTGAGTCAATGACACCCCCCCCACCACCACTACCGCCTGCACTGCGCTTAAATCCAATCTAACACTGGACAGACTCCCACATGAGGACTCTTATGACACTGACCTTTTAACAAAATGAGACCCCAAAGATATTGCTGCTGCCTCTGATTAAATGACTCTTCCATATATAATACATTTTCTATTACCAGCTCATATTAGTGTCGTCCCCGCTTCTGTCGCATTTAGTGCTACAACTATTCATTTCTTAGTCGATTCATCTGTATTGATTAATCAAGGAATCGGTGAAGCCATAGGCGGACCAAATCAATATGATAAATTACATGCCTAGCCAAAGCAAAATGCGGGAAAATTCATCCACCCATTGACAGGAGAGCTCACTCACTCCATCCATTCAGCTATAGAACCAACACGCACAGGTGTTGAAACACATATGCTTTCATGGATGACTAAGGAAATTACACACTTCAAAAGATGAGGATATTTGTATTTTGAAACCAAAAATAATTGATTAGTTGGACAATTGATTAATCATCGATTAATTGTAGCAACTCTAGGCACATTAATCCAGGTTTAGAAGTTATACTGAACCATTCACGGTCACCTATTGCGTGCCAAGCGTGAAATTTACGAGCAAATAGAATACAAACAGTCCCAAAACTAATGTTGCCGTTTTTCATAAATACATAGATAAATTACATGCCTTGCCAAAGCAAAATGCGGGAAAATTCATCCACCCATTGACAGGAGAGCTCACTCACTCCATCCATTCAGCTATAGAACCAACACGCACAGGTGTTGAAACAGATATGCTTTCATGGATGACTAAGTAAATTACACACTTCAAAAGATGAGGATGTTTGTATTTTGAAACCAAAAATAGTTGATTAGTTGGACAATTGATTAATCATCAATTAATTGTTGCAACTCTAGGCACATTAATCCAGGTCTAGAAGTTATACTGAACCATTCACGGTCCCCTATTGCGTGCCAAGCGTGAAATTTACGAGCAAACAGAATACAAACAGTCCGAAAACCAATGTTGCTGTTTTTCATAAATACATAGATAAATTATATGCCTTGCCAAAGCAAAATGCGGGAAAATTCATCCACCCATTGACAGGAGGGCTCACTCACTCCATCCATTCAGCTATAGAACCAACACGCACAGGTGTTGAAACACATATGCTTTCATGGATGACTAAGGAAATTACACACTTCAAAAGATGAGGATATTTGTATTTTGAAACCAAAAATAGTTGATTAGTTGGACAATTGATTAATCATCGATTAATTGTTGCAACTCTAGGCACATTAATCCAGGTCTAGAAGTTATACTGAACCATTCACGGTCACGGTCACCTATTGCGTGCCAAGCGTGAAATTTACGGGCAAACAGAATACAAACAGTCCGAAAACCAATGTTGCCGTTTTTCATAAATACATAGATAAATTACATGCCTTGCCAAAGCAAAATGCGGGAAAATTCATCCACCCATTGACAGGAGAGCTCACTCACTCCATCCATTCAGCTATAGAACCAACACGCCCAGGTGTTGAAACACATATGCTTTCATGGATGACTAAGTAAATTACACACTTCAAAAGATGAGGATATTTGTATTTTGAAACCAAAAATAGTTGATTAGTTGGACAATTGATTAATCATAGATTAATTGTTGCAACTCTAGGCACATTAATCCAGGTCTAGAAGTTATACTGAACCATTCACGGTCACCTATTGCGTGCCAAGCATGAAATTTATGGGCATACAGAATACAAACAGTCCGAAAACCAATGTTGCCGTTTTTCATAAATACATAGATAAATTACATGCCTTGCCAAAACAAAATGCGGGAAAATGCATCCACCCATTGACAGGATGGCTCACTCACTCCATCCATTCAGCTATAAAACCAACACGCACAAGTGTTGAAACACATATGCTTTCATGGATGACTAAGGAAATTACACACTTCAAAAGATGAGGATATTTGTATTTTGAAACCAAAAATAGTTGATTAGTTGGACAATTGATTAATCATAGATTAATTGTTGCAACTCTAGGCACATTAATCCAGGTCTAGAAGTTATACTGAACCATTCACGATCACCTATTGCGTGCCAAGCGTGAAATTTACGGGCAAACAGAATACAAACAGTCCGAAAACCCATTGACAGGAGGGCTCACTCACTCCATCCATTCAGCTATAGAACCAACACGCCCAGGTGCTGAAACAGATGTACAGAATGAAGGATTCTTTAGGGTTTCATTTACAGCTGACTTTGCTATCGCTTGTTGGGAACTGCAACAAGTCTATTCTCTCAATATCTTATAACCAGCAAAAACAGAACATGTCCCCGTTTTAAAAGTGCCTGAAGCAGTCGGCTGATACCAACCGCAGCCAACATAATACTACCGTGTTTCCCAAATCAACCACGTCAGAAGCCCACCTAAAATATAAAACATGACTTCCCCGGAAATTGCTTTTCACTGAGCAAGTTATTTGTTTTGTTCTGTGCTCCTCTCTTCAATTTACCCCTGCTCTGTTTCATCACATGGAAACAAGGTTCTCTCTCTTTTAGAAGACTCTTTCCTGGACTCTCACTTCTCACTTTCACGCCATACATGAATTGGCGTTATCTTGACCAGTTTCGATATTGTTGTGTCTGCAAACTAATTGAACTCACAGCAAATGTTGGTTGGAAGTGAAGGTCACTGGGATAGATAGACGAACATTATTTGCAGTAAAGACATCAAATTTAAGTGAAATTGGATAGTTTCCCACGCCATACCTAATGACCCCTCACGGACAACTAATGTGCTGCAGAACAGTGGTTGGGAATCAACGTTCTCATGGGTATCTGTGACATTGCTTGTGTAGACACAACTAATAAAATGTACCTATATGTACTGCATCTATATAATCAATCGAAACTAAAACTAAAATTTCTTACCATGCTGTTAACTACTCCCTTCAGAGAGTGGCACAAACTGGGTCTAACAAGGACAGAAAAACGCTGCACATTTGTGCAAGAAGAAGGAAGAAGGATCTACATTTTTGCATAGAGGCCTACTATCAACAATTGTCAGTCCTCTGCATCAATCTCCTGGTATGGCTGCTAATCCAACTTAATTATTTTATAAAGCTAATAGATTATTAGAAAACCAATCCAAAAATCTAAACTAAAACTAAAATTTCTTACCATGCTGTTAACTATTCCCTTCAGAGAGCAGCACAAACTGGGTCTAACAAGGACAGAAAAACGCTGCACAACTGTGGAAGAAGACGGAAGAAGGATCTACATTTTTGCATAGAGGCCTACTATCAACAACTGTGAGTACTCTCCATTAATCTCCTGGTATGGCTGCTAATCCAAGTTCATCATTTTATAAGGGTAATAGATTATTAGAAAACCCATCTAAAAATCTAAACTAAAATCTCTTACCATGCTGTTAACTACTCCCTTCAGAGAGCAGCACAAACTGGGTCTAACAAGGACAGAAAAATGATGCACAACTGTGCAAGAAGACGGAAAAAGGATGTACATTTTTGCATAGAGGCCTATTATCAACAACTGTGAGTACTCTCCATTAATCTCCTGGTATGGCTGGTAATCCAAGTTAATCATTTTATAAAGCTAATGGATTATTAGAAAACCCATCTAAAAATCGAAAATAAAACCAAAATTTCTTACCATTCTGTTAACTGCTCCCTTCAGAGAGCAGCACAAACTGGGTCTAACAAGGACAGAAAAACGCTGCACAATTGTGCAAGAAGACGGAAGAAGGATCTACATACATTTTTGCATAGTGGCCTAAAATCAACAACTGTCAGTCCTCTGCATCAATCTCCTGGTATGGCTGCTAATCCAAGTTAATCATTTTATAAGCCTAATAGATTATTAGAAAACCCATCTAAAAATCGAAACTAAAACTAAAATCTCTTACCATGCTGTTAACTACTCAACACAAACTCGGTCTAACAAGGACAGAAAAACGCTGCGCAATTGTGCAAGAAAACAAATATCTGAGAGTGTATAGTTTAAGACAAAGACGTCACCTGGCATCCGCACTAAATAGTACCCGTCAAACACCAGTGTCAGTATCAACAGTGAAGCGGCGACTTCATAGGATACTGGACTTCATAGCAGGACTGCCAAGAAAAAGTCATATCTCAGATTGGCCCCAAAAAAAAATGTCCAAGTGATCCCAAACTTTTGCGCGGTAGTGTAAATATCAAAAGTAAGAAAATTTAATAAAATATATCCTGTGGTGTCAACAGCAATACTAACTTTCATGGCAATTAAACCTGGTACCAGTGTCGAGTACTTCAAGTTCGTGTTTACCATTACAGAAACATAAAGCTTCCGGGCAAGGTAAAGCTGACCAACCGTAAGAACCACAAGAGCTAAAATTAGAGAGGGTGACATCAGAGAGCATTGTTACCATGACAGCAAGACAGCCAGAGGGTATTGCCGTTGCGATGCAACAGGCCAAATCCAACTTAAACTGCAAATATTTTGAACGCTTTTGTGTAGATATTAAGTATGCAAATTAGTTTTTTTGTCTTTTTGTCACCAAAAAGTTGGAGAAAATAAATTTTACCACAATGACCAATCTGACCAAAGTATATGTGTGTACGACGAGCATTTACCACAATATAGATAAGCCATATTTGTACAGAAAAAGTAATGTGTATTTATGTGTGTATTCATAGTTGATCAATGGATGTCTGTATGCAGCGTTCACTCCCACCCGCCTTCCTCCTCCCTCTCCTCCTCCTAAGACGACCTGTTGATGCTTGAAAACAGGGGGGCTGTTGTGGAGCTGGGGTGGCCGCATAAATGTGCCACTCATCTAATATGCGCTGCCGTGTACCCTGCCAAAACATTCCTCATTTAAATTCAGATTAAATAGAAGCAGAGTACAGCAAGTACACATTTGGAAAAAACGCGTTGCTTTTAAGTTTTGCCCCGATCCAATCCAGAAAGCTTAGCCGTTGATGAAAATGGGCGAAAATATTCCCATTTGAATAAAACCGGTGCTCTTGAACTTTGACTTGAGTGGGAAGTGACCTCTTGTGTAAACAACACACATATGCATCATGTTTGTGATGAGTGGAGCACCTCTGCCACAAACATCTACAGACACATAAGGGTACTTTAGCTCTAAAAAAATAATAAAATAAAAATACTCAATCAAGGCACATATTCATAAAACGAAAATAGCAAAAAAGTTGTAGGAATGGTTTATCCCAGCTTATGTTAGTTTTATCCGTTATTAGCATAAGGTCAATACGCTATGGTAATTTATCCTTTATATTATGAACTTTATTGTGTAAAACTTGTGTAAAATTTAAAGCAAAAAATGCCTGGAATTTTTTGTTTTTTTACAAAGAAAAGACTGTATACATGATATGTTTGTGTGTTTATATATATGATATTTCTATTGACGTCTTTTTGCTTTTTTTCACGGGAGCCATAAATGAAAATCTTACGCATCTTGTGTGTGAATTTGTGAATGAAAACTTAAGTAAAAGTTTCAAATTGCGTTGGAAAGAAGGAAAAAAAGTCAAAAGCCAACACCACTTCCACACGGAATGGGAGGATAACTTTTTTTTTTTTCGCACTGTTGATGTGAAGGTAATCTAATCAAATGTTAAGTCTTATCAATGTTACATTACTGACAGAGTGACCATAATAATATATATAACTTGTATAATTTTTGAATAATAATAGACCACAGTCAACTACAAAACAGAGGTCATTGATTAATTAATGAATTATTTTTTTTTTTAAATAACACAATGAGGGAGTGATGTTTGAACCATGATGTAGCAAACGACGGCTATACAGTAATCCATTCTTTATCGCGTTTTTTTTTGGTTCCAAAAATGACTGCATTATGAGTGAATTCCTGCAAAGTAGGATTCCTTCATTCTAAATGTTATATTTTCCTAATTCAAGCACATAAAACCTGTTTATAACCATCTAAATATGTTTTTGTTTTTATATTATTTGAAACCTGCAATAAAAGCCTGTTGGCCCATCCATCAAGAACAGTAACGTTACTGACTCCTAGTGTAGAATACTACATATAATTCACAGCCTTTTTTAATGAGTTTTCTGAATGCAATGTATTTGTACTTTATTTCATTTAGCCGTTTTTATGCTAGAAAATGCTTAATTTCGACCCAAAATATGCATATTGAAGCAAAATATACATATATTCTCACTAACAGTAGGCCGTATTCAACTACAAAACAGCCTGTTTTATTAACTGTAATAGAATGAAGCTACAAAACTTTAACTGCGACGTGCTAAGTGAAGATATAGTGTGCCGTAAATTTGCTCAATGAAAGAACGGGGTAGTAATAAGTAATCATTTCAATGACCTGTTACTACATAGTTCATGAATCCAATTTGATCAGTCGTGTTCCCGGTTATATTATAATAATTCAACATTAAAAGGAATTGGGCACTAATAGTGAAATGTTATTATTTCACTGACATGAAAATATATATATATATTTTTAATTTTATTTGAGCAAATATATGAAACATTACAGTGCATTTCTTACATCAATCAAAATATAACTTTCCATAGCTTATAATTGCCTAAATGTTATCACCATTATTATAATCATCATTAATATTACAATTTTCATCATTATAGTTGTAACAATTTTTGGATTTTTTTTTTTAATTATTTAATTTTGCAGACTTCATTGCTTCTTGTAGAGTGCTGTATCATTCCATCTGTTGTTTTCTGAAATCCGCAGTATTTGTGCTTTTATTGTTAATTTATTAGCCCACTTTTTCCCCCTAAGTGTAACATTTACATATCATTTTCTGCATTGCATGCATCTAATCTTGTGCATTAAAAAACAATGTTAATGCACAGCTTCATCCAATTCTTTCGTAAATAAATATCTGTCATAAGCGACCGTAAAAAAAAAAAAAATGCAAGAAAATGTTGAGACAAGAACAACCACTGTAACTCCATTGGTAAATAATAAGAATGAGAAGCTGCTATTTCACATTCAAGGATGAATTCAAGGATTCAATGCCAAGAATGACTGAATATTTGGGCGTGGAGAGATTGCGCAACAGCCTGATATGAATATTTACATGCTTCTTAGAGTCCCGTTTTCAGGAACGGCGGCTACATCTCACTTAGAAACCCCTTGGTGCAAGAGGGGACATGTTATTCATAAGAGGTTAAGTGAGTTGACCCGCTCAGATGGCTGCTTAATGGAAGACGGTCAATTAGACGCACAAACCTGAAAAGCGCTGAACGCCGCCAAGTGAGCGAGTCAGTCGGACGATTCGCTGAACTCTTAAATGCGAGGAACATTCATTTTCTACCGCTTATTCTCACGCTGGAGCCTATCCCAGCTGTCTTTGGGCGAGAGGCGGGGTACACCCTGGGCTGGTGGCCAGCCAATCACAGGGCACATATAGACAAACAACCATTCACACTCACATTCATACCTATGGACAATTTGGAGTCGCTAATTAACCTAGCATGTTTTTTTTGGAATGTGGGAGGAAACCGGAGTACCCGGAGAAAACCCACGCATGCACGGGGAGAACATGCAAACTCCACACAGAGATGGCCGAGAGTGGAATTGAACCCTGGTCTCCTAGCTGTGACATCTGCGCACTACCCACTTGACCGCCGTGCCGGCCGCGAGGAACACATTTATATTTGAAATTACACCATACCGTTTGACGTGTAAAAAATAAAATTAATTAAAACAAATTAATTAAAATTAATTAAATTAATAAAAATTAATCAAGAAATAATAAATAAAATAAAATAAAAACAACTGCACTGTATAGTGAATAGTGACATTTCTACCGCTATTTCCTCACGAGGGTCCCAGCTGTCTTCGGGCGAGAGGCGGGGTACACCCTGGACTGGTGGCCAGCCAATCACAGGGCACATATAGACAAACAACCATTCACACTCACATTCATACCTATGGACAATTTGGAGTCGCCAATTAACCTAGCATGTTTTTGGAAACCGGAGTACCCGGAGAAAACCCACGCATGCACGGGGAGAACATGCAAACGCCAGTGGAATTGAACCCTGGTCTCTTAGCTGTGAGGTCTGCGCGCTAACCACTCGACCGCGAGGAACACATTTTATATTCGAAATTACACCATACCGTTTGACGTGTAAAAAATAAAATTAATTTTAAAAAATATTAAAAATTAATTAATTCAAATTAATTCAAATTAATTCAAATTAATTCAATTTAATTAAATTAATAAAAAATAATTAAAAAATAATTAAAAATTAATACATAAAATAAAATAAAAACAACTGCACTGTATAGTGAATGGTGTCATAGTAGTACACATACAGTATTGTCACTGTCTGCAGGGCGGGAGAGATAGTAATCTGCCATTTCATCTCTACACAACCAGGAAATATGATTCATAAATCAACAACTCCTTCCAGTAATGGTGTTTAGATTTGCCTTACATAAAGCCCTCCCTGTGAATGACTGCAGCTAATTTAAAACCTCAGGGTGTATGATGTCACACCCCCCCCCTCCCTGACTTGAATGTAGCGTAGCAGCCTTTTTAAAATCTCTTTCATAAAGTGCCCTAATCAGTCCTTGTTAACGACCACATTTCAATGAGTAGAATTGCTGTATTCGAATACTACAGTAATACAACTCGGATTACTATAAACGGAACTGGTGACAAAACGCCGCGGGCAAGATCAGAAGACGAGGAAAGGATCCTTTGTGTGTGTGTGTGTGTGTGACAGTGTGTGTTTGTGTGTGTGTGCGTGCATATAGTCAAGGACATCTTAATCATTGTGTATCGCTTTACACCAACAGCTGCAGCCGATATGCTTCCATGTTAAATGTGTAATAGGAGTGGGTTCATCATATATTTATTTACTAAGACAGACGGTACCAGGCTGCACAAAAAAAACCATCTCCAATCACACTAACATCTAATCTAATCGACCTCCTCAATGATGACATTTTTTGGTTTTATTCAAAAAACCCCAAAACGTTAGCCACAATTCGAAGCAACAATCGTGCGGCCCTGCTAAGTTCCAAGGTTTAAGATTTCCATCATGCCTCAGAAGCAGCAGGTGAAGATGGAACCCTTTGCCAACCAACCAATGAAAAGGTCTCCCCTTGCTGACCTCATCATAAAACATCAGATTGTTTAACCTCGGGGCAAAGGATTTGCTTCACTCTCGACACTCTCTGTGCACCCTGTGTGACAACTATTCAACATGTACCTGTCAAGAGTCAATTTGTGTGACAATATCTCACAGGAAGTAAACAAACACAATGACTATATGTCTGACATGATGGAACGATAACTGTCCTACTTTATTATTTTATATTATATTATTATGTGTGGAAATATGGGGTAATAACTATAAAAGCAATCTTCACTCGTTAAATGTACTGCAAAAAAGGCCAGTAAGGATAATTCATAATGCCGCCTACAGAGAACATACTAACTCCTTATTTCTAAAATGACAAATACTTCAACTTGCTGATATAGTTCATCTTCAAACAGCTCAAATAATGCATAAGGCTAAAAATAATAATAATTAGCTAAAAATGTCATCCAATACTTCTCTACAAGAGAGGAGAAATATGATCTCAGGGAAGAAGTACATTAGAAACACTTCTATGCTAGGACTACGTTATGCTAGCCATAGCATTTCAAGTATGTGGAATCAAACTATGGAATGGATTGAGTAAGGAAATCAAACAATGCACAACGATGAGCCAATTCAAGAAACAATACAAGCAGTTGATGTTTGCTAAATTTAACATAAACTTAAAGAATTTTTTTTTAATTGTAAAAAATTTGAAAAAAAATGTAAAAATGTCAAAAATGTCAAAATGTCAAAAATGTAAAAATTTTTAAAAATGTAAACAATGTAAAAAATTTACAAAATTTAAAAATTTTGAAATTTAAAAAATATAAAAACAAACAAAAAAAACTTTAACTATATTAGGAAAGCAGGAAGTGAACAAATGTAACAGTTCAAATGTAACTGATTGTGATTATGTTTTTATAATACACTTTTAGACTCTAGAACGCCTGATCCTAACAATTATGCTACATATATACGTATATCACTATATAGACAGTTACTATGGTACCCATTATGTCTTTGTATGGTCATATCACCTCCTACTTCGGTACGTGACTAAAAATAAATAAATCAAATACAGATTTAAAAAAAATAATAATAATAAAAACTATATTAGGAAAGCAGGAAGTGAACAAATGTAACAGTTACTGATTGTAAAAGTACCAAATGGAGAGGTAGGATTTAATAAGCTGTGCTTCTTCCTACTCCTTTTGGACATGTGGAACTGTGAACTGATTATGGGATGCATTCAATTGTAATCTGATGCATGTTCAAATGAAATAAAACCATTACCATTATTTATGTATTGATATTATATGACATAATATTGCAAGTACAACATACCAAAAACAGACTTTTGACAATAAGACATTCAAAAGTTTAGAAATGGTCAAATTAAGTTTTAGTTTTATGGTGAAATTTAACTGGGGAATCCCTAACATTTTGTGAGTAATGATAAAAAAAAACATTAAAAATAATAATAATAAGAAGCTCTTGCCTTTGCCGTAATTAAAGTGTAGTTTGATGGTCTTTCCCTGGTGGATGTGCAGGTAAGTAAACCACACCGCGGAGGTGAGCAGCACAAGAAGCAGCAGCAGCTTAAACTGCTTCCGGATCTTCTTCACGGGGAAGCGCAGCATCCTGACTCCAACATCCTCCGGTTGGCGGCCCGAGTGAGAGTCACAACGTATCCGGAGTGAGGCGTTCAGACGTCCGGGTGGGTTTTGTCCTCAGGGGGGGGGGGTGTGGGGGTCTGGACTCAGTGGACCGCTTCCGTTTGCATCGTGGAGACAATAGCTCGGACAGGTTCACCCGGAGGTGACACCGCTGTGGGTCGACATGTGGCTGCGGTTCTCATGTTGCAAAGGAGCCGGTGAAAAGCCGATATATATTCACTTAACACGGAGCAAAATAGCAGTCTGCCGATAATCTACACAAATCCCTCCCGCGTTGCACACTTGGACGTCCCACGCTAGGAGTTGAATGTAAGCAGATGAGCCAGATGACGAGACGTCAACATGTCACAGCTCCATCTTGAGTGGGCAGATCGTGGGAAAAAAAAAAGTGAGGCTGGAGTGTCGGGGAGCGCCTTTTTATTCAAGTCCCGGGAGAGGAGGGGCACTCGGTTGTCATCACGCCCGGTTCGGAGCTAAGCGCTTCACACATGAACCGCGACAACATCGCTTTTTCCAATCTTATTCCTCCATTTGGAATCCACCGTGGACGAGGACCGGGAGTCCGATATTCCACAGCAGGTGCATTTCAGCCATTTTTTTTTTTGTGCAAAAGTAGGCTGCTTCTTCCTCAAGATGACAACACCATTAACAGTTGAACGTTAAAAAAAACAGGGATTCATAGCCGTGGTTAGAATCCTATAGCGCCTCTTCGGGATTAAATGTCAGATGCCGTCGTAGCGAGGAAAACAACTCCGCGAAAAAGGGGGGGGGTCGAGATAATCTCTTCAAACCTCTCCAAAACAAGTAACGCGGTTTTGTGTAGTTCCAATAAAAGACGTCAACGTAGCCGCTTGAAGCTCACGGTTGCTCATCAATTGAGCAAGCTGAAAGGTGCAGAGCAACCTAGCCTGGGAGGATGAAGAGTGACGGCTTCCGACAGCCAATTAAAACGCGGGGAATATCATCACAGGGAGGCGGGGCTACGAGCTCAGCTATCAACGTTGAAGTGCGCTTCATTATCTGATAGCTGAATGAAACTTGAATTATCGATGCATGTTGAAGACGTCAACAAACTACATTAAATATATATTTAAATATATATATATAAATTCAGGTTAAGTATCAATATTTCCTGCTCATTCGAATATAAACTGTAAATTAACTAATTTATGGACCACTTTTTTTAATATATTCTTCGTTAAATATGAAAAATTAATATTTTTTCATTTAAGCTGAACTAAACTAAAATATCTTCAAGTCCACATAATCTGCATATCTAATTAAACCGCTCGTTAAAGGTAATTACTTACTGTATGAGGTTACAGTGGGTGGTAAGGCTCATGTTATGCACACATTGCTGCCCTCCTCTGGCCAAATTGAAAATTACATACTGTTTTTGACAGGTTAGTAAAGTAGAAGTAGAAAAATAATCTTGCATATCTAGAGCAGCATAAAAAATGAACTACTAAAAAGTTAAGAAATAAAAATAATAAAAAAAACATACACACATTGCCCGGTGAGGCCTTAAATCAACCAGCAGGTTCAAACTTTCTAGCTGTAATGTGACGACTAAACTGCTGTATCACAGAAAATGACTACTTCTAAATCATTTAAATAAACAGGTTTTGTGTGAATTACGAATGACACATTTGACATGTAAATGTATGAAACCGAGCGACACAGTGCATCATTCATGTGGTTTTTACACTCCAATCATCCAGATGCAGCAAAACAAGGGATGCCTTCATCGAAAATCCAGACAAAGGACACAAACCTGGCTTCGAAGAATATGACCTCAAATTGTCCCAGATGTGCCTTCTGATTCGAACCCGTAATCCTTAATCTTTGTGGATTAATATTGTAATCTGCAGTTCAAACACTGAGCACAGATGAAAAAACGTTTTTTTTCTTCATCGAGGCGGTATTAAAATGAGTCCATACTGAACAACCTCAATCAAACATTGTTTGCATCTCACCTCCGATGAGATAGCGTTCACCTTGCAATGGTTGTCGCATTAAAAGCGATGATGTTTCATAACACAACCGCACAGAAAAGCAATACAAAGCGTGCAATCACATTATTTGCTGCTGTGTTCCCCTTGGTGTGTACAGTATGTTGTTTCCTCTATTACCTTATTCTGTTTCAACCAGGGGGTAGGAGGGCATCACTATCTCAGCAGGGGAGAGTCATTTTTTTTTTTTAAAGTTGCATAAAAGGTGTCAGCATTGTGAAGAGAGCTTTCATATTACAGCAAAACACTACAAGCTAGCTCTCTTTCATCAGATGCATTTGGTATGTCAGGCTGCCCTCAGGTGAGAAAAGCCCAGGAGACGGTGGTGTGCAGCCATGGTCAGAATGAGACGGTAATGCTGGTGGAGGGGCCGCGATGCTCAGCAGCATTCAAACGATCAAGCAGAGATACGCTGCTGGAATGAGTGTTGCATCGGCATTTTGATCTATATGTGCGATGGCACATATAGACAAACAACCATTCACACTCACATTCATAACTATGGACAATTTGGAGTCGCCAATTAACCTAGCATGTTTTTGGAATGTGGGAGGAAACCGTAGTACCCGGAGAAAACCCGCGCATGCACGGGGAGAACGTGCAAACTCCACGCAAAGATGGCCGAAAGTGGAATTGAACTCGGGTCTCCTAGCTGTGAGGCCGCTGGGTCATCGTGCAGCCTCAATTAAAACAGCCTTTTGGAAATCCAAGGAAATACAGCGAGAATAGGTGCAGATTCTAGAAGATCTCGAAAGCTTTCTGTGCAGGTAGCTGCTCTATAGGGTTCCACAACTCAATACAAAGGTCTAACAAATCTTTTTCATTCATTCATTTTCTACCGTTTATCCGCATCAGGGTGGTGGGGGTGTGCTGGAGCCTATCCCAGCTGTCTTCAGGCGAGAGGCGGGGTACACCCTGGACTGGTGGCCAGCCAATCACAGGGCACATATAGACAAACAACCATTCACACTCACATTCATACCTATGGACAATTTGGAGTCGCTAATTAACCTAACCTAACCGCATGCACGGGGAGAACATGCAAACTCCACACAGAGATGGAATCGAACTCGGGTCTCCCATTCTCACTTCAATTATCCATCAGTTTGTTAGTAAAAAATATAAAAATCAAACACATTGTCAATTGATGATCATAAGAGGAACCATCTTAAGGGGCCCAGGTGTGCCGCCAGCCCCACCAGTTCACAGCGGGCTTGGCCTGGCCCTCTCTGGGGTCTGGATGGGCAGGTGGTGTTCTCTGGCAGGTGGCCACCAATTAGCCAAAACATTTTTTAAATACAAAATATCATTAGGTTATTCAAGGATTAGCCTTCCGGTTCCCAGCAGGCCACCTCGATGCTTTTTTCATCTGCGGTGAAACAAGTGTGGAGTACCGTTTGAATTTCCATCCAGGGAAACCACATGCCTTCAGGCTTAGAAGACGACCCGGGAAGAGGAGGGAAATTGGTAAAGATGAGATGATGAGAGGTGAAGAGCAGTTGCGGCAAACAGAGAGGGCTGAACGCTGAAGGAGACACTGACAAGAAGGGACGTCTGGCATATCGACCATAATATCCCTTGCCTTTTTTCAATTCTACCAAGGGATTAAACAATCTATTAATTGTTGCCTGCAAAAATGATTGAGATCATCTCTCCATTCGGAGCCCACTCCGAATTCATTGAATGCGGAATGTGTGCAGCTGTTCCTTTCAAATACATGTGAAAATTCTCCTGAGAAGAGTAGTTTAAATATCACATGGCTGCAGCTGCTTCCATATTAAACATTATTCCACTCGTACTTCTTACTGGGTCTTAAAAGGAAAGGAGGGTGCGATACAACTCATTCTGGTATCAATCCAATACCAAGTCAAGTCAGGGCTAGTAAAGCCAATACCAATGCCAGTACCAATGCCGATGCCAATACCAACACCAATACCAATACTAATGCCAATACCAATAACATTGCCAATACCAATACCAATACCAACACCAATACCATTACCAATACCATTGCCAATACCAACACCAATACCAACAACAATACCAATGCCAATACCAACATCAATACCAATACCATTGCCAATACCACTGCCAATACCAACATCGATACCAATACCATTGCCAATACCAATACCAATACCAATACCAACAACAATACCAATGCCAATACCAATACCACTGCCAATACCAATACCAACAACAATACCAATGCCAATACCAACAACAATACCAATACCAACATCAATACCAATACCATTGCCAATATCAATACCAACAACAATGCCAATTCTAACAACAATACCAACAACAATACCAATGCCAATACCAGTACCAGTACCAATACCAATACCAATACCAATACCAACAACAACAACAATACCAATGCTAGTACCAACGCCAACACCAATACCAACAACAATACCAGTACCAATACCATTGCCAATATCAATACCAACAACAATACCAATACCAATACCAATACCAATACCAATACCAGTACCAATACCAATACCAATACCAATACCACTGCCAATACCAATACCAATACCAATACCAGTACCAATACCAATACCAATACCAATACCAATACCAATACCAATACCAATACCAGTACCAATACCAATACCAATACCAATACCAATACCAATACCAATACCAATACCAATACCAATACCAATACCAATACCAAGTTACTCGGACACTTTTCAAGCTCATTGAATGATTTATTGATCATGATCATAATCATAATAAGATATCTGACAAAGATTGTCGGCTAAACAAAAAAAGTGAACAATTTAATAATTTCTGAGCAAATACTGATACTGATACTGATCAGTGGCTGATTGATCGGAGCATCTCGAATTGACTCTCATTCAAATTCTTTGTTATTTTTGGTATCCAAAGGTATACAAAACCGTGGTGAGACCGGCGATGTTGTTTGGTCTCGAGACAGTGCCAGTGAGGAAACGACAGAAAGCAGAACTGGAGGTAGCAAAAATTAGGATGCTGAGGTTCTCATTGGGAGTGACCAGGATGGATAGGATCAGGACCAAGTTCATCAGAGGGACATTACATGTTAGAGTCCTTGGAGATAAAGTCAGAGAGGCCAGACTGAGATGGTTCGGACATGTCCAGAGCAGAGATAGTGAATATATTGGTAGAAGGATGCTGCGTAGAGGAAGACCAAAGAGGAGGTTTATGGATGTGTGAGAGACAGATGGGTTGGATGGAGGGGATTGATTTGCTGTGACGACCCCGAAAGAGAAAGATCATCTCATCTCTTATCTCACCATGCTAGCATCCATCTAAAACTGATTCTACCCTGGTATCGCGATTTGGATCAAGATTTTGTTGACGGTGATGTTGCATTCTATGTACGTATGTAAATTACAGCGCAGTAAAAAAAAAATAGGTCGGCTTTTCTTCTGCTCTTCTTCTCTTGGTCAAGCGCTGGATATTATAAGAGTATGTTGTTTGTTGACACTCCTTTGGTAACGTCGCTAAAAGACGGATATCTCATAGGCAATGACGCCACAAGTGGCAAAACCTCCACACTTTGATTTTGCTGTGCTGCAAGAATGAAATCTAGGTCATTGCTCCGACATTAGTATGCCACAGCCAGGTGTAGCACAGAGGATAAGAGGACTGTCAGTGCGGCTGTCTGTCTCGAGCTTGTTCTTCCATGCAGAGGAGAGGTTTTGGTCTGGTAGACACCTCTGTGCTATCTATCTATATACTACCTACCTATCTATCGATCATATTATAGAAGATTCACCGCAAATCCGACAAGGGTACCGATAATTTTAGACTTGACTGTGTGTAGCTGAGGTGAAAAATCACTACGTTTGCTTTGAGAATAAGCGCACAACATGTAAATGTTCTATCTTGCTAGCACCCATGAGGATACCAGCTTCAGAGACTGCTACAAAGCCTCCGTCAACACATCTTCTTTAAAGAATGTTAATGTTCTAATGCACATCCCAGAGAGGATGCTCCGTGGAGGCCAGTAGGAGATACGAGCGATGATTTTGCTCATCCAAACCGGGACACGGTGAACCCAACCGATGTTGCACAGATCAGTGCCTTATTTGTGCAAAGATGATTACACCGAGTTTCCCGGGAGTGGTTCGTACATGGGGAAGAAGAAGAAGAAGACCTAAGTGAATACCAAGCTGACAGGAGTCTGATGAGAGGGGGAACAGCGCGGATGCGGACAAAGGACATCACTTGGGTGAATATTTGGTCTAGAAGCAGCTGGGCAAGAAACTTGTGGAAACTACTCAACGTCTGTTAGAAACTGCTTTGCTGTAACAAGTAAGTTGGACTTTGTTTTTATCAAATAATAAAACAACTGAAAGAAGGGTAAGAAAAAACTTGAACAAAACTAAAAGAGATGTTCTTCAGCACTTTGCAGTTCTTCTGGCCTAAAAAAAAATATATTTTTTTGTTACTTCCTATAGAAAACATCTTGTGGGTGAACATAAAAATCAAAGCTAACACAACCAATTAGGAGCTTCCTTGCTGGAGTTATATCTACCCTTCCATTGCACATCCATTGGCCACCACATTGTATATTGTATTAAAAGTATCCCTATTTATCATAGAAAAACTGTATTAGCAAGTTTGTATTGTATTATACTGTATTTATACTATACAGGCGGCACGGTGGTTGAGTGGTTAACACGCAGACCTCACAGCTAGGAGACTCGAGTTCCTCTGTGTGGAGTTTGCATGTTCTCCCCGTGCATGCGTGGGTTTTTTTCCGGGTACTCCGGTTTCCTCCCACATTCCAAAAACATGCTAGGTTAATTAGCGACTCCAAATTGTCCATAGGTATGAATGTGAGTGTGAATGGTTGTTTGTCTATATGTGCTCTGTGATTGGCTAGCGACCAGTATGTGTATCCCGCCTCTCGCCCAAAGACAGCTGGGATAGACTCCAGCTCCCCCCGCGACCCTCGTGAGGAAAAGCAGTAGAAAATGAATGAATGAATATACTATTCAGAGTATATGCACTCTTGAAAAAAATACAATAATTTACATTTTGCACTTATGGACCTTAAGGAGAGCTTAAAAACGCAAAAAGAAGAAATGGGAGTGAGACAACAACAAAAAAACAAAAAACGTTATTGTCACGCCACGTGGTAGGTTGACCCCAAAACAAACAAAAAAACGATGGTGCAGAAAAAAAAACACACCACGAAAAAAGGCTAGCAGGTTTACAAAAACCAACGTAAGGCTAAGACAGGCTACTAACAGGGAGCAGCTACCTGGCTGGCAGAGGAGGCAGCAGAAAACGCCCTCCTGCTGGCTGGCCGGGTAGCTCCTCCCATCAGGGCGGACAAGAGTCTGAGAGGGGAGAGAGCATTAGCAGGCACCAGACCAGAGAGCGAGTGTCAATCAGAGAGAAACCAATGAGCTGCTCACCTGGAGCGGGAAAGTGTTACCTTGTTGAAAAAGTCAGTCATCACCGCACCGACGAGGGCCTTCGGTCATGAGGGAAGCCGCCCACAACATCTCCACATAGCTAGTTGCCGTTTGACGCCCCTGCACAAACTGAAGCTCCATTGCTCCTTTGAAGGAAAATTGCAAACCAGATCATGATGACTATTGAGGGGGGAGAGAAGGTGGATGGAGGGGCCGGGGGAGGGTCTGGGGGTTGAGAGAGCATTAGCAGGCAGCAGACCAGAGAGCAAGTGTCAATCAGAGAGAAACCAATGAGCTGCTCACCTGGAGCGGGAAAGTGTTGTCACGGTAGGGCGTGACACTTACCTTGTTGAAAAAGTCAGTCATCACCACACCGACGAGGGCCTTCGGTCATGAGGGAAGCCGCCCACAACATCTCCACATAGCTAGTTGCCGTTTGACGCCCCTGCACAAACTGAAGCTCCATTGCTCTATTGAAGGAAAATGCACACCAGATCACGATGACGCCCTCTTTACTGTGTCGTGTGGAAAGCATTTCAGATGGAAGTCCACATTTTTGATGATTTTTGGTGATTTTGGATTTTAAAGGCTGTGGTCTTAAACTTTTGATTCACTTTAATGCTTGTTTGTCAGTGCCTCACCAGCCATTAACTTCACCATCACTGTATAAGCATATATATGTATAAATACAAGATGCATACAGTACATCCGCCAAACCATTATAGTCAGACGAGCAATCCCCAACCCACCACAGACACCCTCCTGCCTGTCATCTCTGGCCCCCACCCCTCTACTCCCACCCCCCACCGAGGGAACCAGCTCCATGACTCTGACACCTGCCAAGTGGAAAGACAGCTGAAGTGAGTCACACAAGTCAAGTCAACCCTCCGGTTCTGAGGAGTCGTGCTGACTGAGATCCTGCACTTCATCTTCAACCTGGGTCTGAAGTTGGAAAGTATACTGGCGCCATTAAAAAAAACATCCTGCAGGTGCCCAAGAAGCCTGTCCCATCCGGCCTTAATGACTTCAGCCGGGTTGCCCTGACCTCACAACTCAACTAACTCCTCCAGTTCCACTCCCACAGTGAATGCTACAGGACTTAAATTCATTCCACAATACCTCACCTGTCTGTAAAAGATAATCTACAACGGGGGTCTCAAACTCAATTTACCTGGGGGCCACTGGAGCTAGGGTCTGGGCAAGGCTGGGCCGCATCAGGTTTTCAAAAAAAAAACAACACATTTATTAAAAACAGAAAAATATACCAACTTTTTCAGTGCTTTGGTTCCGATTTTCTACAATAAAAGCTTTGATAAAACATTCCACTGTTCTCAAATATCTTAATTTTTATTTTTCTGCACAAAATAAGATGAAAAATAAATAAACAAATCAAGAATAAAGAAAATCAATCAATCAGTAATAAATAAATATAATAATAATAATAAAATGGCAAATAATAAAAACTTAAAAAAAACACATATAGTTGGTGGGTAGACAAATTATTTTTTTCAGATTAAAATGAACAAAGCATTATTAGAGCCCTGTAGACATGACAAAACACGACTATAGTCACATTTATACTCTTTTTATTTACAACATATTGCGCAACTGCGGGGTTTTGAGACACATGTTAACTCGCAAACTAGAGAGCTAGCGACCTAAACGGTAGCCTTCAAGTTATTTCCTTTAAACTTAAAAAGCCAAAAACGTACCACTTCCACACGGATAGGGAGGATAACTATTAACAGTTATTTAACCTTTAACATGAACATTATTCAAACGTAATAATTTTTTTCTGGGTACATGATACCATACAGCATCCATATCAAACTTGCACGGGCCGCACTAACATTAAACTTTTATATCAAGGTGGGGGGCCTCAAACTAGTGTCCTGCGGGCCACATTTGGCCCGCGGGCCGCATGTTTGAGACCCCTGACCTACAACAATATGGGCTACCATTCGTTCCCATTAAATGTAAATTTAAATGTATTTATAAATTCTTTTTTACTCATTATTTGTAAATATGCAAATGTTTTATATGTTTGAATTCAATTTTATTCATATCGTATTGCATTTTAAATAAGAGTGTTTTTCATATTCTTCTGTAACTGAGCTACAGCAATTTCCCCTGTGGATCAGTAAAGCCTAAGTGGAAGTTGTCGTTATATTGGACAGGTGTGACTGCACCGACTCAACTAATGTATTCACACGAGGCTTTTTGAGGATTAGAGACTCAAAGTTTTATAAGAGGGTGCAGTGAGTGACACATTTTAATTAGTGGGAGAGTGGAGCTTGACCCCTGCTGGTGTTTGGCATTAAGCGGTTGTAATGTGACTAATCTTCCCTCTGCTAGCGATTGTGTGCTCGGATGATGTGTTCAGGCGTGGCGGTTCCGGTTCTCGTGTCGGGAGACAGAAACAACTCAAGCAAGTTGTGAATAAAGTGTCCATATTTAGGGTGAATTCATTCATTCATTTTCTACTGATTATCCTCACGAGGGTCATGGAGGTGCTGGAGCCTATCCCGGCAAAATCTGTTCCTTTACCCTTTTTTATGTGTCAGGTATTCTCAAAGGAGGAGTGCTTTTACTTAAGTTTAGTTTTATTTAGCTTTATTCTATAACTTATTCCTTCATTCATTTTGGACTGCTTATCCTCACGAGGGTCGTGGGGGTGCTGGAGCCTATCCTAGCTGACTTCGGCCGAGAGGCTGTGTACACATTGGAATGGTCGCCAGCCAATCACAGGGCAACCATCCACACCACACGCTTTGAATACCAATTTTGTGGGTTTTTTTTTCTTCCTCTCATCTTTTTTTTATGATGTCCCCTTCGAGGCTCTGTGCCCCAAGGACCACCCAAAAAGGAACCAACAGAACCAACCAAAAGACTTTGCAAAATCCGTTCCTTTACCCTTTCCTTTATGTGTCAGATATTCTCAAAGAATGAGTGTTTTTACTTAAGTTTAGTTTTATTTAGCTTTATTCTATAACTTATTCCGTCATTCATTTTCTACTGCTTATCCTCACAAGGGTCGCGGCGGTGCTGGAGCCTATCCTAGCTGACTTCGGCCGAGAGGCAGGGTACACCGCCCAAAAGACTAACCAAAAGACTTTGCAAAATCCGTTCCTTTACCCTTTCCTTTATGTGTCAGGTATTCTCAAAGGATGAGTGCTTTTACTTAAGTTTAGTTTTATTTAGCTTCATTCTATAACTTATTTACTGACTAAAATTGTATTGTAAAAATTGTGATATACTTATAAATTGGTGACATCACAACGCTATAAATAAATAAACTTGGCTACCACTGCTTCCCCAACTGGCCATGTATCTGCTGGAGGAAATAACAGCACTGAAAAGCAACCAGACTCCATCCAAAAATCATCATTCATGACACCATTTCTGGCAGGATGGAACAGCAGATGAGAAAAACTATGCAGATGTCTTCCTCCTCCTCCTCCACCTCCTCCTCCACCACCTTCAGTTCCTCCATCAGTTCCACCAGACTGCGAAAGGTCTCTCAGGGCTTGTCCAAGACTTTCGATGGTAAGAAACTTAGACATGATATTTTTGTGGCTATGACTGATGTTGATGTCCTTCCAAAATCCTCCATTAGACAGTACCGGGGTACAGCGTAAAACATCAGCTGTGGTAGAGACCTTCAGTCAAGTACAGAAGTCCCTCAACATCCCAGAGGGGGATTCTGTCCCGGATTTTGAGGAAAAGCTCCGCCCGATCACGGCACAAGAGGGTAAGTTTCTCTCCAATCATCAATGAGTCATTTGTGGAAGTCATCGCATCCTCTTATGTCCATACCCCAACTGTATTTAAAACAACAGTGAAGTTTGAAGAATAGTACAGAATCTAATTATAGATTGACTTTACATAGAAATACTGGTCGTCTCAAGCTTAACTCCTCTGGGACTATTATAATAAAATAAAAAAAAGCAGAGCAGAAGACTAAATTGTCTCAGTGGATGAAAGTGTTTTAGATCCACTCGCTGTGCCCGAGCGACGACCTCTTCCAGCATAAAGATGCTGTGACAGAACACGTCAATAAGAAAGAAAACTTTTTTTCATGGAACTGCTCGGAACTTTAATTATGAGTCCATACCGCCATACTTGACGTATGAATATACTTTATATATGAAGTCACAGTATGAAAGCACAGCAGAACCGTGCAACATAAAATGCTTTAGAAGTCATTCCTATTGATCTGATAATACATATTAGAAGTGGGCGATGCTACACATTTTAGCGTCAATCCAATGCTAAGTAAACACAGAACCGGTATTGCTAATACCAATATATTTTACATAGATATTTTTCAATATTATTGAACAATTTTGTGAGTTTTGCCTTTGGTTCACCGATTCTAGCTGTATCTTTGGCTTTTGTCGATTCGATTTATTCCACCCACGGCCCGCCTCCAGGCATGCCCACTCTACTGTGGTTGGTCACACTCTCAAGTGCTTCGGAGGACTTCCACATAGCAGCCGAACCTAACTTTATAGGAGTTGATCAACGGTGTAGGATAATAAACAACAGGACTACCAGTGTTTACAAAACGGATTGTGGTGGGAATTGGCTATTAGTAACGCCACTCCCTGTATGCACACTCTATAATGCTACACAAACAACCGCTTTTGTTCTACGACTTACGCAAAATTGTTATTTACTGATTGCTCTTCTGACTCTTCCACACGACCAAGTAACGTTGGAAAGTCGTCTGGCTTAAGCAACAGTTTGTCGGCTAGCAGTCCAGTGTGAAATCCGGTGGATGGATTATATATTTTTGTAGGGAATCAGGCACTCCAACCACTTCGGTCTGATGCTTGCATCGTTAGGTATTGTAAATAAATGTAGCTTTACCTTAAACGGAAGACACACTTCCTGGGAGAAATTGCTAACACTGTAAACAGAGAAGCAGAGCTTGAGGGAGGGCAGAGAGCGTATCTGGCCTACAGCGCACACCCATATAAGGAAACCCGGCACTTTGTGACATCGATGACTGAGTACAGTGCTTTTTTCCATTTGAAATTATCATTTATACCGGTAAGTTATTTTCTTATCATTGTAAGAATTCACATTGGTAGATAAAAATTATTGCAACATCCCAACAAAAAATACCGACATAACCCTGGTATCAATATTTCGAATCCCCCCCAAGTCTAAAACATGGTTTGGTCTGTCATTCAAAGGTGATGGTGCTGCATTCAAAGCCAAGCTATCCGGGAAACCCAAACCCAGTGTTAGATGGGAGCGAGCCAGTGGCAGTCCACTGTCGGCCGGCACGAAGGTGTTCTACGACGACATGAACAATCAACATATACTTAAGGTTTGGCACATACACAACTCGTTTATTGCGGATCAATCCTTCTAGTGCCATGAACATCACGCCACGTATCAATGACCTTGTCTTGGTTATACAAGGTGCTTTTCGGTGCCACCAGACTCATCTCACCGCATCCTGCTGGTCTTACTACAGGAATTATGAACTGATAACACACAGAGCTGGTGTCTTGTGTTCCGATATCAGTATAACCTTGAAATCACATGCATTTCAGCTTAAATGCACATTTCTCAAAAGCGGTGTCCCACCGAAGAGTACTTACAGGCAGGGTCAGCACTTCTGTGCATCCTATCATTAAGCGGAGGGGCTTTACCAACTTGGTGCTGTCAAGTGAGACAGCACACCCATGCATCATGACCAGAAGTAGATGAAAGTAAACGCTCTCTGATCCTTTTATCTATAAACACTCTAAAGTGGATTTAGCTCTCTCTCGCTGTACCAGTCCGGGGATCTTAAGTGAAGTTTAAATAGCTACTATAAAGCAATTAACTTGCGGGTGCTGACATATGCATCTCCCTTGGCCAACTGCATCTCTGCCAAAAGTTGCAATGCTCGAAGTCAAGCATTACACTGCCATCTGCTGTTTTAAATAGATGCTGCCATGGGAGCAAACGTCAACCGGAATAACTTGGCTTACAGAAATCCTTATATTGCATTCCAGATCAAAAATCTGACTCTGGAGGATGCTGATGTCTACAAGTGCATTGCCTCTAACGAGCACGGAGAAGCCATCTACAGTATATCGCTTATTGTTACAGAAAGTAAGTCCAATCATTTCATATACTGTACAACAGTGATTTTCAACCTTTTTTTACATTGGAAAAATCTTGTGGCACACCACTAATCAAAAATGTTACAAAATGTCACCACGACCTCACACATGCATCAATAAGTCTCTCGGAGGAACAAGGTAGGTGTTGCCACACGGACCAATATTACATTGCTCTGCCAGTCTTTACACCACAGACACTCCACAGTAGCCATGTTTTTACATCACCACTTTTTCTCTTTCCGAATGACCTTTCGGGAAACAATGGTATCCATAGATAGGAATATTCCAATCTCTTGTCTACATGCGCTGTGAAAATCAAACAGAATAGTCAATAGGGCATGCCCAGTAAAACGTAAACATCAACATCACGTGATACCGGCTTCCACGAGTTTTTCTTTCACTTGTTGGAATAACTCCGTATTGCCAGTTTTTTGTCTGTCCAGTCTTGAAATTTAGTTTGAATCAAAAACAAACTTTGCTCAGTCCAGTGCCGATTGCTGGCCTCCATTTTTAAAAGTGAAGAACGTCTGGATCTGCGTGTTACGTCATATCTGAGCATGCGCTGAAAGAACGCACCCGGGATCAATGTAAACAGGAAAAGATCAAATTCAATCTTGCTAATATTTTATAATTAAACTCAGGACATGTTTTATATAGATATATATTTTCTTTTTTTAATAAAACTGCACTTGTGAATAAAGTATAGAAGGGTTTAGCTTCTGCTTCACAGATGGCGCTAATGCATACAAAAGCTGCTTGCCAACCGCCAATAAACAACAGAAGAAGAAAAACACCACGAAGAAGAACGCAGTCTGACAACTTTCCGTTTGAGCGGGTACAAGATACCTCAATCGGATTGGTTAAAGGAATATTCCATCCATGTTCAATTCTTTCCGTTTGAGCAAATATACCAAATGCAATTGGAATATTTGGATCCATATATTCATGGCTATTGACATAATATTTGCAAATGATGATTAATAAATGTTAATTATAAAAAGTGATATTGGATAATTCCTCACGACACACCTGACGGTTTCTCAAGGTACACTAGTGTGCCGCGGCACAGTAGTTGAAAATCACTGCTGTACAATACACACTGCGATCCTGCAAGCCATTCATTTAGTGTTTTTTCTTCTTCTTGCCAGATCCAGCGCTGGACTTTATAAGGATGCTGAAAAAATGGTTGGTTGTTCAACTTGTCAAGATTCAATCTCCTCTGATCCTACTTCACGTTATTGTTTGCATGAATCCAGAAATATCTACAAAGACGTCCCTGTGCAATGGTGTCACATCAGCAGTAGGGGGAAAATACTTTTGAAATGTCATCGTGTTTATACTGTCAAACCCGCACAAAGCTTGCACACTCCTCTGCACAAAGATACATAAATTATAAATGTATTATTAATTGCACAACACGATAAAACTAACCTTGTACAAAAAAACCTGAGTTAAATGTGTGCATTATAAGATTAAGGGGTGAAAAACGACAGAAATATCGAAGTTTATATTGAGAGCGTTACATTTAGTCATTGGAATGGCCCATTTGTATTTCTGGAGTAGAGTATCTGGTGAGAGACCAGGGTTCAATTCCACCCTCGGCCATCTCTGTGTGGAGTTTGCATGTTCTCCCCGTGCATGTGTGGGTTTTCTACAGTTTGCTCCCACATTCCAAAAACATGCTAGGTTAATTAGCTAGGTTCATAGGTATCCATAGGTATGAATGTGAGTGTGAATGGTTGTTTGTCTACATGTGCCCTCTGATTGGCTGGCCACCAGTCCGGGGTGTACCCCACCTCTCGCCCGAAGACAGCTGGGATAGGCTCCAGCACCCCCCGCGACCCTCGTGAGGATAAGCGGTAAAAAATGAATGAATGATTATTTTCAGTCTTTCTATTCATCAACAGTCATTGGAAATTTCAGTAAACCACAACACTATGAGCAATGGAATAATATTAATGATAACTAAAAATACATACATAAACGTGGGTTTACTCCGGTTTCCTCCCACATTCCAAAAACATGCTAGGTTAATTGGCCACTCCAAATTGTCCATAGGTATCAATGTGAGTGTGAATGGTTGTTTGTCTATATGTGTCCTGTGATTGGCTGGCGACCAGTCCAGGGTGTACCCCGCCTCTCGCCCAAAGACAGCTGGGATAGGCTCCAGCACCCCCCCCCCCATGACCCTCGTGAGGAAAAAGCGGTAGAAAATGAATGAATGAATGGTGAGTTGATCCACTCCATGTTCTTCTCCCTGATGTAGCAGTGTGGAGAAGAGAGAGGAGAAGAAGCCTCCAACAGAAGAAGAGATGCTAAAGATCTTGTCCGGAGCTGAGAAGAAGGACTATGAGAGGATCTGTGCGGAGTACGGCTTCACCGATTTCAGAGGAATCTTGAAGAAGCTGAAGGAGATGAAGAAGAAAGTGGAAGTGGAGGTAGGCCTGTCATGAGTACAATTTATGGAACAGGGCAGTGATGGTAAAATCATATGATATACACATATGATATATCATCGGAAATATGTTTCCCAGGTCGTACGAGTGCTGAAACCTTTGGAGGACATCACTGCCAGAGCAGACAGCAATGTTGTGTTTGATACCATCCTGGAACTGAAAGATCCAAACATGAAGATGCAGTGGTTTTTGGTCCGTTTGTGTGTTTTCCAAGTGAGAAAATGCTGAGCACTCCCAACACGGGTATTTTGTTCTCAGGGCACAGAACTGCTGCGCCTCCAGTACGCGCATGGCAAATATGAAATGAAACAGATGGGAACCAAACACATGCTGTGCATTTCTAACGTGAGCCTCGCTGACTCCGGAACCTACAGCCTGCAAGTCGGAGATAAGAGACAGTCAGCTAAACTTAAAGTCATAGGCAAGTTATTCATGTCACCTTTATGTCACCTTTCCTCTCTTTGTCACATCTTCCATTGTTTTTTTATGCTCAAATTGCAGTTAGTCAGGCGTACACCAAATTATTTACCCTAGAAGATTATTATTAGTGGTGGTTCTGGCTCGAATGACACCCTGGGAAGACTGACCCCTTGCCTCGCAAACCTTGCAATCCAAAGAACCTCAGTGTTGCTAGTGTCAGCAAGTGACATGTGGATGTTTTTTCTATCAGAGTTGAACAGATACATCCGACTTAATAGCCAAGCAGATGCTGTAGTAAAGACTAAAGATTTGTCCGGTCAAAACACGCAGGTCTTCGGACTGGTCGGCGGTCACCAAGCGGTTCTATTAACGCTCGGCTTTGACTGAACCCCAACTTCATAAACACACCTCATACGTAGAGAGTAATTTTTACCATTTATATAATACTACAAACATCTTGACAGAACAAATTGTCTATGAAAAAATACATGTAACTCCAGCATCTCAGAATTCACGAAACACGTAATCTAGTTTATTTTTGTCCACAGTGGGACATGAATTATGACCATCCAGTTTCAATGTTGAAGTTTTTCAAGACCTAGATAGTGCTACCCAAACTAAAACAACATTTTTTCTATTCCTGTCAGATGAACCTCTAAAATTCCTGTCTGAATTCAAGCCAATGAAAGTGACAGAACGCCAGACTGCTGTGTTCGAGGTGCGTCTATCCAAGAAGACCAATGTTCCTCTGATCTGGAAGGTTAGTATCTGATAGCATGACTACACAAAAAAAATATCCTTTGAAATTTTGAAAGACGATTGTGATAATTTACTGTTTTCTTTTGGGCCCTATGACCCAGCCAATCCAATCCCACTCAATATTATTAATATTATATTATTATCTTATATGTTTACAGGTGAAAGGAAAGGAGGTAAAAAGGGATGAAAAGTTTGATGTGTTGCTGTCTGAAGACGGTCTGACCTACACCCTGAAGATTAAAGACGTGAAAGTCAGTGACACTGGAGACTACACCATCAGCATCGGAGACATCTCGGCCACTGTGCCGCTTTTCATCGAGAGTATGAAATACACCTCATCACAGAGAGGATGCAGAATTAATGCAATATCAGCTGCTCTATCATTAACCTCATATTTATCCTTTATCTGTATCATCTTTGTTACACTTAAAGGTTTCAGATCATCAAACAAATTTCAATATTAGTCGATGACAACACAACTGAACGCAAATGTTTTGTTATTAAGGTAGAAAAAAAATCCAAACCTACATGACCCTATGTGAAAAAGCGATTGCCCTATATCCTAACTGGTTTAACCACCCTTCGCAGCAACATCTGCAATCAAACATTTGCAATAACTTGCAATGACTGTCTTACAGCGCGGTGTAGAAATTTCAGCGCACTCATCTTTGCAGAATTGCTGTAATTCAGCAAAATCGGAGGGTTTTCAAGCATGAACCGCCATTTTAAGGTCATCACAATAAGATTCAGGTCAGGACTTTGACTAGGCCACGCCAAAGTCTTCATTATGTGTTACGGTGCGGCTTGTCGGCGTTGCATTATGACCCTAGGATGCAAATAAAAATGTTTTTTAATTTTTAATAATAATCTCGCTGTGCAGTGGCAGGAAACTGGCAGGTGCGTGAAATGAGTAAGGGTGTGAGCGAACGGAAAGGAACAACAAAGGAAGCGGCGACAAAATAAGGGCATGGAAACAGGAACTAAGTCATAGAAGGAACTAAACAAGCTGTCACGGAGGCTAATTATGCAAAACAATTATGTTTTGCTTCCGCCATTCAGAGGTGGACTTGCTGGTGTGTTTCGCATCATTGACTGTTTTTATCACAGGGATTCCCATCACCTTCACCAGCGCCTTGAAGAACATGCGCGTAAAGGAGAAAGGCAAGGCACGAATGGAGTGCGAGATGAGCTCCAAGGATGTGCACATTCGTTGGCTGAAAGACGGGAGCGACATCACAGCCAGCCGCCGCTACATCTTCATGCGTGAGGGAAAGAGGGCAGAGGTCATCATTGAGGAGTGTGAACAGACAGATGAAGGAGAGTACTCCGTGGTCTGCACGCAAGACAACGACCCGCAGGAATACGCCACTTCGGCCAAACTCACTGTGGATGGTACTAATATCTATCTGTTGTCAAAGTACTGCATACTGAAATTACCTGCTCTTCTTTGCTCCATGATGTTTTCTGTCATGCTGTCAGAACGTTTTGCCTCAGTGAAGAGTGGGATGTCAGACACTCAGTGTCCTACGGGCAACCCTGCGGAGCTCTGTGTTGTCTTGGATGATGAGAAGGTGGATGGAGTGTGGCTAAAAGATGGACAGGAGGTACAAGATTACTTACACGATTATCTCTATTCTATACACTTGATTTTTGTATATGATTTCATATATATCAGGAGTGGCCAAAATTTTGGCTATTTTCTATTGGCCGTTACCTCACGCCCTGACTCCTTAAGAGTCATACCGAGAGCCAAGCCAAGAGCCAGAGTGTGAGATTTTAGCTCGATGGCTAGCACTCTCGACTCTTAATTCTGCTAACCCTCGTTCGATCCCAGGTGAAAAGTGGGGTTGGCTGGAACAGTCGGGTTAAAAGATAGCTTGGGATATAGTGACCTGCACTGGATTGGTACAAAATGCAAGGGTGTCCAAACTACGACCCATGGGCCAAGTGTTACTTGCCATCCATTTTTCACCGGCCCATATCAAAGTCTAAAAATATCATTGACAATGGCCCGCGCACAATATGTGCTTAACTGTTTTGTACTCTTTAAACACTATGTAGAGCTCCTGTATTTAACAAGGCAGATTATGGGATATACAGTAGCATAATATTGTTCAGGGTAACCAGAAATGGTGGAACCAAAGAGGACTTATGTGTGGTTTTGCTTCCTTGAGGCTGAATCTGTGGTTGATATTATTTCCCGTGCACTGGGTGATGGTTCAAGCTTGGGGAAGCCGTGTATGGTAATGGTAATGGTAATGGTAATGGTAATGGTAATGGTAATGGTTTGATTTCATTTGAACATGCATCAGATTACAATTGAATGCATCACATAATTCACAGTTCCACATGTCCAAAAGGAGTAGGAAGAAGCAAAGCTTATTAAATCCTACCCCTCCATCTGGTACTTTTACAATCAGTAACTGTTACATTTGTTCACTTCCTGCTTTCCATAATACAGTTTAAGGGTTTGTTTTTTTGCACCTCGTACCAAAGTATCATACGGCAATATTGTTAGTTTGAACAGAGGGGCTAGACATTCATTCAGCTAATGTTTTGCACCTTCAGTCCGACTTTTTTAAGTTCAAATATGACCTGTTTCTCCAAGGTCAGCTGGGATGGGCTCCAGCTCAGTATATATGTGGGCTGGAAACGTGTTGAACCTTTTGTTTTGCATAACCCTAATGTGTGATATCGCTCAGGTTGCAGGACAGAGAGGAGTTCAGGTGGTCAAACAGGGAGCTGTTCACAAGTTGATCTTCTCAGGCGTGACCGATGCTCACGAGGGCAAGTACACCTTCAGAGCCAAGGGTGCGGAGAGTGAAGCTGCGCTCACTGTTGCAGGTGACTATGCATCTGTGTATGCGTGCCTATGTGACGTGTCCATCTAAGTGAGAAAACTTCCAGAAAATTTAGTTTATTTCTATATATCTCAGATCCGCCAGAGGTTGATTCCTCTGTGCTGGACATGTTGGGAACCCAACCGGTAACAGTGAAAGCAGGCCAGACTGCTACCATTAAGATCCCGTTTAAAGGGAAGCCTCCTCCCAAGGTCACATGGTACAAAGACGGCGTGGAGGTTGTGGAGGGTAAGCGAATGAAGGTGGAGCGGACTGCTGATAGCACCACGCTGGTGATCAACAAGTGAGTGGCAGACTTTCAAACATTTTCAGGCCTCCTCAAGATCTTAGGAGATCTTAGAAGATTTTTGCTGTGTGAGCAGATGTGTGCGAGAGGACAGCGGTGCGGTTGTGCTTCGACTAAAAAGTGACAGCGGCACGGCCACTGTCAACTTGCATCTCAACGTGATTGGTGGGTGACGATACACCATACGATTAACCGTTGTTAAAGATATAACCAACAAAACCGTACATTCATCTTCTTTAGACCATCCGAAACCTCCTCAAGGCAAAGTGGAGTTCTTGGAGCTGTCCAGGAAGTGCATCAAGATGAAGTGGAAAGCCCCCAGAGACAATGGTGGCAAGGAGGTGACCGGCTTTGTGATTGAACGTCGTGAGTCAAGTAAAAAGTCATGGACCAGGGTGGGGGAAGTAAAAAGCAGCATCACCGTCTTCACTGATGACAAAGTGGAAGCGGGGCAAGCATATCAGTATTACATCAGGGCCGTCAACTCGGAGGGAATGAGTGACCCTCTTGAGACTGAAGAAGTGTGCGCTGGAGAGCCTATAGGTAAGAACTATTTACCATTTATGTACTAATTTGCATATTTCTGAAAAAAAAAAATACACCCCTTGCTGAAATCCACTTAGAGCCTCCAGGCACAGCGTCCCAGCTTCAAGTCTCTGATGTCACCAAGGACGCCATGACAGTGAGCTGGACACCGCCGGTTCATGATGGAGGAGCACCAGTTCTGGGCTACAACCTCGAGAGAAGGAAGAAGGGCAGTAAAATGTGGCTGCAGGTCAATAAGGAGCTGATCACAGGTCAGACTTTAAACCTATACTGTATGGTTGTTTGGATATTTTACAGTACTTAAAATACGGTACTTACAGAGGTATTGCTTCCTGACCAGTGAGTCATTAAATTGCTCTAAAATAGAACGGTCCACATATTAGCCGAGCTTAGTAGCATCAATGACACGACTGTGTTTCTGTATGATTGCATTCACACTGAGAAGTATGACAAAATGAAGTTAGGATTTTGGATTTTGCACTCAAACTGCCCAAAATGATGAGTGCGTTTACCGCTATAAAGTTGGCCAATTGAGGGACGGATGCATATATTGAAGCATCTGTTGACTAAAAGGTTGGTGCTCTGAGCCCACCCAGGGACAAGTACATGTTTCATAACAATGTGCGCTCTAAACCACTCGTACATCACTTCATCAAATGAATGAATCATCAAATCGCTCCAAATTATGATTGTCCATGATGTCCATGTATTCAAAACCAACCAGGGTTGAGTGTGAGTTTTTATCAAAGGACCAAAGTGCCACAAGTTCAAGTCCCACTGTTGATCAAAATGTACAGGTTTTCATTCATTCATTTATTTATTTTCTACCGCTTATCCTCACGAGGGTCGTACGCATGCTGGAGTCTATCTCAGCTGTCTTCGGGACTGGACTGGTCGCCAGCCAATCACAGGGCACATATAGACAAACAACCATTCACACTCACATTCATACCTATGGACAATTTGGAGTCGCCAATTAACCTAGCATGTTTTTGGAATGTGGGAGGAAACCGGAGTACCCGGAGAAAACCCACGCATGCACGGGGAGAACATGCAAATTCCACACAGAGATGGTCGAGGATGGAATCGAACTCTGTCCGACCGCCATGCAGCTCACCCTGGAGTATTAAAAAAAGTCAAATAATATTTAAAGCCAATGTATACTAAAGTTATGCATTATCCTTCAGAGAATGATTAGATTTGAGTCCTGTGGATTTACTTTCACATATGCAGAACTGTATTGAATCAAAATTAAATGTTTGGTTACATTATAGATGCATAAACAGTGCTTAATTCATACCAAATCATGATTTGGGATTTAAAGAAAAAGCACAAACTGGTAGTTGCGATGACATGTAAAAGTGCCTAAATCAAAGGGAGGAACCCCCAGCCGGCCCGGTCGAAGGGACCCAAAGATGGCACCCCGTCAGCAGACCCAACACAGCCCCCAGTGTGGAGGAAATACTGGAGTTAAAAGCTAAACACTAAAAGCATAAAATAGGACTAAAAATATAAAATCATAAAAAGTTTAAAAATATTAGTTAAAAGCCTGATTAAAAAGGTGTGTCTTTAATCTTTTTTAAAAAATATCAACAGTCGCCACAGAACATGCAAACTCCACCCAGAGCTATGTAACCACTAGGCCGCCGGTGTACAGGTTTTATGTTGCTTTTTTTCCTGTAACTGCTCATTCATTGGTTACTTCCAGACTCAAAATTTATGGTGGATGGGCTGGTTGCTGATGTGGAGTATGAGTTCAGAGTGAGCAGTATAAACCAGGCCGGAGCAGGTAGTCCTAGTACTATTTCCAACGCAGTTATGGCCAAAGATCCTATACGTGAGTTCTTCAAACTTTCCTTTGAACCTTTGTCTTACTACTGATGTACAAGAAAAAATGGTTGTCTTATTCTTATTTTAGAGGCACCCGGCTTGGTGAAGAACTTGCTTGTTTCAGACTCCACCAACACATCCATTTCTCTGCGCTGGACACCTCCGGAGCAGGGGGACACACCGTCAGGTTACATCCTGGAGGTTCGCTCTAAAGATGCCAAGGAATGGATGAAAGCCACTAAGATCCCCATTGCTGGTACTGGCTTCACAGTAGGGGGGCTTAAAGAACGAATGAGATACCGCTTTCGTATCCGGGCTGTGAATGAAGGAGGGCTGGGGGAGCCCATTGAACTCTCAGAGGGCGTCCTGGCTATGCCTCCTCCTGGTAATACAACTTCATTCCCTTTTACTCTTAATCCGTCCTCCTGATTCCATTTCATTGGGTATTCAACCCACAGTGGCTCCCAAGTTTGATCTTCAAGGTAAAATCAAGAGTCAGATGGTGGTCCGTGCAGGAAGTACACTTTGCCTTCAGCTGAGCTTCACTGTGAGACTCCATCAGCCGTATGATAATGATCCTTCCGAGCCGCATCACTGACCCGCTTTGTCACCGCAGGCCTCCCCCGTACCGGTAGTGACCTGGTTCAAGGATGGCAACATCACTACAGGAAGAGAGGTCATCACCAAAAGCAATAATCACTCCCAGTTCCTCATCTCGTCCTCCCAGCGCAGTGATTCCGGAGTGTACCGTATCCACCTCAAGAACGATTACGGAGAGGCCCACTATAACGTTAATGTCCGGGTTACAGGTTTGTCCAGAATACCCACAAAGTTTGTTTCGTAGTACTATAGACCCTTGTTAAAACTGTTCCTTTTGGTGTCAGACTTTCCACGGCCCGCAAAGAACCTTCGTTTGGTTGAAGAGGTCCCTGGGACTGTGACCGTGCAGTGGGATCACACTCCAGATCTGGCTGACGATAACGAGGGAGCCCATTATATCATCCTTAAACGAGATACCGGCACCCCTTCTTGGTTTACGGTGGCTGAGCGTGTCTTCAGCAACAAGTACACCGTTACTGGGCTGCTTCCAGGGAGGAAGTATTTCTTCAGAGTCGTAGCGCAGAACTCTATTGGAGACAGCGATCCTTTAGACTCAAATGAAGCGCTCATCATCGCCAGGGAAAAAGGTATTGGAAGTATTCAGCTTATTTATCGGAAGTGTGTGATTTTGCTGTGCTTGTATCCTCAAGAGTGCATCAGCAGCCTTCTTCGCTTGAAGGAATATGCTGGACCGCCACGTCAGGTGAAACCTTCATTCCTTCTTCACCTGAAGGACCATGCAGTCCACCGAGGCCATGACTGCACCATGAGCTGCGCCTATCAAGGAATACCAACGCCACAGGTAAAATATACATGGTACAGAAATATCCAAATATATACGCTCTTGGAGGTGTTCTGTTCTGATGGATTTGGTCTTTCCTGTGTGATAGGCTTCCTGGTATAAAGGAGAATGTAAGATCTCTGACTGCCCTCGCTTTTGGCAGAGCACCGCAAACGGAGTGTGTACCCTGGTCATTCCTATTTGCGATGCTAAAGATAGTGGGAAGTATACTCTTGTTCTGGAGAATCCGCTCGGGATGGCAAAGTGCTCATGCGACCTGGTGATTTTTGGTGAGTTATAAAAAAGGTGAAGATAATATATATAGAAAATACATTACGGCATGTGTGGTGTCATTGTCTTCCAGATAAGGATGACAAGAACCTGCTGGAGAGCCTGGCTAACCAGGCAAACAAGGAGAAGCTTATCTTGTAGGAGACAATGTATGCTTCGTTTGACAAGATTCTGCATACTTGCAATTATTTAGCTCGAACACACGCATCTGCTATTTAGATTGTGGAATGTTATTTTCCTTCTGTGCATGAACTTTCCCTGGCAGTGTAATAAATGAACACTAGAGGTCAGTGGGGTACTTTTCATTCTTCATGAGCAGTGTGGTGTGTTTAGGCACTTGTCATCGCAACTACCAGTTTGTGCTTTTTCTTTAAACCCCAAATCATGATTTGGTATGAATTAAGCGCAGTTTATGCATCTATAATGTAACCAAACATTTAATTTTGATTAAATACAGTTCTGCATATGTGAAAGTAAATCCACAGGACTCAAATCTAATCATTCTTTGAAGAATAATGCATAACTTTAGTATACATTGGCTTTAAATATTATTTGACTTTTTTTTAATACTCAGGGTGGGCTGCACGGCAGTCGGACGAAGTTCGATTCCATCCTCAGCCATCTCTGTGTGGAGTTTGCATGTTCTCCCCGTGCATGCGTGGGTTTTCACCGGGTACTCCAGTTTCCTCCCACATTCCAAAAACATGCTAGGTTAATTGACGACTCCAAATTGTCCATAGGTATGAATGTGAGTGTGAATGGTTGTTTGTCTATATGTGCCCTGTGATTGGCTGGCCACCAGTCCAGGGTGGACTCATCCCCCTGCGACCCTTGTGAGGATAAGCGGTAGAAAATGAATGAATGAATAACACTAAAAATAATAGTTACGTTCCAGGAACCACCACCGAATGGCAAAAATCCAAGATGAATTAAGACTAGGGATGTCTAATAATTATCGGCTCGATATCAGCATCACAAACATTGATATCAGTGTTGCCTGGCAAAATTTTACCAAGCACAGGACACAAAATTGTTATGGGGTTCCTTATTCTTGGTGGTTGACTACTATTTTTCAGAAAAGTATCAAAATCAAGAAAGAAATGTCTGTAAAATAACTGCAGTGGCTCTACACATTGTCACATAAAAGAGCATCCTTTTAATACCTTGTGAATACAACAAAAGTACTACCTAAATACCTCAATATCTTCGGAAAGGCGTCAGGGTTAGCAGCAACAATTTCTGTAACAAAAGTTGTCACGTTACATTTTTTCCAAGTGAGATATGTATATACTCAACACTATATACAAATGTATGAATTTTTAAACAGAAAATTTAACTTTACATACATTACTAAAAAATTAAATAAACGTTGGACAACAGAAGGGCAAACTGCCAACTTGAATAGCTCTCCATGCTATTATGCTAGCAGCAACCAAAATATTACCTGAACATAAAAAAAAAACACACACTGTAAGGACAAAGTACTACCATTTCACTACAAATTATTTATTATGCTGAAGAATACATATAATTTGGAATATTTACCTTTTGGAATTAAAGGCCGAGTCATGGACACAAACAGTCGCTTCTACTCGGCTCTCGTTCAACCCTCACTTCTTCTGTCCATCCAACCGTCCAAAAAACCCTTACAGACAGCACAATAACCTCTAGCGGTGTCATATAGAACTGCATCGTAAACGGGTTTTTTTTCAACGTTTTTTTTCTTCTGTTCATCCAACGTCCAAAAACCCTCAACAAACAACACACTGACCTCTAGCGGTATCCCCTGTAACTGCACCATAAACCGTTTTTTCACCGAGTTACATTAGTATCAGATTTTTCCCGATTATGAAAACCAATATTAAGAAAATACGGTATAAAACACCCACTCCACTACATGAGATATATCATGTTACAAATATCGGTATTGATTGATATCAGTATAGGAAATTAAAAGGTTTTTTGGCAAAAAAAAAAGTCAATATCGGACATCCTTAATTAAAACGACCATAAAAATGTCCATTTTTACGCAAACCTTTTTTGCAACGTTGATGCTGATGGTCTCATCCGATTTCGAATCAACATTTGCAATAAGAGTAACTGTTTTTTTGATTAGATTCGCCTCCAGGAACCCCAAATCTCTCTTTGGTGTGACACATACACTTATTAAACACATTTAAAAGTATAAATAAAATGATCTGGATTGTGAAAATACATTATCAGTGAAAAATTAATATGTAAACATGTAAAAAAATTGTGGCGTATTTGTACAATTTAGGAAAATAAGGAAAATGAGGAAATAACTACAATAAAAATCCACAAATAATATAATTTACCAATAAAATGTAATCGTTTTGTGACGTGTTTAAAGAAAAAAAAAGTTTGGCTAGTTTGTGTGTACTTTTCCAAGTGACGTAAACTAAAAAGTGTATTCTGACACTGTACGCATGTGTAAGGTCACCAAGGCCTGACAGCCAAGGTGTGTGACATTATATGTGAGTGATGCTTGACTGTGGTCTGATTACCAGCTGCCATGGAGGCCGAGGGGAGTTGAAACCGATCTGTAGACGTCATCACGCTGGCTCACACAATGGCAGTGTCAAAAGAAGCACCACAGGGGGGGTCAAATGTCGGGTTGCCAGGTTCCAGTCAATTGAGCGGTGACAGGCTATAAAGTGACATCACTGCTTCCTTCGCCCTCTTTATTGCTCGATATTTGCAAGGCTAAATGCTCAGTCTCGCCCAATGTCAATGAAAATGACGCAAAGTCACAGTATAATTAAGTATAATTAATTCCCTATATAGTCATTTTAACATACATAATTGCAAGGAAAATACATCGATTGTAAATTTCGGTGTATAAGCCGCTACTTTTTTCTTAAACTTTGAAACTTACAAAGAACACTAAACTCATCACACAGCAACTTAACACTCAAAAGGTATACCTTAAAAAAAAATTTTTTTTAACTCTTGTATGGTTTTACCATAATGCATTTCATTCTAGCGACTCATTCATTGAGGAGCTGCAATGACGTCAGCCTCCCTCTGGGTTCTCAGCTCTTCTGGGCTCCTCTGTCGTCCATACATTTTCTATGCTGCTTATCCTCCGATTAAATGTTTGTGGGAAAACTTGAATTTCACTACAAAAATATTTGATTCATAAATATATAAAGACATTTGCTGAAATTTATTTGACACGGCGGGGTCAAGAAGCAATTAAAGGGGACTTTCAGTGAGCAACCAGTGCACTCACAATGAGATTATCAACCCATTAGGAAAAGCAGGAGATCATTATATATTTACAAAAAAAACTTACAAAGAACACTAAACTCATCACACAGCAACTTAACACTCAAATGTATACCGTAAAGTGTTTTTTAACTCTTTTATGGTTTTACCATAATGCATTTCATTCTAGCGACTCATTCATTGAGGAGCTGCAATGACGTCAGCCTCCCTCTGGGTTCTCAGCTCTTCTGGGCTCCTCTGTCGTCCATACATTTTCTATGCTGCTTATCCTCCGATTAAATGCTTTGCTAAGACCAAATGCTTTGTGGGAAAACTTGAATTTCACTACAAAAATATTTGATTCATAAATATATAAAGACATTTGCTGAAATTTATTTGTCACGGCGGGGTCAAGAAGCAATTAAAGGGGACTTTCAGTGAGCAACCAGTGCACTCACAATGAGATTATCAACCCATTAGGAATAGCAGGAGATCATTATAGATTTACAAAAAAAACTTACAAAGAACACTAAACTCATCACACAGCAACTTAACACTCAAAAGGCATACCTTAAAATGATTTTTTGAAAACTCTTTTATGCATTTCATTCTAGCGATTCAGTCATTGAGGAGCTGCAATGACGTCAGCCTCCCTCTGGGTTCTCGGCTCTTCTGAGCTCCTCTGTCGTCCATACATTTTCTATGGAAAACTTGTATTTAACTACAGAAATATTTGATTCATAAATATATAAAGATATTTGCTGAAATGTATTTGTCACGGCGGGGTCAAGAAGCAATTAAAGGGGGACTTGTTGTTGCTTTTTCCACTTTTCTGACCTATAAATGTAGTTAGAATGTTGTATTCTCACGTTAAACAAAATAACGAGGTTTGCACATTTGGAAGTAGAAGAAAGAGGCGAATTTCCCAACACTACAACTATGTTCATGTATCACTTTTATGCCGCCATTCAGCATAATTTGCGTTTTTTTTGTGTTTTTTTTTTTGATGGCGTGCATCGAAATGATCTTCTACAGACGTTTTGGAAGAAGAATGGAGCTCTTTGACGGTACAAGCTTGGCAGTGAATGAATGTCACACATTTGGAGAAAACTGGCAAGCGGTGGAGAAAACAGATGAATGAAAAAGAAAAAAAAAGGGGGAGAGAAGTCTGGGTGGCCCTAATAGAGGACGCTTTCCCACCTCGGGCCAGACAACAGAATGCAACTCTTACGAGGAAAGAGCTGTGTGTTGGTTCCGCTGCTGCTGACGCATAAAAGAACCCTGTTCAATATCCACTGGACTCGGGAGTGTGGAGTGCGGTACTTTGCTTTGGACAGAAGGAAACACAAACTGACGGACGTTGCATTGTCATTGCATTTATTTCTCCGTTACATGTTCACATTCATAGCAGCTTCACTACAACAAAAAAAACGATATTTTCTATACAGTCTTGAAATCATTCAATCACAATCATGGACAATAAAGGAAAATATACAGCATAAAAACAAAAGGAAACATTTTTTCTTTCAGTAAATAATAATTAAATGATATATATTTATGGCTATTTGTGGGGAAAAACACTTCTCCATCAAGCCTATGTTGCTTAATTGAGAAAAAAAAACTACAATGCAACACTGTGAGGTCTGAAACACCTCCACTTATGAAATAAAATAAAAATCTATTGTGCTTCAATAATCATGTATGCTTGGCCCATATTAGCATCAACTCATACAATCTGATTCATCTTGAAAGGAAAATGATTGCATTTTTTTTTTATGAATTTAGGCCCAAAAGTCAGTCATGGTTTAGAGTTAGACTCTTAAGGGGATGGGTAGCTCGGCATCAGACAATAAAGTGGCTAAACTGTAATCACTTGTGATTGACAGTCATAAAAATTGATATTTTGTAGTTTTTTAGTTGGGCTGCACGGTGGACGAGTGGTTAGCGCGCAGACCTCACAGCGAGGAGACCAGAGTTCAATCCCACCATCGGCCATCTCTGTGTGGAGTTTGCATGTTCGAATGTTCGTGCATGCGTGGGTTTTCTCCGGGTACTCCGGTTTCCTCCCACATTCCAAAAACATGCTAGCTTAATTAGCGACTCCAAATTGTCCATAGGTATAAATGTGAGTGTGAATGGTTGTTTGTCTATATGTGACCTGTGATTGGCTGGCCACCAGTCCAGGGTGTACCCCGCCTCTCGCCCGAAGACAGCTGGGATAGGCTCCAGCAACCCCCCGCGACCCTTATGAGTATAAACAGTAGAAAATGAATGAATACTGGTTATGTTACTTGGCTGTACGGTGATCAAGTGGTTAGCGTGCAGGCCACACAGCTAGGAGACCGGAGTTTGATTCCACCCTCGGCTATCTCTGTGTGGAGTTTGCATGTTCTCCCCGTGCATGCGTGGGTTTTCTCCGGGTACTCCGGTTTCCTCCCACATTCCAAAAACATGCTAGGTTAATTAGCGACTCCAAATTGTCTATAGGTATGAATGTGAGTGTGAATGGTTGTTTGTCTATATGTGCCCTGTGTCCAGGGTCCAAAGACAGTTCGGATAGGCTCCAGCAACCCTTGTGAGAAAATGAATGAAAAAATGAATGAAAGCAGAGGTCATGGGTTCGATTCCCAACTAGTTTTCCGTCAGGAAATGTACATCAAATGTAAAAAGTAAGCCAAAACCGTTCGTGCGATAAACCAAAAAACTGTATTTCACTGTAAAAATATTTTATCTCTTTGTTTTTCTCAGGCTGCTGAACCTCCCCTGAAACCAGCCCCTGTCTTTATACAGTTTTTTACAGTCTTTTTTCACTTTCTTGAGTCATTTTCAAGTCACAGATACAAAAACAAAAATCCCTTTCATTGCAAATTTGGGCTGTGTATGATCAATATCGTTTTTAATTGCACACCATAAAAATATTGAAAGGCAGTCAAAGTCTTAAACTATCATAACTTCCATCATAGAACCCAAAGAGAGCAACAATCAAAGTGCATGTCAAAAACCTGTACCTTTATACTACACCAGCTACTGGCTCTGGATCAATACTAACAGACCAGGACAGACCCAAATCCCCCACCGCCCTCCACAGTCCTCTTTCAGGTCCCTTTTGTCTGCTTGCACAAAGCTCACAACAACAGGGCTGTTGACAGGCTGATGTAACGTAACAATCCTGTCCGCCATTTGTGGGAGGCTAATATAAATGCAGCGTTCTCCTGTGTCATATTTCAATTCTAGCGACATTATCAGTCAACACATAAACTTAAACAATATAGCATACTAGCGGTACTGCCAAATATACTGTATCGGAGAAATGACACTGAAGGACTTAGCTTTGGTTATTTGTGCTGTACAGCAATTTAAAACCAATAACTGGCAGCTTTCTGACTCCAGCAGGCATAGTTGTGGGTTGTCGAACAAAAATAACCGTAGAAAGAGTTCATCTCACGAAGCTCCTGGAGTGTTATATAAATTGCCTACATAGTACGAGATGAGTAAGAATTCCAGACTTTTCTTTTTTCCTACCATGTTTTCTTCCCGAGGCTTGAGCCAAAACAAGTACATAAATGAGGAAGAGTGGCGAGCGGGTATGAGTTGAAACGCTGCATGGACAAATTAAAAAGACAAGCGGGTCACGCTGATGGGTCGGACTGACAAAGCAAATATACCAACAAGACGCTGACGGACCAAAAGCAGATTGAGGAAGTTTCAGGCCAAAACAGTAGCCAGAAATAACATCTTTAGTCGAGTCTGCTAGAGTTGCTCAGTCAGTAAACCGAAAAACTAGAAGTCTTATCACGATGATCCGCCTGCAGATGTCACGTGACTGCATGAAAATGAAATATCGGTGCATTAACGGCAAACGGTCAAAAATTGTTTTGCAAAATACAGCATAGGATTTTTCCGTCCGAATAAGCAATTGAAAATAAACCCGCCTACTGTGCTTTTATTTTGAATGCCGGTCCTGTCCGGTACAGTATATGTTATGGCGAAGTTTCCAGATTGTTGCGAACAGACGGGAAGCAGTGCTGCTCTGTGTTTTTCTTCATAAAAGTTAAATTACAGGAAAATTATGCAACTTTCCCAAAGAAAAATCAAACGTTTAACAGGTATAATTAATGATTGAACAACGGGGCATGTACAGCAATTGAAATTGTGAAAATTAAATGTCAATTTCAGGTCATCGCAGCAACAAAAGACCTCGATTTGTTGTGTGTTTTGCTTTTTCTTTGGCTTTTTTCCAGCAGCACTGAATGAAAAAAAACAAACAGTCGACAAGAATGAGAAAAAGACTCCAGCTTTGCCCGTCACTGAAGTCATTAAAGTTGTATTATTCGTTTTAATGATTTTTTACATCTTAAAATTACCAGTGTTAAACTCTTTTAATAAAATGTAAAATGTGACTTAAAAACATCTTGTACAATTAATTAAACTTTTATGACGGCTGAACGGTTTAGGCCTATTTTTATAATTAATAAGTGGAATAAGTGTTTGGATACTTAATGTATACAAACTAAAACAACCCAATCAGCCTCAATAACAGCCATAAGTATATATGGCTATATATATATATATATACAGCCATAATATCCAGTAGTGTAATAATGACTCCATCCAAGATGGGTCACAGCATTTATGGCCTTGAGCTGGTAGTATGCAACACATGCACACAAAAACATGCCTGGAATATATACAGTAAAGTCTCGTTATATCGATATTCTCGAGAGTCGGAAAAAATACCGATATAACCGGACTATCCATATATCCGATCCTGCGCCGAACTGCATTAAAAGTGGGCGGATCTTTGATATGGCATGTAATTTTCTCCTTGAGGTCATGGATTGCGTATCTAGCATGCTTTTGTACTACAATACATTTTGTACTACAGTAAATAAAAATAAACTTACGCTGTAGTGATTACCGGTTACCGGGACATAATTCACCCCGGAACTATCGATAGCGAAGGTGTTGCCACCCGGAGGGGTAGGCGCGAGGGACGGGTGTTTTCCGCTGTGTGTGCTGCACTCTGGTGGTGGAAGTGTGAAAAATAAAGTTGACTGGAAGCAGCCGTTCGCCATGTTCTTTTTTGGTATTGAAATCCTTAAGCAAAGATTGATTTAAGCTGCTTTTGTATCGATATAAGCAGACCAAATTGGCTGGCGGGAGATGAAAAGGGCATCGTAGTAACCGGATTATCATAATAACCGGGTATCGTACTAACGGAGCTAATTATATCATAAAAGACTAGAAATTTGCCGGGAAATGAAAATAGTATCGTAATAAGCAGTACTTCGTTTTAACAGATATCGATATAACAAGACTTTACTGTATACATTGATATCTGAAGACAGTTGCGGTATTTTTATATCGTCAATCAGACGCTTCATTCTAACAGTAAAACGGTGATGCAATATCTGTGATATTCCTGTCATTTCGGGGGCGCAAAATTATATTTTGGCGTCATTAGCCATGATGCAAAACTCAAATGTGTTTGTGTGTGGACGGGCAAAATGGAGCTTTTTGGTTTGTGTCATAAGAAATGTGCAACATTATGTTTTTAAACCTTATTTACAGAGTGTTGGTGTCATTCCGTGCAGTGGTAGACTACTACTGTACAGAGTAGCGACAATCTAAAAAAAAAAAAAGTAATAAAGTAAGGTACAAAAATGAAATGTATGGAAAACACTGTCATAGTATTCAAGGTGGAAATATGAGATACTAGATACAAGACAAACTACTAACAAAAGCAAAAAAACAATTAATTTGTTAGTTAGCAGGCTACTTCCTGGTAGAGAAAAGATGACATATCATTTCTATATCACAATCCGCACCATGGCTGTGTTCGAAACCGCATACTTACCTACTACTCATATTAACTTTTTGCGATTTTTGAGTATGTGAGAAGTTCTTGGATGTATACTGAATTCACCAGAAATGTACTACTAGCTAAAAAAAATGTTAGCTGAACACTGAGCAGCAGGATGGACCAAACGGTGATGTCAAGCAAGATATATTGCGAGTTGGTTTGCTTCTTGTTTTCAAAGTAAAAGCACTGATTTATCACGATGTTTTTTTTTTGTATGAGAAAAGTAAGAGGGTGTTTTATTTTGTGAAAAAAAACCTGCTCACTTTAGCTAGCTTAAATTTTGACGAATTCGTCCGAACTAAATTGTAAACGGTTGGTATTTGGATAAATAAATGGCAAACTCGGGATCTAAACGGACACTTTCTTGCCTGATTAAAAAAAAACCTCAATAAAGTAATGTATTTAAAGAGTTTAGAGCGTAAGTCTGATGTCTGATGGACTGAGTTTGCAGTATGGATTATGGATAGTATGGGCATGGAAGTATGTAGTACTTAGTATGCGGTTTCGAACACAGCCAATGTCCCATTTGTCCCATTCACGACCAAAACAAAACCAACGGTCTTGGTTTTCATTCCTCGGTACAACTGTACCAGTGCCAACAATATTAATTTAGTAACATTCAAAATATTTACCTATGAGAGCATGGACTGCCTGATCAGTTCCAATAACGCCATGGACTTCCTCTCATAATGTGCAATGCCCACTGTTTCGACTCACTCATTCACTTCACTCATTCAGTTCGAAAGAATTGAGTAAGAACAACACTTATCACACCTATTTACTTCATTTCTGGTTTTTCAGTGCCTAGAAAGAACTTAGTCCGATGTGTTGCTAAGGTTGTTGAATAACTTCAATAACGGACCAAACAAAGCAATATGGTTGTTTGCGCGTGGAACGGAAGGGACTACAATTAATTCAACAGCTCCTGACAGCACTTTTTGGGGGGAATTTTGCCCATCATTCCTAATCCTGATGTGAAACATGAACACATATTTCTTTTCTGTGCATTATAATGATTGAAAAAAAGGTTAATATGAGCTAGCTAACAATGCATGTCATTGGGACATACCTATTTTGACTACAAAGCCGTCTAAAAATACTTTTATTATTTGATAAACATGCTGTGATTATGCATAAATTGATGATATAATTATGCTAATACTGTAATCTTGCCGCAATTTGTTGATTTTAAACATTCTTCCTGGGGCACACCGATTTAGCCCAGGAGCTAACACTACTTCCGCGAACAACACTTGCAATATCGGCTCTCATTAGGATGGCTGTGTCTTCCAGCACAAAACTGACGGCAAACAAACATCTTTTTTTGAATCTTTGTAGCGAAATTGAGAACTAAGTAGCGTTGCTAGCTGAGACTAGCGGCTAGCAAGGCGTTGTGTTACACCGCCAGATATAGTTTTTCATGTTAGCTGCTACAATAACGGCTAGAAAAACTATATCTGGCGGTGTAACACAATGCCTTACTAGGTGAGACTAGTGCAGGGGTGGGCAAACTACGGCCCGGGGGCCACATCCGGCCCGCCAAGTGTTTGAATACGGCCCGCCCAATCTTTCCAAAATATTTCATTTAAACTCAACATACAACCTGGCATCATGGCCTGAGCCAACCTTTTGATGGTTTTATCAATTTCGTTTTTTGACATGGTCTGTTGTTTACAAAGTGCTCCTGAAAAAAGGGACACAAGCACATAATAATAATGATAATAATAATTATTATTATTATAATTATTATTAGAACTATTATGATTATTATAATTAGTATATTAATGCTAATTATTATATTAATTATATATCATATTATTGTTATATTTGTATATTTTACATAATAATAATATAATAATTATTATTTTAATTTTATTGTAATTATTATAATATTTTATTATTTTTAAAATATTTAAATATAAATATAAAACAATAAATAATAATAGCAGATTGCATGACAATTTTACAGATACAATAATACCAGGTGGACTGTTACGTGTAAAATATATAGTCTGCCCCCCCCAACCCCTGTAAATTTTGTCATATCAATGCGGCCCGCGAGTCAAAAAGTTTGCCCACCCCTGGACTAGCGGCTAGCAAGGCGTTACCGTTATCGTTTTTTGTGTTAGTTGCTATAATAATAATAATATCGCCGTAGCTTGATTAATATACAGTCACTTATGTAAATTGAACACTGTTGGCTTTTTTTGTTTTGTTTTGTTTGTTAGGGCTTTAGCGCCAAAATAGGTAGCGTAGATCTCATGATGTACATTGTTAGGTAGCTCATATTAACTTGTTTTCTCTCATTAGAATGCACAGAAAATGGAAAGAAATATGCGTAATATTGTAAATGATGGGCAAAAAGTGTACTTTTCCTTCGAAAATATCATCGTCAATACAGGGTAAGAGACTCGCATAAGGGGCGGAGCCAAACACGGGCAAGTCTGTCATAAATCCCTTTTTTGAGAGGACTATATCAACAGTTGTAGCAACTGGTTGTCTTTTGGGTTTTTGACCAACGACCTGGTTGACTGGGACGCTACATAACCAGAAGACAAGGAAATGTTATGAAATCGCATGGAAAAAAAAATTCGATTTTTAAGTGTCTCGAGTCTGGGGACGATGTGGTAAAAGTAAGGTACGTGAATCCAACACATACACGTACATTTGCGCTCCCGTCACATTTCAAAAAAAGGTCCAGAGTGGCATGCACCTCTAAAACGAAAAATAATTACACCTAATACTTTGTAGAGCGGGATAACGATACCGTGCACACATCGATGGTCAGTCAGTTGCAAGAGGCATTTGAATACCAGGTCGGATTGTTGCTGAGAGAAGCTGAAGATAATACGACCCAACCGCAGCTTCACGGTAAGAAAGAAGTGTGGGGTTATCATACATGCCTGTGGTGCTCCAGTTGCTATGGTAACAATGGAAATGAGGGCTGAGGCTTAGGGATGTGGTAGTGAGATGTGTCCATGATCACCAGGGAAGCGACTACCACCTCGTCGGGCACACCGAGTCCTCATATCCTCTTCCTGGCGACCTCCGCATCCTGGCATTCCACAGCTGACAACGCTATCAGCATCTGGGCGGCGTAATAGGTCGCCATGATGATGGCACGCGAGTGTGGCACGGGGAAGCAGAACTTGTTGACAGCAATGGTGAGGTCGGACACCATGAAGAGAACGGCGCCCAGGCAGGCCGACAGCTTGGTCCAGGTCCACAGATCGTTGGCTAATTGAAGGCCTGCGATGGCCCTCCAGCCCATGAAGCCGATGAGAGCGATGTAGACGGCCACCAGGTAGGTGAAGGGGCCCGACAGGTAAGGGTAGAGGAGAAAGTAGCTCAAACTGGACACCGCCGTGATCACCAGGCCTGCACACACGTTGAGGGGCTTCATCCCAAAGGCAGATGAGTAGAGGATGTGGGTGATGGCAAACATCAGAAGACCTGTGGGATCATATAAATATGAAATGTGACCTTACATCTCATTAGTTAAAGCCATTTGTAGTAATGGTAATGGTAATGGTAATGGTAATGGTAATGGTAATGGTAATGGTAATGGTAATGGTAATGGTACCCTCCATCTGGTACTTTTACAATCAGTAACTGTTACATTTGTTCACTTCCTGCTTTCCTAATATAGTTTAAGTTTTTAATTTTTAATTTTTAATTTTTAATTTTTAATTTTTAATTTTTAATTTTTAATTTTTAATTTTTAATTTTTAATTTTTAATTTTTTCCAATGACATAATGGGTATTCCCTGAGATCATATTTCTCCTCTCTTGTGGAGAAGTATTGGATGACATTTTTAGCTAATTGGTTATTTTTAGCCTTATGCATTATGAAGATTGAAGTATTTGTGATTTTAGAAATAAGGAGTTAGTATATTCTCTGTAGGCGGCATTATGAATTATCCTTACTGGCCTTTTTTTGCAGTACATTTAGCGAGTGAAGATTGTTTTTATAGTTATTAGCCCATATTTCCACACAATAAGTAAGATATGGTAGAACCAGAGAGCAATTATGTTGTATATTTGTAATATGAGGTTTCCAGCTCATATTTTCATCTATTTTGATCCCCAGAAATTTATTTTCGTTCACCTTTTCAATGTCCGCACCGTCTATTTGTATTTACAAAGTATTTACAAAGTATAGCAGAAACTTGACTAACTGCATGGATTAGAGGAATCGAAGGATAAATGCTGCCAAAATGTCAAAAAATGTCAAAATGTCAAAAACTTACCACTTCCACACAAAATGAGAGGAGAAGCTTTTTTTCACTCAATCTCACTCAAATGTTGGTTCGGCTCTGTACGCTTACTACATATAAGTATACTACATATGACTTGTCTTTCAATATTTGCCTTAGTCAACCATGAAACATAATTTTTTTAAATTAACAATAAACATTAAAAAAAAAAAACATTATAGTGAGGGAGCGATATTGGAACCACGCTATAGCGAGGGACCATTGTACCGCAGTTCAAGGTCACATGTCATTTGTGACAATTTCCGCCGACCAATCAACAAGACTATAGCGTGTTTTTAACGTAGCATTAAACTTATGTACCAATGAAAGCGTGCAGATACAGATAATATCATATTGCGCAGGCTACGGGATCACTGTAGGGACAGGACAGATGGCCGCCGCTAGCACAGCACGCTCCCGAGCTAACTAATTACTTATTCTAAACTGAAAAAAGTGTTTGAAAAAAATTCCAAAAATGTACCACTTCCACACAAAATGAGAGGAGAAGTTTTTTTTTCACTCAATCTAAATGACTCCATGCAGTGTAAAAACTAATGTAATCTCACATCATATCTGATAACTTTGAATGGATTTCACTGCTTTGGAAGAAACAATTGAACGACAGTAATCCCATTAAGATAATAGCCAATCTAAGTATCACTTGTAAACGGAATTGTTCTTTAACCCTCCTCTTGTGTTAGAGTCGGCACCGACTTGTTTTACATTTTAATGCATAAAAAGAATCACATAACATTTGTTTATTGCATTTATAAGGCTTTTTGACTATTTCAACAAAATAAAACAAAAAAATAATTTTTACTACATTTTAAAATGGTCTGGTTGAAATTATGACCACTGTATTGTTAGGGTCGGTTTCGACCCGGTTATAATAATATCACTATAAAGCAATATTTTGAGCCAAAACTGAAATTGAAAAAGTGTACAATTAGCAACCAGCTCCTCTTCTTATCACGTAAGCTTCAGGGGATTCTAACTTTGTTGCTGAAAACAATAACTTTTTCTACCTTTTTTTTACATTAATATATATGGGTCAAAATTGGCTGGGCCGCATCAGGTTTTGCAAAACACGCATAAAAATATACAAACTTTTTCAGTGCTTTGGTTCCGATTTTCTACAATAAAAGCTCTGATAAAACATTCCACTGTTCTCAAATATCTTAATTTTTATTTTTCTGTACAAAATAAAATGAAAAATAAACAAATCAAGAATAAAGAAAATCAATCAGTAATAAATAAATATAATAAAACGCCAAATAATAAAAACTTAAGAAACCATATATAGTTGGTGGGTAGACAAATTTATTTTTTTCAGATTAAAATGAACAAAGCATTATTAGAGCCCTGTAGACATGACAAAACACGACTATAGTCACATTTATACTCTTTTTATTTACAACATATTGCGCAACTGCAGGGTCTTGAGACACATGCTAACTCGCAAACTAGAGAGCTAGCGACCTAAACGGTAGCCTTCAAGTTATTTCCTTTAAACTTAAATAGCCAAAAAATTACCACTTCCACACGGATAGGGAGGATAACTATTAACAGTTATTTAACCTTTAACATGAACATTAATCAAACGTAATAATTTTTTTCTGGGTACATGATACCATACAGCATCCGTAGCCTTCAAGTTATTTCCTTTAAACTTAAATAGCCAAACACTTACCACTTCCACACGGATAGGGAGGATAACTATTAACAGTTATTTAACCTTTAACATGAACATTAATCAAACGTAATAATTTTTTCTGGGTACATGATATCATACAGCATCCATATCAAACTTGCGCGGGCCGCAATAACATTAAACTTTCATATCAAGGCAGGGGGCCTCAAACTAGTATTCTGCAGGCCACATTTGGCCCGCGGGCCGCATGTTTGAGACCCCGATTCATTTGACCATTTTTGGAAATTGAAATGGAGGGGTACAGTGACAAAAAAAGGCCTACATGCCCACACCAAAAGTATTAAAAGCAATATTTTCATGAAGCCTAAGAAGGTAACCAAGACATGAGAAGCAAATTTGATGGTAACTTATTATTTTTAGTGTATTTTATATCTGATTTAATACACGGGTCAAAACCCACCCGTTAACATAAGAGATGATACCCGAAAGCAAACACAAGAGGAAGGTTAAGGCAGCCCATTCATTTCAAAGTATGCAACTCAGTATGTAGTATAAAGTATCTTCTCACCATGGACGAAGTAGCCTTGCTCCTGCCAAATGAGGAAGGCGTCCCCCAGGGCGGAAAAGATGAGGCCAGCCAGGATCTTTCGAGCGCTGGAGTGAGCCCCGAGGAAGCTGAAGCCGTGTGCCAGGAGAAACACCCACAGGCAGAAGATGGGTAGACATTTGATAAGTGCGCTAAACCAAGATGGACTTGAGGTTGGCAGCCACAGGACGAAGTAAACGCAGGTTGACTTGAAGAACGGCACCAGCTTGGGGCCTTCACTCTTGACCTGGAAACAGCAAAGATATGTTGATCGTCATTATAGCCTTATTGTGATGATATTACGTCCCATTTGTCTATTCTATTATTTATTTATGCCCATAAAATGATCACAGGAAACAATCAGGCCAAGATGAGCAACAAATCAAAAAGTAGTACTTCACATAAAGTACAAGAGTGGTTTGTGTTGGTACTAGAAAAAGCCTCCCCTGCCCTCCTTGTGGTGCCCAATCAGACACGCATGTGTTGTTTTGATGCTGAAGTGAAACAACACGTCTATGCAATTGCATGACCGCCTATAACCTTCCTCTTCCTCCTTGCTTTCTTTCCCTTCTTCCTCTTCTACTCGTGTCCTTGGGAATTCCTGCCTTTGTAAATAGTACTTCTTGTTTCTGTTTAAAATACATGATGCCCGTTGGAGTTACAAAGCAAACAAAGCCACGTTTCCACAGAATCACCCGTGGTTCCGATGAATCGAACATACAAAAGCAAAGGTCAGTGGGTGGTTCGAGCACATGAAGGTTGTTGTTTTTAGTGTGAAAGCTGAGAAAGACGAGATGAGTGGGAGAAAGAGTGGTCACAGTCGTGATGGGAAAACTCAGTTCTTTGTATTGACTTAAGTTCTCATGAGGCCGCACGGTGGGCTAGTGGTTAGCATGTAGGCCACACAGTCCGGAGATCGTGAAGACCTGGGTTTGATTCTCTGCTTGGACGTCTCTGTGTGGAGTTTTCATGTTCTCACGGTTTTCTCCGGGTACACCGGTTTCCTCCCACATTCCAAAAAGATCTGTTGCTTTTTCCCCCACCTTTTCAATACAATCATACACATGTAACACTTGCAGTGTAACAGTGTAACAGTGTAACAGTGTAACAGTGTAACAGTGTAACAGCGTAACAGTGTAACAGTGTAACAATGTAACAGTGTAACGACATAACAGTGTAACGGCATAACAGTGTAACGGCATAACAGTGTAACGGCGTAACAGTGTAACTATGTAACAGTGCAACGGCATAACAGTGTAATGCCGTAACAGTGTAACGATGTAACAGTGTAACGACGTAACAGTGTAACGACGTAACAGTGTAACGGCGTAACAGTGTAACGACGTAGCAGGGTAACGATGTAGCAGTGTAACGATGTAACAGTGTAACGACGTAACAGTGTAACGGCGTAACAGTGTAACGACGTAGCAGGGTAACGATGTAGCAGTGAAACAATGTAACAGTGTAACGACGTAACAGTGTAATGACGTAACAGTGTAACGACGTAACAGTGTAACGACGTAACAGTGTAATGGCGTAACAGTGTAATGACGTAACAGGGTAACGATGTAGCAGTGTAACGACGTAACAGTGTAACGACGTAACAGTGTAACGACGTAACAGTGTAACGGCGTAACAGTGTAATGACGTAACAGTGTAATGACGTAGCAGGGTAACGATGTAGCAGTGAAACAATGTAACAGTGTAACGACGTAACAGTGTAACGACGTAACAGTGTAACGACGTAACAGTGTAACGGCGTAACAGTGTAATGACGTAGCAGGGTAACGATGTAGCAGTGAAACAATGTAACAGTGTAACGACGTAACAGTGTAACGATGTAACAGTGTAACGACGTAACAGTGTAACGACGTAACAGTGTAACGACGTAACAGTGTAACGACGTAACAGTGTAGCGACATAACAGTGTAACGACATAACAGTGTAACATTATAACGTGTAAGGACGTAACAGTGTAACGACGTAACAGTAACAGCGTAACAGTGTAACAGCGTAACAGTGTAACAACGTAACAGTGTAACAACGTAACAGTGTAACAACGTAACAGTGTAACGATGTAACAGTGCAACGATGTAACAATGTAACAGTGTAACGCCGCAACAGTGTAATGACGTAACAATGTAACATCATAACAGTGTAATGACGTAACAGTGCAAAGATGTAACAGTGTAACAACATAACAGCGTAACTACATAACTGTGTAACGACATAACAGTCTAACGGCATAACAGTGTAACAGTGTAACGACGTTACAGTGTAATGACGTAACAGGGTAACGATGTAGCAGTGTAACGATGTAACAGTGCAATGATGTAACAGCGTAACGACGTAACAGTGTAACAACTTAACAGTGTAGCGACAACAGTGTAACGACATAACAGTGTAACGACATAACAGTGTAACATTATAACAGTGTAACATTATAACAGTGTAACGACATAACAGTGTAACATTATAACAGTGTAACGGCATAACAGTGTAACAACATAACAGTGTAACAACATAACAGTGTAACATCATAACAGTGTAATGACGTAACAGTGTAACAACGTAACAGTGTAACAACTTAACAGTGTAATGATGTAACAGTGTAACGATGTAACAGTGTAACGACGTAACAGTGTAACGATGTAACAGTGTAACGATGTAACAGTGTAACAACATAACAGTGTAACAATGTAACAGTGTAACGGCGTAACAGTGTAACGGCGTAACAGTGTAACGACGTAACAGTGCAACGACTTAAGTGTAACGACTTAACAGTGACGTCCTAACTGGCTTCCTTATTAAATGTAGCGAGCATTGAGAAAGTGAACGAGTTAACAGAGACGGGTACACATGATTCCCAATTCAGTAAAACACTCGACTTTTTAATGACTCATTTGTGATTCGCACATCTCTCGGTCAAAGAGCAGTAAGACTACGCCTCATACAAGGGGAAGATGAGAGCGCTGGTACAATTACTATTAAACTATTCAGCGGCAGCATTGACTGACAAAGCTAAAGCGACACTTGTGTTCAGTGTTCACAAAAGAGGAAGTGGGGCAGAAGAGGGGAAGCGGGCGAATGCATGCACAGTGTAAGGACACTCGGAAGGATAGATGGGAGGAGGGGATCCTCCATGATGGATCCTACAGTTTGGTTTAACAACGAGGGAGACATCTCCATTGATTTTCACTTATTGAAGGCAAACATGAAGGCAGCACGCCAGCTGAAAACTTATCAAATGAGAGCTAAAAGCTTCCCTCCCATCAGCGTTGAACCCATCAGAGACTAAATGCACACAAAAAGGTTATTTATAGCCGTGTTGGCCACAAGTGACCTTGCTGTACTTTACGCCTGTCTGCTATTGTGTCTCCTCATCAGCAGTTCTTTCCTCCTTCCTGTGCAAGTCAGCTCGACTTCTCCCTGCCTTTCCCCCCCACCCCCCTCCACCACCACCTCACCCCCACCTCCTCCACATTACCATTACCGTGTTCACACATTTCCACATGCAGTGCATACACACTTTAGCGAGATAAGCATCGCATTTTACTTTCTGTTTACATTTGCCTCCTGATGCCATTTATTCCAAAACAGAATTAGACTGCGGGACGGCTGAGGGATTTTTCCAGGGAGGGGCCACTGGACACTAAGTGTCCTTGATATAAAAGTTTAATGTTAGTGCGGCCCGCTCAAGTTTGATATGGATGCTGTATGGTATCATGTACCCAGAAAAAAATATTACGTTTGATTCACGTTCATGTTAAAGGTTAAATAACTGTTAATAGTTATCCTCCCTATCCGTGTGGAAGTGGTAAGTTTTTGGCTTTTTTAAGTTTACAGGAAATAACTTGAAGGCTACCGTTTAGGTCGCTAGCTCTCTAGTTTGCGAGTTAGCATGTGTCTCAAGACCCTGCAGTTGCGCAATATGTTGTAAATAAAAAGAGTATAAATGTGACTATAGTCGTGTTTTGTCATGTCTACAGGGCTCTAATAATGCTTTGTTCATTTTAATCTGAAAAAAATAAATTTGTCTACCCACCAACTATATGTGGTTTCTTAACTTTTTATTATTTGCTGTTTTATTATTATTATTATTATTATTATATTTATTTATTACTGATTGATTGATTTTCTTTATTCTTGATTTGTTTATTTATTTTTCATCTTATTTTGTGCAGAAAAATAAAAATTAAGTGCACTGTTGCTGTGCTGAGACAGCAGGGTGGGGACAGAACAGGCTATATCTTCTGTGCTTCTTTAACTACTTGATGAAGATGAAGGCGAGGCTGGCCACAATAAAAGGCCTATGCAAAATGTGCACCCATTGAGCGTGTTTGGGATGCTCTCCATTTACATTTGAAGCAAACGGTGGTCACAACAGATACCCTCTGGACATACAGTATGGCCTTTTATTGTGGCCAACTAAAGACACACATGCAAAATAATCATGGAGTCGCTATTTCCATCAGCGCTAACCAACTAAAAGGCATTTTTGGAATGAATAATTCATGAGATGTGTATGTGTGGGTGGGTGGGGCACAAATATCCACTCCATTATCTCTTCAGCTTTCAATGCACACGCACCCACATTAAAAAACAAATGTCACAGCCATTGCCAAACAACGCTTTTCATAACTCTTACCATTAACAATGAATGAGTTCTTCCTCAGCCCAAGCTACATGATACATTTTATAGAAATTGCCGAGGTAGTATTTCACCAAGCAAACAAACCATAATACAAGATAATACAAGGTAATACAAGGTGTGTCTTAACATAAATAAACACAGGTACAGTACTGAATGAAATCTCATCGGTAAGCCAATACGCATCCGATATTCAGGCTGACTCACATGTTACTCAAGTGTCACCGCATGGCATCATTTTTCAATATGTGGCCAGGTGGAAAAAGTCTGGACACGCTTAACTTGTGATATTTATGTCATGGGACGAAAGGCTGCACAGTAAGGAACATATGAATAAAGTAAGCTTGATTGGGCAACTTTTATGACTTATAACATGACATATCTTAAACATTACCCAAACCATAATGTTGATTACCAGGTTAGGTGGATGGATGGATGGATGGATGGATGGATGGATGGATGGATGGAAAGATAGATAATAATCTGTACAAATAATTTGTACTAATAATTTAATTTAGAATAAATAATAATAATATAAAATAAATAAATAAATAAAACATAATAAATAAAATAATATAAAAATATTGCTATACAGTATTTTCACAAAAAGCTTGTAAAACATACTTCTAGAGAGCACCATAAATAAATAAATAAATAAATAAATAAATAAATAAAACATAATAAATAAAATAAGAATATAAAATAATAATATAAAAATACTGCTATACAGTATTTTCACAAAAAGCTTGTAAAACATACTTCTAAAGAACACCGTAAATAAACAAATAAATAAAACATAATAAAATAAGAATATAAAATAATAATATAAAAATACTGCTATACAGTATTTTCACAAAAAGCTTGTAAAACATACTTCTAAAGAACACCGTAAATAAATAAATAAATAAATAAATAAATAAATAATACATAATAATACATAATAAAGAAAATAATAATATAAAAATACTGCTATACAGTATTGTCACAAAAGCTTGTAAAACATACTTCTAAAGAGCACCATAAATAAATAAATAAATAAATAAATAAATAAATAAATAATATAAAAATACTGCTATACAGTATTTTCACAAAAAGCTTGTAAAACATACTTCTAAAGAGCACCGTAAATAAATAAATAAAACATAATAAATAAAATAATAATATAAAATAATAATATAAAAATACTGCTATACAGTATTTTCACAAAAAGCTTGTAAAACATACTTCTAAAGAACACCGTAAATAAATAAATAAATAAATAATTAAATAATACATAATAAATAAAATAATATAAAAATACCGCTATACAGTATTGTCACAAAAGCTTGTAAAACATACTTCTAAAGAGCACCATAAATAAATAAATAAATAAATAATATAAAAATACTGCTATACAGTATTTTCACAAAAAGCTTGTAAAACATACTTCTAAAGAACACCGTAAATAAATAAATAATTAAATAATACATAATAATACATAATACATAAAATAATATAAAAATACTGCTATACAGTATTTTCACAAAAAGCTTGTAAAACATACTTCTAAAGAGCACCATAAATAAATAAATAAATAAATAATCTAAAAATACTGCTATACAGTATTTTCACAAAAAGCTTGTAAAACATACTTCTAAAGAGCACCGTTGTCGCATACACTTAGTGAGAGAACAGAGCGGAGAGACATGTGTCATTTCGTCTTTGTCTTTGGTTCACATCGTCTTCACATCTGACCTCAAGTGAACCAAACCCCACCAGAATTTACTTGAAAGCGAACCAAAACTCATCTCTCAGGTCTTTTGAACCAAATCACACACAAAACGCTAATAGATGATCGCAATTGATGATTTCTGTACGCTGTGTTGACATAAACATTCGTCCTTAGTTGAACTTGAACCAGCGCCTCTATTTCAGACATCACATGACGCTACTTTCCATCTCATTGTAATCCGGGGGGGGGGGGGGCTTGGCTGGGTCTAAATTAATTTGACAAATTCACACTGCTTGTCGCTATGGGAACTGGTCTGGCCGGCATGCATTCTTTCACACAGGCTGCCCTCACAGTAATCACACCGGCTTCACATGAGGGGCCGAGTTACAACACTCCATCCTTCATGGCCCCTGCTAAGAGGCTAACCTTTCGTTGCAGCTCAGTTGTTAAGTAAGACGATGCTGGGGCCACTTGAATTATTCACGTTGCTGACACTATTGTTTGTTGCCATCTTTTCTCTGTGACACTTTGATCAATATTGGATGGGATTAATGGGCTCGCCTCAGCTGAACACTCGGGATGGGCGTATTGGTCTAAATATTAATTATATCAATATCGGGAAATAAAGTAGTCAAGCCAGTGAATGTACATATTAATACCAAAATCCAAGTAAAATAACTATTGACTAATGCTTTAATTTACCAGAGCGATAACATTAGCATTAGGGATACCAATAACTTTGATAACCAATAATTTTGTAATAGCTAATGTAGATTTAAATTAGTTTGTACACACCTGGATGTAGAGTGTCTGTGAGTATTTTAAAAAGCTCTATACAAATAAAATGTATGATTATTATTATTTAAGAACAACACAAACAAGTGTGGATTTGACAAAGTACAATACATGTACATTTGGCCTCACCAAATATCAACAATTTAAAGGCACAGTCACCGAATTCTTCCCCCATTTTGAAACTGCTCAAGTAAAAAAAAAAGCAATATTTACTTATTTATATTTACTTGTCACTGGATTAAAACCAAAATGTTAACTTTAACGCCACCGCTACTATAGCATGTACAAAACATTAAAGGGACGCCGAGCAGCGTACAGCGCATGCGTCGTTCCGAAGCACAGGAAAGAAAAACAGACAAAAAAGGTAGTCACGTGACATTTTTTGCCTTTAGTCAGTGCCTTTCGGAATTGATGGAACCGTCCCGCACTTGCTGCAGTAACTTGCCAGCGTCACATAAATACCTGTACGTTCACAACGTAATAACATTGGCATGACATTCCCCGCCATACACATTATTAGAAGCCGGGAACACAGTGAAGCCTTTAATAAGCATGTCTGCCTTTTATTTACGGGAACACTGTAATAATCAAACTAGCAAACGTCACCGCTTACTTTGGCCGTGATACTCACCACAGTGACCGGAGAAACCATCTCGATAACGGATGACGAAAGCGACAGATAAGCAGGTTTAGGTCCAGTCCTCTTGTTTATGTTCGGATTGAGAGAGAAAGAGATGCCGATTGTTTTTGTCCTCTCTCCGGTGGGCGGTCTGACGTCCGGTGGGCGGGGAGTGGCTTGTCCCTACTAGCCAATAGGAGCAGAGATTCGTCGGATAGTGGGCGAGGTAAATGTGATGGACGCCCAGATGGGAGGAGCTAATTTTATGTTTACATCTGGGAGCAGATGGCCTTGTATTTACATTTGACAGAACTTCAGCTTGTTGGTTACCTTTGTCTGAAACGTCTTAATTAAACACTTAGTGATGACTTATTAACACCTTATACAACTTATAAACGTCATCTTATTTGAAATTCTAAGTAGTAAAGTGAACTTAGTGGACCTCGTGAAACGTTACACATTGATTAAAACAAATAGAAAAATTATTAAACGCAACTGACCAAATGTAAATGATGAATTTGGACTGGAGTGCCTAAAATACATGTACAGTAAAGTTGATTTAATACAAGAGGCATTATTGAGAATCCCACTAGGGGGCGACGTCACAGTTCTGGAGCATTCAAGAGAGCACGTATGACGCGTTCTTTTTAGAATGGCGCCATCATGTGGTGGACTAGTGTAAATGTCACATGCGGAAGTGTTTATATTCAGCTTTTCCTAATTATTTCGTTGTCACACTGTTTTTAACGTTTGACACTTGAATAAATAAATCAACTTAAACCGCTTCCCATGAAAAAGTAAATCATTTTTAGAATGTACTACATACACGACTGAATAAAAAAAAAACTCGTCTGTCAAATACGGAAGTACGTAGCACTGACTTATCTCATTTCCGGAAAACAGCTTCAACCCTTCCATATTTCGGTGTTGCTTGTCGGTACTGTGGCTAGTAATGACCGAATTTATCAAATTACTTTTAATTTCAGAATGTATTAATGTAATTGAGCCACTTATAACGGCCTAAGGTCGTACGAAAGTGCTACTTTACCTTCCAGGCTGATTGGGTTAGCGCTGGCACAGGGCTAGCTAACTTTGCGACTTTGTGCTAGCGTAGGTGGCAACGCAAAGTAGTCTCATCGCACCAGTTTTCCACATAATCGACAGATTTTTTTACAAATAAGTTCCCGAGTTAAGACTCTAGTGACGTTGACGTAAAGCCCAGACACAGTGCTATAAGGTGTGTGAGCTGAAAAGTATAACTTTTGCTCATTTCAAAAAGACAGCTGAAACGGCAGTATATACTGCCAACATGATGGATTTTGACAACGTATTAACAATCGCCACTCAAAACCAGGGGAGTGTACAGGTAAGTGAAATAACTCATTTTCTTTTAATTTTTCAGTAATATATGAGTTTCGTCGAGCACACAAACGTTAGCTAGTCTCTTTATGACAGCGAGGCTCCCCTAATACAGTGTCCGTTAGCAACCTAGCTGCTAACTTTTACGTCCCCTACCGTAAATCGTCGTTCTTACACTTGGCAGATGGACAACAAACAATATTATTCATCTGTTAGATTCACATTCCCATATAACACTCCCTCCATTAAGAACTCTATGACTATTCGTTCATACTGTGCGGTATTCATTATTTTTGGTGAGCTGATTTTATATTCAAAATTCTACAAACTCTGTTATGCATTGTTGACAGAGGTTAACCTACTATTTAAAATATTTGGATAGTAGTGTTTCACTGCCTTTAAATAAATGTACATACTGTACAAAGGTCCACTTGTCTATAAGCTGCAGGTGTCTGTGTTGGAACATATGGAAGTGGCAGTGCTCCAGCCAGGATTAGAATCCCACATTTCCACTTTTCTGACCTATAAATGTTGTTACAATGTTGTATTTTCATGTTAAATTATGCCAAAACAGATAATGAGGTTCGTGCATATACAAGTAGGCCCTGAAAGAAGTGATCTGTGTCTTATATGGGCTCTAAATTGCGTGCACTCATTAAACGTAACCCTGGAAATCCTTGGGAGTGTGACAAATTCTAGAAGAGGGGCCGGACGTGGACTAAATTAAACAGACCGTTAAGTTCGGAAGCAAGAAGTCCATTGAACTACTGCATAAAAAGAAAATCTGTAGGATCTAGAACACTTTCTGTGTGGGTTATTGAGTGTAGCTGCTCTATAAGAGTCCACAACTTAATACAAAGCACCGGAAATGAGCATAATAAGCCCCTTTAAAGTGCTTTGCACACACTATAAACCTTGCACTCCTACCTCCACTCGGTGTTCCCGGCTTCACTCGTTGGCTCCATTGGAGTTCAACTGTGGGACAAGCAGAAGCTGTCGTAATTATTCACTTATGATATGTCGGATTGGTCAGCACAATCAGAATATGAAAACAATACATAGGCATCCCTCATTTATTAAACTGTTTATTACTTTTTAAATACAGGCTTTTCATTATTAGAGTACTTTAGACATGAAATAACACCCCTATAGTCACATTTACACTCCTATTCTTCTTTGTTTACACCACATTGCTCATCTTTGGTTTGTGAGTATGCAATGTTATGGAATTTAACCCACACATACAGTAGTTTTATAAATGAGGGCCCCGTTGCGCTTTTGGATAAGCCTTCTTAAGGCGGCTTTTTTTGTGTTAAAGTGTTAAATTGTTAGACTTACCCTTTCTTGTAGAATGTTGCACACCACAGATGGACTCTGCTTATTTTGTTGTTTATCTGATCTACACAGAAAAGATACAGTTTACAAGTTGGTCCACCCAAAAAGGATGCGAGGTCAAAAGGTGTAAATCCTGCCGCCGTGCAGGCACTCCTGAAGAGGCGACAACATGAAGCCAGACTGAAAGGTAGGAAAAAAAACACCATTTGTTTTGTAGACATTGTGGACTACATGACAAGACTATTTTGAAATATTTTTTCAGAAAGCGAAATGAAGAAGCAGAAGCAGGATCTTGTGGCGAAAAGGGTAGAGTTGAAGTCCGATCGTAAAGCGAGAGCCATGGCTTCCAGAACTAAAGACAACTTCCATGGTTACAACGGCATTCCAGTGGTGGAAGCCCCAAAGAAGAGGAGGACAAAGGAGGAAATGGAGAAAGAAAAATCAAGAAAAGATGTAACATTTCAAAATGTACTTGACCCAGAGGACGATGAGGACAATTACGAGTACGAGCAGACAGACTCAGAGCCTGATCAAGATCCAGAACCAGTAAGACCCTTAAAAACATCAGTTTTCAGTAGTAGCAGTACCTCCAAGCTCTCCCCTAAAAAACCTAGTGGGCCACCAAAGCCTTCTTCATCCTCGCTGAACTTTGCAGATTTACTGAAATTGGCAGAAAAGAAGCAATATGAACCAGTGGAGTTAAAACCCAAAGCAACGAAGGAAGAAAGGCTCCGCACAGCCGAAGAGCTACGGGAACTCGAAATCGAGCGAAGGGCAAAGCGGCGTATCAAAGACCCTACGACTCAGTCGAGTTCCACCGCAGTCAGAAAAAACCCGTCTGAGAAGGAGCAGAAGAATGGTAAACCACAAAAGAGCTCCTTGCAAAGACCTAGTCAGCCGTGTGGGGTGAAGAAGAAGCCTCAGTCCACACCTTCTTCTAAGACCCCCGTTGGTGACAGAGACAGACCCAAGACTTTAGTACCCTCAAAGGCCGCATCTTCTCAGGTTTCAACCAAACAAGGAGTCCCTAAGCCTTCATCTAGTCATACATCCATCATTTCAAGTGAACTTAGATTAAAAAAGGAAAGCTCTTCATCTGTTCAGGGAAGACCTTCAGGTCCACCTCAATCCAGACCTTTTGGTTCATCTGTCAGAGATCTCAAATCTTCGAATAGTAACCCACAAAAAACTAAACCTACTCAGGGTAGCTCATCGAAGCAGGAACACACATTTGCTAAGTCTGGAAGAGGAGAACCACAAAGATCTGGAAACCAACCCCCGGTAAAATCTAGCGGCAGTTCTGTGGTTAGACCCTCATCAAGTGGCCGTCCTAAAGAAGGGAATAGACCTCAGCCAAGGCCAATGGGGACGCCCCAGACCAAAGCTGGTGTCGGTAGCTTACACGGTCACCCGGCAGGTACCGCAGGCCGGCCGCCAGGGTTCGGACAGGGTCGAGGTACCGGTGGAGGATCGTTGCCCAACAGGAAACCGTCTGGCAGCTTCGGATCTGGGCCTGGGAGACCCAAGTGCACGGTGGTATCTGAGACAATCTCATCAAAGAATATGGGTGGACCCAGACCGGGAGCTCCTTCTCGACCGGGGATGCAACAGATACCCAGACCGGGAGGGCCGACCAGACCGCTGAATAGACCCCCAGGTATGACGGCACTTCATTTGAACTATGAATTTTCTTAACTTCAACTCTTCTTTTTGTTGTTTTTTTTTTTTTTTTTTAAAGTGTATCCCCCAGGAACCATGTTACCGCCCATCACCATCGCATACAAGAGAAAATACGAAGAAGAAGATGAATATGATTCAGAAATGGAAGATTTCATCGACGATGGAGATGACGAGCAGGCAGAGGTTTCCAGACACATTAAGGAAATCTTTGGCTATGACCGAAGCAAGTAAGTTTTTAGCGTATGCTGTAAAAATCAGCCTCAGTATAAAATAACACTTTTTTTTTTTTTTAAACCCATTCAGATACAAAGATGAAAGTGACTATGCTCTTAAATTCATGGAGAGCAGCTGGCAAGATATGCAGAAAGAAGAAGCAAAGAGGTAACTAATGGATGATTCCCATTTATTTCATATTCCTGATTGTTTTTTTGTTTCTTTCCTGCCTATTTTAGTCTCAGAATGGCCGTGCAGGAAGATCTGGAGGAGGAGAAAAAGGAGCAAGAGGAGATGAGAATGAAGAATGCCAAAAGGAAAAAAACAAACTGATGCACTTTAAAACTATTGGAATGGACAATTTAAAAAAAAAAAAAACGTCCTGTCATCTGCCCAGCAACAGGACCACCGGTGTGTGACATTTTCACATGGCAATCACAAAAACCGTACGGGACCCCTTTTGTGTTATTTGCACTTCCCTCTCTTTGAGTGACACATGACACTGGAAGATTTGCGTTTTGCTTTAAATCAAATCCAGAGATAACATTTAAATCAGAATATATAGAGAAATGTTTCAAGTGTTTATTTAGGCTGTAGTGAAAGATTCAGTTTCTTTCTTTTCCCCTGTTATTTATTTCCTTGTCATTGCAAAGTCCTATTTCCTAAAAAAAAACATAACGTTTCAGATTTTGAGTGCGGAGGAGTGGTATTGTCTCTTTTTAAGATGGACTATACATAAATTGGCATAAAATGACAGCTGCCAGTGTCACACATTTCACACAATTGATTGTAAAGTCAGTTGACCCCACAGAAAACATTTGTAAATTTGTGTTCCTTTTTAAAACATTTTCAAACAAAACTTTGCTTCGGGGTTGTGTTTTCAAACCTGCATTTCGGTAGTGACGTAATACAATTCTAATGAATGGGCTATTTTATATATGGAATACGTTTATAAATTAAAACTGCAAGCAGTGATGAGCGGGCTCGAGCACCCCGACGCGCTCGGGGGTACGCGCGGGTCGGGGGTACGCGCGGGTCGGGGTCGCGCGCGCGACCGGACGGGCGCGCGGACGCGCCGTACGAAAAACCGCGGCGAGCGGATAAGCGGTAAGGGAGTCACGGCACTTGCAATTTTCCGCCAGGAGGGGGCGACAGCGGCGGCGAGGCGGGTGCGCGGTTACGTCCCGTCCGACGCCGCGAACCGCCATAAAAAAATTCACGACGATCGGACCGCGCGGTAGGTCCTTGCGGCGGATATACGTTTCCGCCTGTGGGTGGCGCTATAGAGTGTATGCGCCCACACGGTAACGGACCGGAGGGTACCCCGAACCAACAGAAAAAATTACGGGCCGATCCGACCGTGCGTAAGGAAGTTACGGCAGATATACATTTCCACCAGTTGGTGGCGCTATAGCGTATGTACACACACTGTCATAGACCAGAGGGTACCCCAGACCACCAGAAAAAATTTGGGCCTGATCCGACCATGTGGAAGGAAGTTACGGCTATATACATTTCCACCAGTTGGTGGCGCTATACAGTCGATGTACACACACAGTCATAGACCAGAGGGTACCCCAGACCACCAGAAAAAATTTGGGCCTGATCCGACCATGTGGAAGGAAGTTACGGCTATATACATTTCCACCAGTTGGTGGCGCTATACAGTCTATGTACACACACTGTCATAGACCAGAGGGTACCCCAGACCACCAGAAAAAATTTGGGCCTGATCCGACCATGTGGAAGGAAGTTACGGCTATATACATTTCCACCAGTTGGTGGCGCTATACAGTCGATGTACACACACAGTCATAGACCAGAGGGTACCCCAAACCACCAGAAAAAATTTGGGCTTGATCCGACCATGTGGAAGGAAGTTACGGCTATATACATTTCCACCAGTTGGTGGCGCTATACTGTCTATGTACACACACAGACATAGACCAGAGGGTACCCCAGACCAGCAGAAAATTTTGTGGCCTGATCCGACCATGTGGAAGGAAGTTACGGCTATATACATTTCCACCAGTTGGTGGCGCTATAGAGTCTATGTACACACACAGTCATAGACCAGAGGGTACCCCAAACCACCAGAAAAAATTTGGGCTTGATCCGACCATGTGGAAGGAAGTTACGGCTATATACATTTCCACCAGTTGGTGGCGCTATAGAGTCTATGTACACACACAGTCATAGACCAGAGGGTACCCCAAACCACCAGAAAAAATTTGGGCTTGATCCGACCATGTGGAAGGAAGTTACGGCTATATACATTTCCACCAGTTGGTGGCGCTATAGAGTCTATGTACACACACAGTCATAGACCAGAGGGTACCCCAAACCACCAGAAAAAATTTGGGCTTGATCCGACCATGTGGAAGGAAGTTACGGCTATATACATTTCCACCAGTTGGTGGCGCTATACTGTCTATGTACACACACAGACATAGACCAGAGGGTACCCCAGACCACCAGAAAATTTTGTGGGCTGATCCGACCATGTGGAAGGAAGTTACGGCTATATACATTTCCACCAGTTGGTGGCGCTATAGAGTCTATGTACACACACAGTCATAGACCAGAGGGTACCCCAGACCACCAGAAAAAATTTGGGCTTGATCCGACCATGTGGAAGGAAGTTACGGCTATATACATTTCCACCAGTTGGTGGCGCTATACAGTCTATGTACACACACAGTCATAGACCAGAGGGTACCCCAAACCACCAGAAAAAATTTGGGCTTGATCCGATCATGTGGAAGGAAGTTACGGCTATATACATTTCCGCCAGTTGGTGGCGCTATAGAGTCTATGTACACACACAGTCATAGACCAGAGGGTACCCCAAACCACCAGAAAAAATTTGGGCTTGATCCGACCATGTGGAAGGAAGTTATGGCTATATACATTTCCACCAGTTGGTGGCGCTATAGAGTCTATGTACACCCAGTATAACAAACCAGAGATTGACCCAACACACCAAAAAATATTTCAAGACAATCTGACCATGAATCAGGAAGTTACGGCAGATATACATTTCCACCAGTTGGTGGCGCTGTGTTTTGAACATGGCTTCTGGAGCGTTAAGTGCGTCCTGTCATGATAGACGTCTCCACCGAAAATCATAGTGATACGTGTAACGGGTGGCGAGGGATAATGAATTGAAACTTCTAGGTGGCGCTAGTGTGTCAATTTAGATTGGTGTCACATGGGAGCACCACCAGGGCGCTCAGGCCTGGATTAAGGCCTCACGTTTAAGATTTCAGCAGCCTGTGACCTTCTGCAGGCAAATGATGACCTTTTGATGGTCAATGGCGAAGGCTGACCATTCGCCGTGGCCACGCCCCCCACATGTGCTTTACACACATCATAGTCCATCAACTGACATCATCAGTCTGTCAGTCAAACTGTGTATTGACTTTGATGTACATTGCTTCAAGGCAAGGCCAGACACCAGGCAGGGCCAGATATGAAATGGTCAAAGTTTGGTGGCGTGCCACGCCCACATCCTATGGAGCGGCCCAAAATCCTTCGCAATTTAACGTGGGCCATCCGTCTAGTGTCCGTTGATGCAACAACGGACTCATTCGGTCAAACCCCCTAGGAGGAGTTCGTTGAGATACGACCCCTACATCCTCCCCCAAATGGCCGCCGCCACCTAAAATGGCCGACTTCCTGTTGGTTTTTGAACATGGGTTCTTGAGACTTTTTTGTGCGTCCTGTCACGAGTGATGTCTCCTCCGAAAATCATGCCCATACGTGCAACGGGAGGCGAGGGATAATTATTTTAAAACTTCTAGGTGGCGCTAGTGAGTCAATTTGGCTTGGTTTCATATGGGGGCCACACCAGGCCGCTCAGGCCTGGATTCTGACCCCCCCTATGAGCTTTCAAGCCCATGCGACCTTTTGCGGGCGAATGATGAGCTTTTCTATGTAAATGGCGAGGCCTGAGCATTCGCCGCCAGGCCACGCCCACCACGTGCGCTTTTCCTGCATCATGGTCCATCAACAGGCTTCACCAGGCTGTCAGGCAGTGACCTTGTGACCCTGATGTTCATCTGATGAATCTCCTGGCAGAAAAGGCCTCATGTAGATGACACGCCTTTAGCCTGTCGCCAATAGGTGGCGCTGCGACGAAATCAGGAAGTGACCTACGGGGACCTTCGGGGCGGGGCCATGATCACATGTACCAAGTATGATGAAGATCTGACCACGTGGAGCCAAGTTATTCACGTCTACAGTTACGCTCAGCGTGCAAGGCCCGGACATATGAAAATGGGCAAAATTTGGGGGCGTGCCACGCCCACATCGTATGGAATATCCCAAAATCCTTCGCAATTTAACGTCGGCCATCCGTCTAGTGTCCGTTGATGCAACAACGGACTCATTTGGTCAAACCCCCTAGGAGGAGTTCGTCGAGATACGACCCCAACTTCTGGCACGAAAAAGGCCGCCGCCATCCAAAATGGCCGACTTCCTGTTCGTTTTCCAATATGGGTTCTTGAGACTTTTTGGTCCGTCCTGTCACGATAGACGTCTCCACCAAGTTTCGTGACGATAGGTGAAACTGGTGGCGGGGGCCAATTTTTTCAAAAATTAAAGGTGGCGCTAGAGAGTCAATTTTGGAACATTGTTTTCGGGACCCCCACCAGATCGAAATTTTCGCCAGACCTGACGCGCTTGCAAAATTTGGTGAGTTTTCGGGCATGTTAAGGCCCTCAAAATGGCCGTCCTTTCGTCAGAATAATAATAAAAAAAAAAATTAAAACTGCAAGCAGTGATGAGCGGGCTCGAGCACCCCGACGCGCTCGGGGGTACGCGCGGGTCGGGGTCGCGCGCGCGACCGGACGGGCGCGCGGACGCGCCGTACGAAAAACCGCGGCGAGCGGATAAGCGGTAAGGGAGTCACGGCACTTGCAATTTTCCGCCAGGAGGGGGCGACAGCGGCGGCGAGGCGGGTGCGCGGTCACGTCCCGTCCGACACCGCGAACCGCCATAAAAAAATTCACGACGATCGGACCACGCGGTAGGTCCTTGCGGCGGATATACGTTTCCGCCTGTGGGTGGCGCTATAGAGTGGTTGGCCCACACGGTAACGGACCGGAGGGTACCCCGAACCAACAGAAAAAATTAGGGGCCGATCCGACCGTGCGTAAGGAAGTTACGGCAGATATACATTTCCACCAGTTGGTGGCGCTATAGCGTATGTACACACACAGTCATAGACCAGAGGGTACCCCAGACCACCAGAAAAAATTTGGGCCTGATCCGACCATGTGGAAGGAAGTTACGGCTATATACATTTCCACCAGTTGGTGGCGCTATACAGTGTATGTACACACACAGTCATAGACCAGAGGGTACCCCAAACCACCAGAAAAAATTTGGGCTTGATCCGACCTTGTGGATGGAAGTTACGGCTATATACATTTCCACCAGTTGGTGGCGCTATACAGTGTATGTACACACACAGTCATAGACCAGAGGGTACCCCAGACCACCAGAAAAAATTTGGGCCTGATCCGACCATGTGGAAGGAAGTTACGGCTATATACATTTCCACCAGTTGGTGGCGCTATACAGTCTATGTACACACACAGTTATAGACCAGAGGGTACCCCAGACCACCAGAAAAAATTTGGGCTTGATCCGACCATGTGGAAGGAAGTTACGGCTATATACATTTCCACCAGTTGGTGGCGCTATAGAGTCTATGTACACACAGTATAACAAACCAGAGATTGACCCAACACACCAAAAAAAATTTCAAGACAATCTGACCATGAATCAGGAAGTTACGGCAGATATACATTTCCACCAGTTGGTGGCGCTGTGTTTAGAACATGGCTTCTGGAGCATTAGGTGCGTCCTGTCATGATAGACGTCTCCACCGAAAATCATAGTGATACGTGTAACGGGTGGCGAGGGATAATGAATTGAAACTTCTAGGTGGCGCTAGTGTGTCAATTTAGATTGGTGTCACATGGGAGCACCACCAGGGCGCTCAGGCCTGGATTAAGGCCTCACGTTTAAGATTTCAGCAGCCTGTGACCTTCTGCAGGCAAATGATGACCTTTTGATGGTCAATGGCGAAGGCTGACCATTCGCCGTGGCCACGCCCCCCACATGTGCTTTACACACATCATAGTCCATCAACTGACATCATCAGTCTGTCAGTCAAACTGTGTATTGACTTTGATGTACATTGCTTCAAGGCAAGGCCAGACACCAGGCAGGGCCAGATATGAAATGGTCAAAGTTTGGTGGCGTGCCACGGCCACATCCTATGGAGCGGCCCAAAATCCTTCGCAATTTAACGTGGGCCATCCGTCTAGTGTCCGTTGATGCAACAACGGACTCATTCGGTCAAACCCCCTAGGAGGAGTTCGTCAAGATACGACCCATACATCCGCCCCCAAATGGCCGCCGCCACCTAAAATGGCCGACTTCCTGTTGGTTTTAGAACATGGGTTCTTGAGACTTTTTTGTGCGTCCTGTCACGAGTGATGTCTCCTCCGAAAATCATGCCGATACGTGCAACGGGAGGCGAGGGATAATTATTTTAAAACTTGTAGGTGGCGCTAGTGAGTCAATTTGGCTTAGTTTCATATGGGGGCCACACCAGGCCGCTCAGGCCTGGATTCTGACCCCCCCTATGAGCTTTCAAGCCCATGCGACCTTTTGCGGGCGAATGATGACCTTTTCTATGTAAATGGCGAGGTCTGAGCATTCGCCGCCAGGCCACGCCCACCACGTTCGCTTTTCCTGCATCATGGTCCATCAACAGGCTTCACCAGGCTGTCAGGCAGTGACCTTGTGACCCTGATGTTCATCTGATGAATCTCCTGGCAGAAAAGGCCTCATGTAGATGACACGCCTTTAGCCTGTGGCCAATAGGTGGCGCTGCGACGAAATCAGGAAGTGACCTACGGGGACCTTCGGGGCGGGGCCATGATCACATGTACCAAGTATGATGAAGATCTGACCACGTGGAGCCAAGTTATTCACGTCTACAGTTACGCTCAGCGTGCAAGGCCCGGACATATGAAAATGGGCAAAATTTGGGGGCGTGCCACGCCCACATCGTATGGAATATCCCAAAATCCTTCGCAATTTAACGTCGGCCATCCATCTAGTGTCCGTTGATGCAACAACGGACTCATTCGGTCAAACCCCCTAGGAGGAGTTCGTTGAGATACGACCCATACTTCCGCCCCCAAATGGCCGCCGCCACCAGAAATGGCCGACTTCCTGTTGGTTTTAGAACATGGGTTCTTGAGACTTTTTTGTGCGTCCTGTCACGAGTGATGTCTCCTCCGAAAATCATGCCGATACGTGCAACGGGAGGCGAGGGATAATTATTTTAAAACTTGTAGGTGGCGCTAGTGAGTCAATTTGGCTTAGTTTCATATGGGGGCCACACCAGGCCGCTCAGGCCTGGATTCTGACCCCCCCTATGAGCTTTCAAGCCCATGCGACCTTTTGCGGGCGAATGATGACCTTTTCTATGTAAATGGCGAGGTCTGAGCATTCGCCGCCAGGCCACGCCCACCACGTTCCCTTTTCCTGCATCATGGTCCATCAACAGGCTTCACCAGGCTGTCAGGAAGTGACCTTGTGACCCTGATGTTCATCTGATGAATCTCCTGGCAGAAAAGGCCTCATGTAGATGACACGCCTTTAGCCTGTCGCCAATAGGTGGCGCTGCGACGAAATCAGGAAGTGACCTACGGGGACCTTCGGGGCAGGGCCATGATCACATGTACCAAGTATGATGAAGATCTGACCACGTGGAGCCAAGTTATTCACGTCTACAGTTACGCTCAGCGTGCAAGGCCGGGGCAGATGAACAAGGGGAAAATTTGGGGGCGTGCCACGCCCACATCGTATGGAATATCCCAAAATCCTTCGCAATTTAACGTCGGCCATCCGTCTAGTGTCCGTTGATGCAACAACGGACTCATTTGGTCAAACCCCCTAGGAGGAGTTCGTCGAGATACGACCCCAACTTCTGGCCCAAAAACGGCCGCCGCCATCCAAAATGGCTGACTTCCTGTTCGTTTTCCAATATGGGTTCTTGAGACTTTTTGGTCCGTCCTGTCACGATAGACGTCTCCACCGAGTTTCGTGACGATAGGTGAAACTGGTGTCGGGGGCTAATTTTTTTTCAAATCCAAGGTGGCGCTAGAGAGTCAATTTTGGAACATTGTTTTCGGGACCCCCACCAGATCGAAATTTTCGCCAGACCTGACGCGCTTGCAAAATTTGGTGAGTTTTCGGGCATGTTGAGGCCCTCAAAATGGCCGTCCTTTCGTCGGAATAATAATAATAATAATAATAATAATAAACATTACGATTACAATAGGGCTTTCGCACTGGTCAGTGCTCGAGCCCTAATTAAAACTGCAAGCAGTGATGAGCGGGCTCGAGCACCCCGACGCGCTCGGGGGTACGCGCGGGTCGGGGGTACGCGCGGGTCGGGGTCGCGCGCGCGACCGGACGGGCGCGCGGACGCGCCGTACGAAAAACCGCGGCGAGCGGATAAGCGGTAAGGGAGTCACGGCACTTGCAATTTTCCGCCAGGAGGGGGCGACAGCGGCGGCGAGGCGGGTGCGCGGTCACGTCCCGTCCGACGCCGCGAACCGCCATAAAAAAATTCACGACGATCGGACCGCGCGGTAGGTCCTTGCGGCGGATATACGTTTCCGCCTGTGGGTGGCGCTATAGAGTGTATGCGCCCACACGGTAACGGACCGGAGGGTACCCCGAACCAACAGAAAAAATTACGGGCCGATCCAACCGTGCGTAAGGAAGTTACGGCAGATATACATTTCCACCAGTTGGTGGCGCTATAGCGTATGTACACACACTGTCATAGACCAGAGGGTACCCCAGACTACCAGAAAAAATTTGGGCCTTATCCGACCATGTGGAAGGAAGTTACGGCTATATACATTTCCACCAGTTGGTGGCGCTATACAGTCGATGTACACACACAGTCATAGACCAGAGGGTACCCCAGACCACCAGAAAAAATTTGGGCCTGATCCGACCATGTGGAAGGAAGTTACGGCTATATACATTTCCACCAGTTGGTGGCGCTATAGAGTCTATGTACACACAGTATAACAAACCAGAGATTGACCCAACACACCAAAAAAAATTTCAAGACAATCTGACCATGAATCAGGAAGTTACGGCAGATATACATTTCCACCAGTTGGTGGCGCTGTGTTTTGAACATGGCTTCTGGAGCGTTAAGTGCGTCCTGTCTTGATAGACGTCTCCACCGAAAATCATAGTGATACGTGTAACGGGTGGCGAGGGATAATGAATTGAAACTTCTAGGTGGCGCTAGTGTGTCAATTTAGATTGGTGTCACATGGGAGCACCACCAGGGCGCTCAGGCCTGGATTAAGGCCTCACGTTTAAGATTTCAGCAGCCTGTGACCTTCTGCAGGCAAATGATGACCTTTTGATGGTCAATGGCGAAGGCTGACCATTCGCCGTGGCCACGCCCCCCACATGTGCTTTACACACATCATAGTCCATCGACTGACTTCATCAGTCTGTCAGTCAAACTGTGTATTGACTTTGATGTACATTGCTTCAAGGCAAGGCCAGACACCAGGCAGGGCCAGATATGAAATGGTCAAAGTTTGGTGGCGTGCCACGCCCACATCCTATGGAGCGGCCCAAAATCCTTCGCAATTTAACGTGGGCCATCCGTCTAGTGTCCGTTGATGCAACAACGGACTCAGTCGGTCAAACCCCCTAGGAGGAGTTCGTCGAGATACGACCCATACATCCGCCCCCAAATGGCCGCCGCCACCTAAAATGGCCGACTTCCTGTTGGTTTTAGAACATGGGTTCTTGAGACTTTTTTGTGCGTCCTGTCACGAGTGATGTCTCCTCCGAAAATCATGCCGATACGTGCAACGGGAGGCGAGGGATAATTATTTTAAAACTTGTAGGTGGCGCTAGTGAGTCAATTTGGCTTAGTTTCATATGGGGGCCACACCAGGCCGCTCAGGCCTGGATTCTGACCCCCCCTATGAGCTTTCAAGCCCATGCGACCTTTTGCGGGCGAATGATGACCTTTTCTATGTAAATGGCGAGGTCTGAGCATTCGTCGCCAGGCCACGCCCACCACGTTCGCTTTTCCTGCATCATGGTCCATCAACAGGCTTCACCAGGCTGTCAGGCAGTGACCTTGTGACCCTGATGTTCATCTGATGAATCTCCTGGCAGAAAAGGCCTCATGTAGATGACACGCCTTTAGCCTGTCGCCAATAGGTGGCGCTGCGACGAAATCAGGAAGTGACCTACGGGGACCTTCGGGGCGGGGCCATGATCACATGTACCAAGTATGATGAAGATCTGACCACGTGGAGCCAAGTTATTCACGTCTACAGTTACGCTCAGCGTGCAAGGCCCGGACATATGAAAATGGGCAAAATTTGGGGGCGTGCCACGCCCACATCGTATGGAATATCCCAAAATCCTTCGCAATTTAACGTCGGCCATCCGTCTAGTGTCCGTTGATGCAACAACGGACTCATTCGGTCAAACCCCCTAGGAGGAGTTCGTCGAGATACGACCCATACTTCCGCCCCCAAATGGCCGCCGCCACCTAAAATGGCCGACTTCCTGTTGGTTTTAGAACATGGGTTCTTGAGACTTTTTTGTGCGTCCTGTCACGAGTGATGTCTCCTCCGAAAATCATGCCGATACGTGCAACGGGAGGCGAGGGATAATTATTTTAAAACTTGTAGGTGGCGCTAGTGAGTCAATTTGGCTTAGTTTCATATGGGGGCCACACCAGGCCGCTCAGGCCTGGATTCTGACCCCCCCTATGAGCTTTCAAGCCCATGCGACCTTTTGCGGGCGAATGATGACCTTTTCTATGTGAATGGCGAGGTCTGAGCATTCGCCGCCAGGCCACGCCCACCACGTTCGCTTTTCCTGCATCATGGTCCATCAACAGGCTTCACCAGGCTGTCAGGCAGTGACCTTGTGACCCTGATGTTCATCTGATGAATCTCCTGGCAGAAAAGGCCTCATGTAGATGACACGCCTTTAGCCTGTCGCCAATAGGTGGCGCTGCGATGAAATCAGGAAGTGACCTACGGGGACCTTCGGGGCGGGGCCATGATCACATGTACCAAGTATGATGAAGATCTGACCACGTGGAGCCAAGTTATTCACGTCTACAGTTACGCTCAGCGTGCAAGGCCCGGACATATGAAAATGGGCAAAATTTGGGGGCGTGCCACGCCCACATCGTATGGAATATCCCAAAATCCTTCGCAATTTAACGTCGGCCATCCGTCTAGTGTCCGTTGATGCTACAACGGACTCATTCGGTCAAACCCCCTAGGAGGAGTTCGTCGAGATACGACCCCAACTTCTGGCCCAAAAACGTCCGCCGCCATCCAAAATGGCCGACTTCCTGTTCGTTTTCCAATATGGGTTCTTGAGACTTTTTGGTCCGGCCTGTCACGATAGACGTCTCCACCGAGTTTCGTGACGATAGGTGAAACTGGTGTCGGGGGCTAATTTTTTTTAAAATTCAAGGTGGCGCTAGAGAGCCAATTTTGGAACATGATATTTGAAACCCATAAAATATAAAATTTTTCGCCAGACCTGATGCGCTCGCCAAATTTGGTGAGTTTTCGGGCATGTTGAGGCCCTCAAAAAGGCCGACGGTTGGCAGAATAATAATAATAATAATAATAATTAAAACTGCAAGCAGTGATGAGCGGGCTCGAGCACCCCGACGCGCTCGGGGGTACGCGCGGGTCGGGGGTACGCGCGGGTCGGGGTCGCGCGCGCGACCGGACGGGCGCGCGGACGCGCCGTACGAAAAACCGCGGCGAGCGGATAAGCGGTAAGGGAGTCACGGCACTTGCAATTTTCCGCCAGGAGGGGGCGACAGCGGCGGCGAGGCGGGTGCGCGGTCACGTCCCGTCCGACGCCGCGAACCGCCATAAAAAAATTCACGACGATCGGACCACGCGGTAGGTCCTTGCGGCGGATATACGTTTCCGCCTGTGGGTGGCGCTATAGAGTGGTTGGCCCACACGGTAACGGACCGGAGGGTACCCCGAACCAACAGAAAAAATTAGGGGCCGATCCGACCGTGCGTAAGGAAGTTACGGCAGATATACCTTTCCACCAGTTGGTGGCGCTATAGCGTATGTACACACACTGTCATAGACCAGAGGGTACCCCAGACCACCAGAAAAAATTTGGGCCTGATCCGACCATGTGGAAGGAAGTTACGGCTATATACATTTCCACCAGTTGGTGGCGCTATACAGTCTATGTACACACACAGTCACAGACCAGAGGGTACCCCAGACCACCAGAAAAAATTTGGGCCTGATCCGACCATGTGGAAGGAAGTTACGGCTATATACATTTCCACCAGTTGGTGGCGCTATACAGTCTATGTACACACAGTATAACAGACCAGAGATTGACCCAACACACCAAAAAAAATTTCAAGACAATCTGACCATGAATCAGGAAGTTACGGCAGATATACATGTCCACCAGTTGGTGGCGCTGTGTTTTGAACATGGCTTCTGGAGCGTTAAGTGCGTCCTGTCTTGATAGACGTCTCCACCGAAAATCATAGTGATACGTGTAACGGGTGGCGAGGGATAATGAATTGAAACTTCTAGGTGGCGCTAGTGTGTCAATTTAGATTGGTGTCACATGGGAGCACCACCAGGGCGCTCAGGCCTGGATTAAGGCCTCACGTTTAAGATTTCAGCAGCCTGTGACCTTCTGCAGGCAAATGATGACCTTTTGATGGTCAATGGCGAAGGCTGACCATTCGCCGTGGCCACGCCCCCCACATGTGCTTTACACACATCATGGTCCATCAACAGGCTTCACCAGGCTGTCAGGCAGTGACCTTGTGACCCTGATGTTCATCTGATGAATCTCCTGGCAGAAAAGGCCTCATGTAGATGACACGCCTTTAGCCTGTCGCCAATAGGTGGCGCTGCGACGAAATCAGGAAGTGACCTACGGGGACCTTCGGGGCGGGGCCATGATCACATGTACCAAGTATGATGAAGATCTGACCACGTGGAGCCAAGTTATTCACGTCTACAGTTACGCTCAGCGTGCAAGGCCCGGACATATGAAAATGGGCAAAATTTGGGGGCGTGCCACGCCCACATCGTATGGAATATCCCAAAATCCTTCGCAATTTAACGTCGGCCATCCGTCTAGTGTCCGTTGATGCAACAACGGACTCATTCGGTCAAACCCCCTAGGAGGAGTTCGTCGAGATACGACCCATACTTCCGCCCCCAAATGGCCGCCGCCACCTAAAATGGCCGACTTCCTGTTGGTTTTAGAACATGGGTTCTTGAGACTTTTTTGTGCGTCCTGTCACGAGTGATGTCTCCTCCGAAAATCATGCCGATACGTGCAACGGGAGGCGAGGGATAATTATTTTAAAACTTCTAGGTGGCGCTAGTGAGTCAATTTGGCTTAGTTTCATATGGGGGCCACACCAGGCCGCTCAGGCCTGGATTCTGACCCCCCCTATGAGCTTTCAAGCCCATGCGACCTTTTGCGGGCGAATGATGACCTTTTCTATGTAAATGGCGAGGTCTGAGCATTCGCCGCCAGGCCACGCCCACCACGTTCGCTTTTCCTGCATCATGGTCCATCAACAGGCTTCACCAGGCTGTCAGGCAGTGACCTTGTGACCCTGATGTTCAGCTGATGAATCTCCTGGCAGAAAAGGCCTCATGTAGATGACACGCCTTTAGCCTGTCGCCAATAGGTGGCGCTGCGACGAAATCAGGAAGTGACCTACGGGGACCTTCGGGGCGGGGCCATGATCACATGTACCAAGTATGATGAAGATCTGACCACGTGGGGCCAAGTTATTCACGTCTACAGTTACGCTCAGCGTGCAAGGGCCGGACATTTGAAAATGGGCAAAATTTGGGGGCGTGCCACGCCCACATCGTATGGAATATCCCAAAATCCTTCGCAATTTAACGTCGGCCATCCGTCTAGTGTCCGTTGATGCTACAACGGACTCATTCGGTCAAACCCCCTAGGAGGAGTTCGTCGAGATACGACCCCAACTTCTGGCCCAAAAACGGCCGCCGCCATCCAAAATGGCCGACTTCCTGTTCGTTTTCCAATATGGGTTCTTGAGACTTTTTGGTCCGGCCTGTCACGATAGACGTCTCCACCGAGTTTCGTGACGATAGGTGAAACTGGTGTCGGGGGCTAATTTTTTTTAAAATTCAAGGTGGCGCTAGAGAGCCAATTTTGGAACATGATATTTGAAACCCATAAAATATAAAATTTTTCGCCAGACCTGATGCGCTCGCCAAATTTGGTGAGTTTTCGGGCATGTTGAGGCCCTCAAAAAGGCCGACGGTTGGCAGAATAATAATAATAATAATAATAAACGGAACGATTACAATAGGGCTTTCGCACTGGTCAGTGCTCGAGCCCTAATTAAAACTGCAAGCAGTGATGAGCGGGCTCGAGCACCCCGACGCGCTCGGGGGTACGCGCGGGTCGGGGGTACGCGCGGGTCGGGGTCGCGCGCGCGACCGGACGGGCGCGCGGACGCGCCGTACGAAAAACCGCGGCGAGCGGATAAGCGGTAAGGGAGTCACGGCACTTGCAATTTTCCGCCAGGAGGGGGCGACAGCGGCGGCGAGGCGGTGTGCGCGGTCACGTCCCGTCCGACGCCGCGAACCGCCATAAAAAAATTCACGACGATCGGACCGCGCGGTAGGTCCTTGCGGCGGATATACGTTTCCGCCTGTGGGTGGCGCTATAGAGTGTATGCGCCCACACGGTAACGGACCGGAGGGTACCCTGAACCAACAGAAAAAATTAGGGGCCGATCCGACCGTGCGTAAGGAAGTTACGGCAGATATACCTTTCCACCAGTTGGTGGCGCTATACAGTCTATGTACACACACTGTCATAGACCAGAGGGTACCCCAGACCACCAGAAAAAATTTGGGCCTGATCCGACCATGTGGAAGGAAGTTACGGCTATATACATTTCCACCAGTTGGTGGCGCTATACTGTCTATGTACACACACAGTCACAGACCAGAGGGTACCCCAGACCACCAGAAAAAATTTGGGCCTGATCCGACCATGTGGAAGGAAGTTACGGCTATATACATTTCCACCAGTTGGTGGCGCTATACAGTCTATGTACACACACAGTCATAGACCAGAGGGTACCCCAGACCAGCAGAAAAATTTGTAGGCTGATCCGACCATGTGGAAGGAAGTTACGGCTATATACATTTCCACCAGTTGGTGGCGCTATACAGTCTATGTACACACAGTATAACAGACCAGAGATTGACCCAACACACCACAAAAAATTTCAAGACAATCTGACCATGAATCAGGAAGTTACGGCAGATATACATGTCCACCAGTTGGTGGCGCTGTGTTTTGAACATGGCTTCTGGAGCGTTAAGTGCGTCCTGTCTTGATAGACGTCTCCACCGAAAATCATAGTGATACGTGTAACGGGTGGCGAGGGATAATGAATTGAAACTTCTAGGTGGCGCTAGTGTGTCAATTTAGATTGGTGTCACATGGGAGCACCACCAGGGCGCTCAGGCCTGGATTAAGGCCTCACGTTTAAGATTTCAGCAGCCTGTGACCTTCTGCAGGCAAATGATGACCTTTTGATGGTCAATGGCGAAGGCTGACCATTCGCCGTGGCCACGCCCCCCACATGTGCTTTACACACATCATAGTCCATCAACTGACATCATCAGTCTGTCAGTCAAACTGTGTATTGACTTTGATGTTCATTGCTTGAAGGCACGGCCAGACACCAGGCAGGGCCGGAATCCAAAGGTGAAAGTTTGGTGGCGTGCCACGCCCACATCCTATGGAGCAGCCCAAAATCCTTCGCAATTTAACGTGGGCCATCCGTCTAGTGTTTGTTGATGCAACAACGGACTCATTCGGTCAAACCCCCTAGGAGGAGTTCGTCGAGATACGAGCCATACATCCGCCCCCAAATGGCCGCCGCCACCTAAAATGGCCGACTTCCTGTTGGTTTTAGAACATGGGTTCTTGAGACTTTTTTGTACATCCTGTCACGAGTGATGTCTCCTCCGAAAATCATGCCGATACGTGCAACGGGAGGCGAGGGATAATTATTTTAAAACTTGTAGGTGGCGCTAGTGAGTCAATTTGGCTTGGTTTCATATGGGGGCCACACCAGGCCGCTCAGGCCTGGATTCTGCCCCCCCCTATGAGTTTTCAAGCCCATGCGACCTTTTGCGGGCGAATGATGACCTTTTCTATGTAAATGGCGAGGCCTGAGCATTCGCCGCCAGGCCACGCCCACCACGTGCGCTTTTCCTGCATCATGGTCCATCAACAGGCTTCACCAGGCTGTCAGGCAGTGACCTTGTGACCCTGATGTTCATCTGATGAATCTCCTGGCAGAAAAGGCCTCATGTAGATGACACGCCTTTAGCCTGTCGCCAATAGGTGGCGCTGCGACGAAATCAGGAAGTGACCTACGGGGACCTTCGGGGCGGGGCCATGATCACATGTACCAAGTATGATGAAGATCTGACCACGTGGAGCCAAGTTATTCACGTCTACAGTTACGCTCAGCGTGCAAGGCCGGGGCAGATGAAAAAGGGCAAAATTTGGGGGCGTGCCACGCCCACATCGTATGGAATATCCCAAAATCCTTCGCAATTTAACGTCGGCCATCCGTCTAGTGTCCGTTGATGCTACAACGGACTCATTCGGTCAAACCCTCTAGGAGGAGTTCGTCGAGATACGACCCCAACTTCTGGCCCAAAAAAGGCCGGCGCCATCCAAAATGGCCGACTTCCTGTTCGTTTAGCAATATGGGTTCTTGAGACTTTTTGGTCCGTCCTGTCACGATAGACGTCTCCACCAAGTTTCGTGACGATAGGTGAAACTGGTGTCGGGGGCCAATTTTTTCAAAAATAAAAGGTGGCGCTAGAGAGTCAATTTTGGAACATTGTTTTCGGGACCCCCACCAGATCGAAATTTTCGGCAGACCTGACGCGCTTGGAAAATTTGGTGAGTTTTCGGGCATGTTCAGGCCCTCAAAATGGCCGTCCTTTCGTCAGAATAATAATAATAATAATAATAATAATAATAATAATAAACATTACGATTACAATAGGGCTTTCGCACTGGTCAGTGCTCGAGCCCTAATAATAAACGGAACGATAACAATAGGGCTTTCGCACTGGTCAGTGCTCGAGCCCTAATAATTAAAACTGCAAGCAGTGATGAGCGGGCTCGAGCACCCCGACGCGCTCGGGGGTACGCGCGGGTCGGGGGTACGCGCGGGTCGGGGTCGCGCGCGCGACCGGACGGGCGCGCGGACGCGCCGTACGAAAAACCGCGGCGAGCGGATAAGCGGTAAGGGAGTCACGGCACTTGCAATTTTCCGCCAGGAGGGGGCGACAGCGGCGGCGAGGCGGGTGCGCGGTCACGTCCCGTCCGACGCCGCGAACCGCCATAAAAAAATTCACGACGATCGGACCGCGCGGTAGGTCCTTGCGGCGGATATACGTTTCCGCCTGTGGGTGGCGCTATAGAGTGTATGCGCCCACACGGTAACGGACCGGAGGGTACCCCGAACTAACAGAAAAAATTACGGGCCGATCCAACCGTGCGTAAGGAAGTTACGGCAGATATACATGTCCACCAGTTGGTGGCGCTGTGTTTTGAACATGGCTTCTGGAGCGTTAAGTGCGTCCTGTCTTGATAGACGTCTCCACCGAAAATCATAGTGATACGTGTAACGGGTGGCGAGGGATAATGAATTGAAACTTCTAGGTGGCGCTAGTGTGTCAATTTAGATTGGTGTCACATGGGAGCACCACCAGGGCGCTCAGGCCTGGATTAAGGCCTCACGTTTAAGATTTCAGCAGCCTGTGACCTTCTGCAGGCAAATGATGACCTTTTGATGGTCAATGGCGAAGGCTGACCATTCGCCGTGGCCACGCCCCCCACATGTGCTTTACACACATCATAGTCCATCAACTGACTTCATCAGTCTGTCAGTCAAACTGTGTATTGACTTTGATGTACATTGCTTCAAGGCAAGGCCAGACACCAGGCAGGGCCAGATATGAAATGGTCAAAGTTTGGTGGCGTGCCACGCCCACATCCTATGGAGCGGCCCAAAATCCTTCGCAATTTAACGTGGGCCATCCGTCTAGTGTCCGTTGATGCAACAACGGACTCATTCGGTCAAACCCCCTAGGAGGAGTTCGTCGAGATACGACCCATACATCCGCCCCCAAATGGCCGCCGCCACCTAAAATGGCCGACTTCCTGTTGGTTTTAGAACATGGGTTCTTGAGACTTTTTTTGTGCGTCCTGTCACGAGTGATGTCTCCTCCGAAAATCATGCCGATACGTGCAACGGGAGGCGAGGGATAATTATTTTAAAACTTGTAGGTGGCGCTAGTGAGTCAATTTGGCTTAGTTTCATATGGGGGCCACACCAGGCCGCTCAGGCCTGGATTCTGACCCCCCCTATGAGCTTTCAAGCCCATGCGACCTTTTGCGGGCGAATGATGACATTTTCTATGTAAATGGCGAGGTCTGAGCATTCGCCGCCAGGCCACGCCCACCACGTTCGCTTTTCCTGCATCATGGTCCATCAACAGGCTTCACCAGGCTGTCAGGCAGTGACCTTGTGACCCTGATGTTCATCTGATGAATCTCCTGGCAGAAAAGGCCTCATGTAGATGACACGCCTTTAGCCTGTCGCCAATAGGTGGCGCTGCGACGAAATCAGGAAGTGACCTACGGGGACCTTCGGGGCGGGGCCATGATCACATGTACCAAGTATGATGAAGATCTGACCACGTGGAGCCAAGTTATTCACGTCTACAGTTACGCTCAGCGTGCAAGGCCCGGACATATGAAAATGGGCAAAATTTGGGGGCGTGCCACGCCCACATCGTATGGAATATCCCAAAATCCTTCGCAATTTAACGTCGGCCATCCGTCTAGTGTCCGTTGATGCTACAACGGACTCATTCGGTCAAACCCCCTAGGAGGAGTTCGTCGAGATACGACCCATACTTCCGCCCCCAAATGGCCGCCGCCACCTAAAATGGCCGACTTCCTGTTGGTTTTAGAACATGGGTTCTTGAGACTTTTTTGTGCGTCCTGTCACGAGTGATGTCTCCTCCGAAAATCATGCCGATACGTGCAACGGGAGGCGAGGGATAATTATTTTAAAACTTGTAGGTGGCGCTAGTGAGTCAATTTGGCTTAGTTTCATATGGGGGCCACACCAGGCCGCTCAGGCCTGGATTCTGACCCCCCCTATGAGCTTTCAAGCCCATGCGACCTTTTGCGGGCGAATGATGACCTTTTCTATGTAAATGGCGAGGTCTGAGCATTCGCCGCCAGGCCACGCCCACCACGTTCGCTTTTCCTGCATCATGGTCCATCAACAGGCTTCACCAGGCTGTCAGGCAGTGACCTTGTGACCCTGATGTTCATCTGATGAATCTCCTGGCAGAAAAGGCCTCATGTAGATGACACGCCTTTAGCCTGTCGCCAATAGGTGGCGCTGCGACGAAATCAGGAAGTGACCTACGGGGACCTTCGGGGCGGGGCCATGATCACATGTACCAAGTATGATGAAGATCTGACCACGTGGAGCCAAGTTATTCACGTCTACAGTTACGCTCAGCGTGCAAGGGCCGGACATTTGAAAATGGGCAAAATTTGGGGGCGTGCCACGCCCACATCGTATGGAATATCCCAAAATCCTTCGCAATTTAACGTCGGCCATCCGTCTAGTGTCCGTTGATGCTACAACGGACTCATTCGGTCAAACCCCCTAGGAGGAGTTCGTCGAGATACGACCCCAACTTCTGGCCCAAAAACGGCCGCCGCCATCCAAAATGGCCGACTTCCTGTTCGTTTTCCAATATGGGTTCTTGAGACTTTTTGGTCCGGCCTGTCACGATAGACGTCTCCACCGAGTTTCGTGACGATAGGTGAAACTGGTGTCGGGGGCTAATTTTTTTTAAAATTCAAGGTGGCGCTAGAGAGCCAATTTTGGAACATGATATTTGAAACCCATAAAATATAAAATTTTTCGCCAGACCTGATGCGCTCGCCAAATTTGGTGAGTTTTCGGGCATGTTGAGGCCCTCAAAAAGGCCGACGGTTGGCAGAATAATAATAATAATAATAATAATAATTAAAACTGCAAGCAGTGATGAGCGGGCTCGAGCACCCCGACGCGCTCGGGGGTACGCGCGGGTCGGGGGTACGCGCGGGTCGGGGTCGCGCGCGCGACCGGACGGGCGCGCGGACGCGCCGTACGAAAAACCGCGGCGAGCGGATAAGCGGTAAGGGAGTCACGGCACTTGCAATTTTCCGCCAGGAGGGGGCGACAGCGGCGGCGAGGCGGGTGCGCGGTCACGTCCCGTCCGACGCCGCGAACCGCCATAAAAAAATTCACGACGATCGGACCGCGCGGTAGGTCCTTGCGGCGGATATACGTTTCCGCCTGTGGGTGGCGCTATAGAGTGTATGCGCCCACACGGTAACGGACCGGAGGGTACCCCGAACCAACAGAAAAAATTAGGGGCCGATCCGACCGTGCGTAAGGAAGTTACGGCAGATATACCTTTCCACCAGTTGGTGGCGCTATACAGTCTATGTACACACACTGTCATAGACCAGAGGCTACCCCAGACCACCAGAAAAAATTTGGGCCTGATCCGACCAAGTGGAAGGAAGTTACGGCTATATACATTTCCACCAGTTGGTGGCGCTATACAGTCTATGTACACACACAGTCACAGACCAGAGGGTACCCCAGACCACCAGAAAAAATTTGGGCCTGATCCGACCATGTGGAAGGAAGTTACGGCTATATACATTTCCACCAGTTGGTGGCGCTATACAGTCTATGTACACACACAGTCATAGACCAGAGGGTACCCCAGACCACCAGAAAAATTTGTAGGCTGATCCGACCATGTGGAAGGAAGTTACGGCTATATACATTTCCACCAGTTGGTGGCGCTATACAGTCTATGTACACACAGTATAACAGACCAGAGATTGACCCAACACACCACAAAAAATTTCAAGACAATCTGACCATGAATCAGGAAGTTACGGCAGATATACATGTCCACCAGTTGGTGGCGCTGTGTTTTGAACATGGCTTCTGGAGCGTTAAGTGCGTCCTGTCTTGATAGACGTCTCCACCGAAAATCATAGTGATACGTGTAACGGGTGGCGAGGGATAATGAATTGAAACTTCTAGGTGGCGTTAGTGTGTCAATTTAGATTGGTGTCACATGGGAGCACCACCAGGGCGCTCAGGCCTGGATTAAGGCCTCACGTTTAAGATTTCAGCAGCCTGTGACCTTCTGCAGGCAAATGATGACCTTTTGATGGTCAATGGCGAAGGCTGACCATTCGCCGTGGCCACGCCCCCCACATGTGCTTTGCACACATCATAGTCCATCAACTGACTTCATCAGTCTGTCAGTCAAACTGTGTATTGACTTTGATGTACATTGCTTCAAGGCAAGGCCAGACACCAGGCAGGGCTAGATATGAAATGGTCAAAGTTTGGTGGCGTGCCACGCCCACATCCTATGGAGCGGCCCAAAATCCTTCGCAATTTAACGTGGGCCATCCGTATAGTGTCCGTTGATGCAACAACGGACTCATTCGGTCAAACCCCCTAGGAGGAGTTCGTCGAGATACGACCCATACATCCGCCCCCAAATGGCCGCCGCCACCTAAAATGGCCGACTTCCTGTTGGTTTTAGAACATGGGTTCTTGAGACTTTTTTGTGCGTCCTGTCACGAGTGATGTCTCCTCCGAAAATCATGCCGATACGTGCAACGGGAGGTGAGGGATAATTATTTTAAAACTTGTAGGTGGCGCTAGTGAGTCAATTTGGCTTAGTTTCATATGGGGGCCACACCAGGCCGCTCAGGCCTGGATTCTGACCCCCCCTATGAGCTTTCAAGCCCATGCGACCTTTTGCGGGCGAATGATGACCTTTTCTATGTAAATGGCGAGGTCTGAGCATTCGCCGCCAGGCCACGCCCACCACGTTCGCTTTTCCTGCATCATGGTCCATCAACAGGCTTCACCAGGCTGTCAGGCAGTGACCTTGTGACCCTGATGTTCATCTGATGAATCTCCTGGCAGAAAAGGCCTCATGTAGATGACACGCCTTTAGCCTGTCGCCAATAGGTGGCGCTGCGATTAAATCAGGAAGTGACCTACGGGGACCTTCGGGGCGGGGCCATGATCACATGTACCAAGTATGATGAAGATCTGACCACGTGGAGCCAAGTTATTCACGTCTACAGTTACGCTCAGCATGCAAGGCCCGGACATATGAAAATGGGCAAAATTTGGGGGCGTGCCACGCCCACATCGTATGGAATATCCCAAAATCCTTCGCAATTTAACGTCGGCCATCCGTCTAGTGTCCGTTGATGCAACAACGGACTCATTCGGTCAAACCCCCTAGGAGGAGTTCGTCGAGATACGACCCATACTTCCGCCCCCAAATGGCCGCCGCCACCTAAAATGGCCGACTTCCTGTTGGTTTTAGAACATGGGTTCTTGAGACTTTTTTGTGCGTCCTGTCACGAGTGATGTCTCCTCCGAAAATCATGCCGATACGTGCAACGGGAGGCGAGGGATAATTATTTTAAAACTTGTAGGTGGCGCTAGTGAGTCAATTTGGCTTAGTTTCATATGGGGGCCACACCAGGCCGCTCAGGCCTGGATTCTGACCCCCCCTATGAGCTTTCAAGCCCATGCGACCTTTTGCGGGCGAATGATGACCTTTTCTATGTAAATGGCGAGGTCTGAGCATTCGCCGCCAGGCCACGCCCACCACGTTCGCTTTTCCTGCATCATGGTCCATCAACAGGCTTCACCAGGCTGTCAGGCAGTGACCTTGTGACCCTGATGTTCATCTGATGAATCTCCTGGCAGAAAAGGCCTCATGTAGATGACACGCCTTTAGCCTGTCGCCAATAGGTGGCGCTGCGACGAAATCAGGAAGTGACCTACGGGGACCTTCGGGGCGGGGCCATGATCACATGTACCAAGTATGATGAAGATCTGACCACGTGGAGCCAAGTTATTCACGTCTACAGTTACGCTCAGCGTGCAAGGCCCGGACATATGAAAATGGGCAAAATTTGGGGGCGTGCCACGCCCACATCGTATGGAATATCCCAAAATCCTTCGCAATTTAACGTCGGCCATCCGTCTAGTGTCCGTTGATGCTACAACGGACTCATTCGGTCAAACCCCCTAGGAGGAGTTCGTCGAGATACGACCCCAACTTCTGGCCCAAAAACGTCCGCCGCCATCCAAAATGGCCGACTTCCTGTTCGTTTTCCAATATGGGTTCTTGAGACTTTTTGGTCCGGCCTGTCACGATAGACGTCTCCACCGAGTTTCGTGACGATAGGTGAAACTGGTGTCGGGGGCTAATTTTTTTTAAAATTCAAGGTGGCGCTAGAGAGCCAATTTTGGAACATGATATTTGAAACCCATAAAATATAAAATTTTTCGCCAGACCTGATGCGCTCGCCAAATTTGGTGAGTTTTCGGGCATGTTGAGGCCCTCAAAAAGGCCGACGGTTGGCAGAATAATAATAATAATAATAATAATAATAATTAAAACTGCAAGCAGTGATGAGCGGGCTCGAGCACCCCGACGCGCTCGGGGGTACGCGCGGGTCGGGGGTACGCGCGGGTCGAGGTCGCGCGCGCGACCGGACGGGCGCGCGGACGCGCCGTACGAAAAACCGCGGCGAGCGGATAAGCGGTAAGGGAGTCACGGCACTTGCAATTTTCCGCCAGGACGGGGCGACAGCGGCGGCGAGGCGGGTGCGCGGTCACGTCCCGTCCGACACCGCGAACCGCCATAAAAAAATTCACGACGATCGGACCACGCGGTAGGTCCTTGCGGCGGATATACGTTTCCGCCTGTGGGTGGCGCTATAGAGTGGTTGGCCCACACGGTAACGGACCGGAGGGTACCCCGAACCAACAGAAAAAATTAGGGGCCGATCCGACCGTGCGTAAGGAAGTTACGGCAGATATACATTTCCACCAGTTGGTGGCGCTATAGCATATGTACACACACAGTCATAGACCAGAGGGTACCCCAGACCACCAGAAAAAATGTGGGCCTGATCCGACCATGTGGAAGGAAGTTACGGCTATATACATTTCCACCAGTTGGTGGCGCTATACAGTCTATGTACACACACAGTCATAGACCAGAGGGTACCCCAAACCACCAGAAAAAATTTGGGCCTGATCCGACCATGTGGAAGGAAGTTACGGCTATATACATTTCCACCAGTTGGTGGCGCTATAGAGTCTATGTACACACAGTATAACAGACCAGAGATTGACCCAACACACCAAAAAAAATTTCAAGACAATCTGACCATGAATCAGGAAGTTACGGTAGATATACATTTCCACCAGTTGGTGGCGCTGTGTTTAGAACATGGCTTCTGGAGCATTAGGTGCGTCCTGTCTTGATAGATGTCTCCACCGAAAATCATAGTGATACGTGTAACGGGTGGCGAGGGATAATGAATTGAAACTTCTAGGTGGCGCTAGTGTGTCAATTTAGATTGGTGTCACATGGGAGCACCACCAGGGCGCTCAGGCCTGGATTAAGGCCTCACGTTTAAGATTTCAGCAGCCTGTGACCTTCTGCAGGCAAATGATGACCTTTTGATGGTCAATGGCGAAGGCTGACCATTCGCCGTGGCCACGCCCCCCACATGTGCTTTACACACATCATAGTCCATCAACTGACATCATCAGTCTGTCAGTCAAACTGTGTATTGACTTTGATGTACATTGCTTCAAGGCAAGGCCAGACACCAGGCAGGGCCAGATATGAAATGGTCAAAGTTTGGTGGCGTGCCACGCCCACATCCTATGGAGCGGCCCAAAATCCTTCGCAATTTAACGTGGGCCATCCGTCTAGTGTCCGTTGATGCAACAACGGACTCATTCGGTCAAACCCCCTAGGAGGAGTTCGTCAAGATACGACCCATACATCCGCCCCCAAATGGCCGCCGCCACCTAAAATGGCCGACTTCCTGTTGGTTTTAGAACATGGGTTATTGAGACTTTTTTGTGCGTCCTGTCACGAGTGATGTCTCCTCCGAAAATCATGCCGATACGTGCAACGGGAGGCGAGGGATAATTATTTTAAAACTTCTAGGTGGCGCTAGTGAGTCAATTTGGCTTGGTTTCATATGGGGGCCACACCAGGCCGCTCAGGCCTGGATTCTGACCCCCCCTATGAGTTTTCAAGCCCATGCGACCTTTTGCGGGCGAATGATGACCTTTTCTATGTAAATGGCGAGGCCTGAGCATTCGCCGCCAGGCCACGCCCACCACGTGCGCTTTTCCTGCATCATGGTCCATCAACAGGCTTCACCAGGCTGTCAGGCAGTGACCTTGTGACCCCGATGTTCATCTGATGAATCTCCTGGCAGAAAAGGCCTCATGTAGATGACACGCCTTTAGCCTGTCGCCAATAGGTGGCGCTGCGACGAAATCAGGAAGTGACCTACGGGGACCTTCGGGGCGGGGCCATGATCACATGTACCAAGTATGATGAAGATCTGACCACGTGGAGCCAAGTTATTCACGTCTACAGTTACGCTCAGCGTGCAAGGCCCGGACATATGAAAATGGGCAAAATTTGGGGGCGTGCCACGCCCACATCGTATGGAATATCCCAAAATCCTTCGCAATTTAACGTCGGCCATCCGTCTAGTGTCCGTTGATGCAACAACGGACTCATTTGGTCAAACCCCCTAGGAGGAGTTCGTCGAGATACGACCCCAACTTCTGGCACGAAAAAGGCCGCCGCCATCCAAAATGGCCGACTTCCTGTTCGTTTTCCAATATGGGTTCTTGAGACTTTTTGGTCCGTCCTGTCACGATAGACGTCTCCACCAAGTTTCGTGACGATAGGTGAAACTGGTGGCGGGGGCCAATTTTTTCAAAAATTAAAGGTGGCGCTAGAGAGTCAATTTTGGAACATTGTTTTCGGGACCCCCACCAGATCGAAATTTTCGCCAGACCTGACGCGCTTGCAAAATTTGGTGAGTTTTCGGGCATGTTAAGGCCTTCAAAATGGCCGTCCTTTCGTCAGAATAAAAAACGGAACGATTACAATAGGGCTTTCGCACTGGTCAGTGCTCGAGCCCTAATAATAAACGGAACGATAACAATAGGGCTTTCGCACTGGTCAGTGCTCGAGCCCTAATAAACGGAACGATAACAATAGGGCTTTCGCACTGGTCAGTGCTCGAGCCCTAATAATAAAAAACGGAACGATTACAATAGGGCTTTCGCACTGGTCAGTGCTCGAGCCCTAATAAACATGCTGAGTTGGCGCCACTTCGCCTCTCGGCCACCGTACTTGGAATATATGGGAGTGGGCGGAGCATTACCTTAGCTACTAAAAGTTTGCGGAAGAGTAAAGAACATCGAGCGACCGCGGTCCACTGTATATAATTTTTTACCTAAATAAATGGACCTTCGTTCGGAGAAAATACAGCGGGTCCTCTCAAAGGTGAGTTTAAAATACATGACGTCGAATAAAACGTTTAATGACGTCGTTAGGACTACGAAGAGCGCTGTAAAAAGTCAGCTAGCATAGCATGCTAGCACAGGTGTAGCTGTCAGATGTCACGACTGGCTAAACCAGCTCAACCACTCCGACTTTGGGACAAGGAAATGCTGGACGTTTAGTTTTTACGAGATTTAATTAAAATATAGGACATGAAGTACATGTCTTCTGATATTTAATTAATACATTCCTGAGTTAATAACATATCTCCAGTACGGCTAGTAGTATACCATTAGCAGCTGTTTTTTGCCACTTTTAAAACCTGAAATGCTGAAAAATCCTCCCTCTTGAATTGATATGTGCTTGTGTTAAATATATTTTATCATTCCAATTTTTTAAAAAAAACAATTCTACAAATGGAATGCCTCTTCATTCTGTTGCTCTCTGGTTCTACCATATCTTATTTATTGTGTGGAAATATGGGCTAATAACTATAAAAGCAATTTTCACTCGCTAAATGTACTGCAAAAAAAGGTCAGTAAGGATAATTCATAATGCCGCCTACAGAGAACATACTTACTCCTTATTTCTAAAATCACAAATACTTCAACTTGCTGATATAGTTCATATTCAAACAGCTAAAATAATGCATAAGGCTAAAAATAACCAATTACCTAAAAATGTCATCCAATACTTCTCTACAAGAGAGGAGAAATATGATCTCAGGGAAGAACTAAATATGAAACACTTCTATGCTAGGACTACGTTAAAAAGCTATAGCATTTCAGTATGTGGAATCAAACTATGGAATGGATTGAGTGAGGATGCTCATATCACCTCGTACGAGGTACATTATTAAAAAAAAACAAAAAAAACCTTAAACTATATTATGAAAGCAGGAAGTGAACAAATGTAAGTTACTGATTGTAAAAGTACCAGATGGAGGGGTAGGATTTAATAAGCTTTGCTTCTTCCTACTCCTTTCGGACATGTGGAACTGTGAACTGATTATGTGATGCATTCAATTGTAATCTGATGCATGTTCAAATGAAATAAAACCATTACCATTACTAAATAAATTAATAATAACGAAAAAAAATGTTCAACGTTAGACCCAGCTGAGTATTATCTAATTTAATTATTTTTTGTCTTTGCAATATTTCTCTATCGTTGTGTCTGAGACTGCAAATTTCCCCCAGAATCAATGACGTGTTTATCTGTCTTGACTATTTTTAGTACAAATTCCGCGATGTTGCTCTTGAGGAACTGGATAAAATCGATAACGCCTTCCCAGGGATGGCGCCCTCTGTCGGCACGTACAGTAAGTTGCGTTCACACGCTTCACAGTTCACTCAAACACGTCACAGTTGACTTTTCATTCACTTCTTAAAACCCCAGCATTCAATGACGGCTCCCAGAAAGATCTCCTGAAACTGAATGGTAACCTTCCAGTCAAGTATGAAGGTGAGATTTACATTTAGGGGCGTGTCATGTGATGGAACCTACCACAGTGATGTCTTTTATGCTGATAGGACGCTCCTACAACTTCCCCATTCAGCTTTGGCTGATGGACTCCTTCCCGGTCACACCTCCCATTTGTCTCCTGAGGCCCACCCCGGACATGATTGTCAGGGAGGGCAAACACGTGGATGCCCGAGGACGCCTTTACCTGCCGGTGCTGCACAACTGGGATCATGTATGTGCTACGTGTCTTACGTGTGCATCTTCAGTCTTCCGCTTCTCATTTGTTGTTGTTTGTTGCAGCCCAAGTCATCTGTGGTGGATCTTCTGGAGGAGATGATTTCAAAGTTTCAAGAGGATCCTCCACTGACCTCCAAACCTGAGGGAGACCATCAAGATCCACATGAGCTTCTGGCATTTGTCAATAATCTCCAGATTAGTGATAGTGTGTTACTTTTTTTTGTTCCACATGTAATCAGGACGCTATTTGTAACGCTGCTGCGTCACCTTTCAGGTTCAATCAGGCATCACGATCACTCGGGTCATAAAGTGTCTGTCATCGGAGCAGGGGATTTAGGGATGGCCTCAGTCATGACCATTCTGGCAAAGGTTTGCACCTTTTTTTTAATCTAACTGATCGCTGCAAAGAAGATGCAACTCTCCATTTTGCTTCTGTTCTTCACGCAAGTGTAACGTGGATCAACTTGTCTTCGTTGATGTTGCCGAGAGTTCCGCCAAGGGAGGGAGCACAGATTTGGAGATCTTCAGGCTGCCGAAGGTGAACGTGTCCAAGGGTGTGTAACTTTCCGTGTTGCTTACCACATAAGGGAAGCCATTTTATTTTTTTTTTTAATTTTCACTCCTGTCTGTTAGATTTGTCAGCTTCTGCGGGCTCCAGGGTCGTCGTGGTCACGGCCAACGCGTGGAGCAGCGAGCAGTCCTACGTAAGCGTGGTCCAGACCAACGTAGACTTGTTCAAAGGATTCATTCCAAAGTTGGCACGTCTCAGCCCCAACGCCATCATGCTCATCGCCTCTCAGCCTGGTAAGGAACGTGTGGTAGACAAAAACACGACAACAAAACATTCATATTCCATGTGCACTGATTTTAAAGATGGTGGGAGCGTGAGGTCGACGGACGGATCGGTGCAGCCTCGGCAGTAATGCGGTCGCTGTACCGGACCGTCGTGGTGAAAAGAGAGCTGAGCCGGAAGGCAAAGTTCTCAATTTACTGGTCGATCTATGCTTACCCTAAGAGATAGGGTGAGGAGCTCAGAGTAGAGACGAGGAGTCAGTTGAGGTGGCTCTTGGCATCTAGTCCGGATGCCTCCCGGACGCCTCCCTGGTGAGGTGTTCCGGGCATCATGCCCAGCCGGGAAAACGTCCCGGGGCAGACCTAGGACACGCTGGAGGGATTATGTCTCACAGCTGGCCTGGGAACGCCTCTGTGTTCTCCCGGTGGAGCTGGAGGAGGTGGCCGGGGACCCGGAAGTCTGGGCTTCCCTACTGAGACTGCTGTCCCCGTGACCCGGATAAGCGGAGGAAAATGGACGGATGATTTTAAAGATGATGTAATATTATACTTTTATGGATAACCAAATGCGTTTATAATATGCGACCGCATCATCTGTGGCGGTCAGATGTGCCTTAAACACCTCCCTGAGGAGGCGTCCAGGGGGGCTCGGGGGTCATCCTGACCAGATGGCCGAGCCACCTCATCTGGCTCCTCTCAATACGGAGTTTCTAACTCATGACCGTACTTTGAGGGCGAACAGGCAGCACCAAATAAAATAATAAAGGGTATCACCAAATTTATCTGCAGCGGTCCAAATTGACTTGTGGCGATCCACCACAAATAACATCAGCTATGTGTGAGCGAGTATGTATAAAATATATATGTATATATAGAGTAGTATGGAGGATGATGCCTACATGAAGTATCAACATGACTCAAGGCGTCTCGCCTACCTGATTGATTATTTAATTAAGAGTCGTTTTTTCTGAAGTGTCTACTTTTCTCTGTGCTTGGCCTCTAGTGGACATCATGACCCACGTAGCGTGGAGGCAGAGCGGCCTGCCGCCTACGCAAGTCATAGGAGTGGGCTGCAACCTGGACTCGGAGCGTCTTAGTCACGTGCTGGATATCAACTTAAACACTCACAAAGAAGCCTGGGTCATTGGCGAGCTTTCAGACAACAAAGGTGAGTCGGGTGCGCCGTGTTTTGTATGCAGGATCGGTAAAGTATCAACTATCTGGTGCAGTTCCCGTGATGAGTAACACCGGACCGGGTTCCCAAAAGCAGCCCGAGATCGCCGGATTCAGCTCCACTAAACCCTTGCTCAGCAGGTAAAGCCAGGATGGGGACTTACATAAACGGGAACAGATCTGACCGATGCGTTCTTCCAGAGCGTTCGACATCATGAAGAATCGAGGTCAGCGTTCATGGTCTGTTGGTTTGTCTGTGGCTGACATCACAAACAGCATCTTGACAAACAGGAAGAAGGTCCACTCCATCACCACACTTGCCCAGGTGACACTTATTGGACACACCTGATAAACACCTCCAAAAACCACCAAGGTTTTACATCCATGCTGTAAACGCCTCATGATAACATGTAATACTAGGAAGGACTTGGAAGGATTTGGACGAGGGACAAAACCCCCCCCCCCCAAAAAGTGCAGTTTTACTTGAAGTCTGCTTTGAGTTTTTGGCCCACCTGTGCAATTGAATTTGACGCCCCTGATCTCCGTCAGGGCTGGAGCGGCATCGGAGCGGAGGTGTTCTTCAGCTTGCCGTGCCTCCTGGGATCCAACGGTTCCACTCGCCTCGCTGGCGTGTCCCTGGGGAAGGAGGAAGATTCCAAACTCAAGGACAGCATCAGCTCACTCACGAACCTCATAAGTCAGCTCAGGATATGACGGACGGGGACTTGGGACCGCCGGCTTCAGTGGGAAGTCGGTGGGAGTCGCTGTTACTTACTGGCCATCCGCCGCAGATGGGACTGTTACCAAAATGAATTCTATTACTTCTGATGGTTGCATTGCAAGCTTGAACTTCAGCTCGTCTTGACTGGGTGGGGAAGAAATCACACATTTAGATGACATGTCAGAAGTGCACTTTGAAACATTTGACAGGAAAGCTATTTATCGATTTTGGAATATTCAGGCACGCGAGTACGATGGTGATTCTTCAACAGGGAAAGGAGTCAGTGGGTGACATGCAGCTCATCTTCTTGAAGGATCTTTTATTAATAATTTGCTTTTTGCACAGCGGAAACAAAAAAAAGTTATGTACACTAACATCTAAATGTTTGTGAGAGTGCAATAAACAAAATCACCCGGTGCCTGCTTGACAAAAAAAAAACATATGCAATGTTTGTTTTTATAAGACAATTCAATGAAAAACACATCTCAGCCTTTACCTGAAATTTGCTATTTTACCATAAATTAAAGGTAAAAAAAAACTTGTGTAGATTATCATTGGTCAACATGACATCACAATAGAAGTCAACATTGTCCGCATCAGAGAAAGGAAAAACAAAACAGTACATAATGCAACAACCTGTATGTTGAACACATATAAACTGTATATATGTATGTTGTTGAACGCCACATAACTTGTATGATGTTCAACAAAACAGGTTTATATACATATATATACTGTATATACACATATATATGAAATGCCTTCATTCAGAAAAATAATGTGCACATGCATGAATTGACAGTGTAACAGACAACAAAAAGGGACTTTTACTAGTGAACCGCCAGCAAGTACTCTTATGACCACTAGAGGGAGACAATCTTCATTTTAGGCTTATAAACTGTCCTTCCTTCAGAGAAAGATAACACGGTAAACAATACAATGGAAACATAACTGACACCACAAGCTCCCTTTTGTATTTTTCTGTGAAAAAAAAAATCCAAACTGTGTTGTAACTTTTTGACCTAAAAGATATTGAATATATTTTGACATAAAACAAAATATGAGCCAGCTCACTTCATCATGAGCGAAAGCTTCCGCAAGTAAGCATTGAGATCCTCCACGGACTTTAAGACACTTTGTCGGAAATAACTAACATAATGTTACAATAATACAATAATGCACTGGCAACGTGCACCGTGTACTTTGAAGTACAAAGTCTGAGAAAAAGAGTACTTACCTTCCAAAAGGATCATCCTACAAATGTGCCCGGTGATAAAAAAACAAACACTAAATAATAACTGGCCATTCTTTCAATGCAAACATAATAATCCATATTTCAAAACGTGACTGACTTTGGCAGCCGCTGCCCACCTGGGGGTCTCCTACAAAAGTCCAGGCTGGATCGGACCGCCGGCACCCCGCCCCCCAACTGTGGGGACCTGGACTGGCCCGCCATGGACCTGGTGTACAAAAGTGGTGCCGGGAAGGCGGAATGGTCCCTGGGGCCCCGGGAGAAAGGCTTGGCGTAAGCGGCGGGTGAGGTGGGTGAGGCGGGTCCGTGTGTGTCAGCGTGATGCTGCATGGGGGACAGTCTGTCGGCAAAGCTGGGTGGGGGCGGGGGGATGATGGAATCGTCCACCCAGCTGTCCTCTCCTTCGTATTCCGCTTCCTGAGGCAAACTGGGAAGAGCACAGCGCGAGGGGGAAAGGGAGGCTGGTGACGGGGGGATAAACACGGGAGGGGGGGGCAGCGGGTGCACAGCGGGGTCGTAGTCTCTGTTGAAGACGGGTGGTGGACTGCGGCGCACCCTGGGAGCCTCCTCGGGGGTGGAGCCCAGCAGCCTCTCCGGGCAGCGGTCGTAGTCATCGGCTTCGGACAGGTTGTCGTACTGGGAGGTGTTGGAAGGGCGCCTGTCGGCTGCCGAGGCCGGGACGAAGAGGGACACTGGGAACTTGGTGGGCTTAGGGGGGGCGGACGCTGACGCCGTGAAGGCACGGGGAGGGAATAATTTCGGAGACGGCTTCACCTCAGCCGTCGGCGGGGGAGGGGAGGGGCGCTGGATCGCTGTGCGGTCTTGTCGCCCGTCCTCCGCCAGGTAAACCAGGGGCGGAGGCGGCAGATCCGGGAGGTCCAACACTTCCTGCGTGTGCATGCTGACATCATCTAAATCAGGCGCTTCATAAGGAGGGGGCCACTCCATTGGCTCCTCTGGGTTCCCTCCTTGTTCTCCTTCGGGGGCACACTCCGCACAAGGTTTTGCCGCTTTTGGGGGTAACGGAGGCGCTCTGCAAGGCATGATGGGAGACGGCGTTGCTTGTGTGCGCACCGCAGCCGGATCAGGCGACGGCAAAGAAGGTGTATTTGACCTGCTGAGGATTCTTTCCTGGGGGGTAGAAACAGACACATCACCTTTGACCTCCAGAGGAGATTCAGGCTGCCGAGGAAGGAGGTGAATCGGCCTCTCTTGACCGAGCGCTTTCATTGGCAGCTCGTCTGACTTGGCTATAAAAGGAAATTCATGGACAGGAATGAATTATTAAAAAATAAAAATAAAAAAAATTCAATGCGAACTATACCTGGGGGGGGTTGGTCCAACTTTTTACTCCGTAGCTCAGTCATGGCGGCTTGCAGCTGCTCGACCACCGCGTCATCTGGAAGGAAGTAGGAAGCAGCCAGCTGCTCCTGAAGAAACTCCCTCAAGTCCTCCAGCTGAAACTTCAGCAAACGCTCTGATTGGACGGAGAGTAAAAGACACATTAATGCCTTGCTTAATGCGTGTCCTGATCATCATCCAATAGGAAGTCGGCATTTCGGCCTTCTTCAGAAGGCGACGGGCGACCGTGTTGAGTTGGATTAGACACAGCGAGGCGGCCGACGGGCCTCAGACTCACTCTTGTGTAACTTGAGGGTGGTGTAGGCCATGGCGGTGAGCATCTTCTCCCCCTCCAGGATGTAGATGTCCCATAAGCGCAGGGTGAGAGTGAATGGGGTCTGTTATGTAACGAAATGCAGAGATACGTGCGTGATGCAAAAGATCTACAGATACAGTTGAGATGATTTGAGAAGATGAGTGAAATCAAACACTCACCCTGTCGATGAAGCACTGGAGGAACCACTTGGTGGTGTAAATCCCACACGTCATCTGCTCCTTGTCCTGTGCAGTACAAAGTTATGAGGAAAAGGCGTCTTCCATTTATATGCATTTCAAATTGTTGTTTTACATGTCATACTAGAAGGCTGCACGGTGGACGAGTGGTTAGCGCGCAGTTCAATCCCACCCTCGGCTATCTCTGTGTGGGGTTTACGTGTTTGTGGGTGCAAGCGTGGGTTTTTTCCGGGTACTCCGGTTTCCTCTCACATTCCAAAAACATGCTCTTTGTTTACTTTAGTTTACTTTAGTTTGATTTTAATCTGATTTTTAATATTATTTATTTATTTATTTATGTAATTATTTGACTTTATTTGATGTTAATTTAAATTGTATTTTTTTTCTCATTTTTTGTTTTCCTCATAACCTTGTAAAAATTGTTTTAATTTAATTTAAATTAAAATGCTGCATTTAAATTAAATTAAATTGACTTTATTTGATATTAAATTAAATTATGATTTAAATTAATTTAAATATTTTTTTTCTCATTTTTTGTTTTCCTCATAACCTTGTAAAAATGTTTTTATTTAATTTAAAACGCTGCAATTAAATTAAATTAAACTAAATTAAACTAAATTAAACTAAATTAAACTAAATTAAATTAAACTAAATTAAATTAAATTAAATTAAATTAAATTAAATTAAATTAAATTAAATTAAATTAAATTAAATTAAATTAAATTAAATTAAATTAAATTAAATTAAATTAAATTAAATTAAATCAAATCAAATCAAATCAAATCAAATCACAGGGCACATATAGACAAACAACCATTCACACTCACATTCATACCTATGGACAATTTGGAGTCGCCAATTAACCTAGCATGTTTTTGGAATGTGGGAGGAAACCGGAGAACCCGGAGAACATGCAAACTCCACACAGAGATAGCCGAGGGTGGAATTGGACTCGGGTCTCCTAGCTGTGAGGCCTGCTTGCTCACCACTCAACCACCGTGCAAATAGATACGAATAAAGCAGCATACTATATCGGTGTTTGAGTGCTATATCTCACCAGGTGCTTCCTCAGTTTAGGCAGCATTTTGGAGAGGATCCGCTCATGGTGGGCCTGGAAACGCTGCAGTTTGGGAAATCCCGGGATGAAGAAACCTAGCACAGTGGAAAAACACACATCAGCAGACCATAAATGGTGGGCGGAGGAGACATAATATTTAAAGTCTTTTGCCGACTATACTAAGATGAGTGAGATTATATTCTTTACAAATGCTCATGGGGTAAAACCTCCTGTTGACCCCCCCCCCGGCAGAAAGAAACTACCGGCAATTGAGCTCTATCAGTCTGGAAAAGGTTATAAACCTATTTATAAAGCTTTCGGACTCTAGCAAACCACAGTGAGAGCTATTATATCCACAAATGACGAAAACATTGAACAACGGCGAACCTTCACAGGGGTGGACAGCCAAATAAAATGACCCCAAGAGCGCAGAAACGACCCATCCGAGAGGTCACAAAAGACCCCCCCCTCCAACATCCGAAGAACTGCAGACCTCACTTGCCTCAGTTATGATCGGAAAGACTGCGTATGCATGTTTGTTTGTAATAATAATGATGAATAGATTATTATTTATTATTATTTTGGCTGCAAGGTGAAGGTGTGGTTAGCGCGCAGGCCTCACAGCTAGGAGACCCGGGTTCAATTCCACCCTCGGTCATTTCTGTGTGGAGTTTGCATGTTGTCACCGTGCATGCGTGGGTTTTCTCCTGGTAATATATATATATGTAGATGTACTGTGTATATTATGTATATTACTAGGCTGCACGGTGGACGAGTGGTTAACGCGCAGACCTCACAGCTAGGAGACTCGAGTTCAATCCTACCCTCGGCCATCTCTGTGTGGAGTCTGCATGTTGTCCCCGTGCATGCGTGGGTTTACGTGACTCGGCTGCACGGCGGTCGAGTGGTTAGCGCGCAGACCTCACAGCTAGGAGACCAGTGTTCAATTCCACCCTCGGCCAGCTCTGTGTGGAGTTTGCATGTTCTCCCCGTGCATGCGTGGGTTTTCTCCGGGTACTCCGGTTTCCTCCCACATTCCAAAAACATGCTAGGTTAATTAGCGACTCCAAATTGTCCATAGGTATGAATGTGAGTGTGAATGGTTGTTTGTCTATATGAGCCCTGTGATTGGCTGGCCACCAGTCCAGGGTGTACCCCGCCTCTCAACCGAAAACAGCTGGGATAGGCTCCAGCACGCCCCACGACCCTCGTGAGGATAAGTGGTCCAAAATGAATGATTATATTTTTAATTTCAAGGTACCAAAAGCGCTTCACAATGAAGTGAACCTATTATTCCGTATTATAATAAATGTAGAGTATACTTCAAACTTCATTTTCCAGTCAATTTGAACGTCCATATGTGTTGTCTCACCATGCATGGCATGCTTGCTGTTGGTGAGGAGCTGGGACAGAGCCCAGAAGGCGTCCTCCTCATTCAGGTACATGAGCAGCATGGCAGCAATCTGGCTCATCCCCTGACAGTAGCTCACCTCCTGGGAACACGACAGTGGCGACAGTTGAACTCAAGCGGAATAATGAATTAATGAGAGGAATAATTTATTATTAGGGCATGCAGAACGTGCTGGAGACTTTTTTTTTTTTTTTTTTTAAGGGAGCACCTAAAGTACTCGCAGTGACAATATTATAAACATTTCCACCAAGGTTGTTCAAATATTTACTACAGTACATTTGGGGTGTTTTCAGCTTGTGTACCACTCTGAATACTTTAATTCCATGACCAAAACGCCCTTGTCCATATTAGGGCCGTGGAAGCTACCATTCGGAGTACCCTTTCAAGGATAGAAGTAATTGTGATTACTCTGAGCTTAAACAACATTCTCCACATTCTTCACTGCTGTCACATAGGCGAAAGGACAAACACCCCCCCCCCACCACCGCCGCCGCCTTGCCCTCCCCGTTTCGCTCGTGCTCTCCCACTGACCCAGTTTCTTACGAGCAGTTTGTGAGTGGAAGGGAAATGGGTAATAGGGAATAGCACGTCCATTTCCTATGGCTCAAACACCTCTTCCATACAGGAAGCGCAAAACACATCCCGATGAGAAAAACAGACCAAGCACTGTTTGTGAAAACTGACATGTTGTGCGTATTTGTGGCAGAAAAAAAGTGCCATAACACTCCAGATGGTAGCCATCTCCGCTACGTATACGTACATATATAAATATATAGAGTGGTGTGAAAAATCCTGATTTCTTATTTTTATAATATTTTAATATTCGTCAATGACAACACAGCTCAACACTAAATACATTTTTCCTTATTAAGGAGAAAGAAAAATCCAAACCCAAAATGACCCCCCAAACTAGTAATTACTTCAAGTGTTTGGGATAACTTGCAATGATAGTCCGACGCCTTTTTTAATGTCGTGCCACAGTGTCTCCATAGGATTCAGGTCAGGACTTTAACCGGGTCACATCAAAGTATTCATTTCTTCGCTGAGCTCTTTGAGTAATGATGCTCAGCCGGCCACTCCTGTGAAGGTTCACCACCGTTCCATGTTTTTGCCATTTGTAAATAATGGCTCTCACTGTGGTTTGCTGGAGTCCCAAAGCTTAAGAAATTGCTTTATAACAATTTTCCAGACTGATATATCATATATTAATCTCATTTAAGTTATGTTTCACACACGGCCATGTAGGTTTGCATTTTTACCCCCCCCTTAATGAAAGTATCATTTTGTGTTTGGTTGTGTTGTCGTTGTTATCATAGTTGTGTCATTTTGATGATCTGAATAAGAAATCAAGAAGGAAGCAAACACTTTTCCACACCACCGTAATTTATAGAATACAGTTGACTACATTCTGTTTATGTCCGTATGCTGATCAACTATCATTAAAATTCCCAGAATGCTCCACCGTAGCCGAATTCATCAGTCCCAGTGTCAAGTTGTCAACATTACAATATTAACAATATTGTGTATAACATTTTAGCATTCTATTCTACCAGAGATTGTAACCTTTAATGTTCATTTATCCCTTTCATTCATCATTTATATGCATTTTGAATTGTTTTCTGCATCAAACTATAATTGTTAAACTATAAAAAAACATTTTTGGCGTTTTGGTTTTGGTTAGAGTCTGTTTCAGTTAGAGTCAGACCTTCTGGAACAAATTAATGACGCTAACCAAGGTTCCATACAGTATGGACATACAGTATATACATTAATAATACCTTTGATATCATGTATGTCTGCATCAAACTATAATTATTAAACTATAAAATTTTTGGGGGCTTTTTGGTTTTGGTTAGAGTCTGTTTCAGTTAGAGTAGGCCTTCTTGAACAAATTAATGACGCTAACCAAGGTTCCATATGGTATGGACATACAGTATATACATTAATAATATCTTTGATATCATGTATGTCTGCATCAAACTATAATTGTTAAACTATAAAAACATTTTTGGCTTTTTGGTTAGAGTCTGTTTCAGTTAGAGTCAGACCTTCTGGAACAAATTAATGACGCTAACCAAGGTTCCCTAGGCTATGGACATACAGTACATACATTAATAATAGCTTTGATTTAATGTATGTCTGCATCAAACTATAATTGTTAAACTATAAAAACATTTTTGGCTTTTTGGTTAGAGTCTGTTTCAGTTAGAGTCAGACCTTCTGGAACAAATTAATGACGCTAACCAAGGTTCCCTAGGCTATGGACATACAGTACATACATTAATAATAACTTTGATTTAATGTATGTCTGCATCAAACTATAATTGTTAAACTATAAAAATATTTTTGGCTTTTTGGTTTTGGTTAGAGTCTGTTTTAGTTAGAGTCAGACATTCTGAAACAATACAGTAGATACATTAAAAATAGCTTTGATATGGGTTGTTGTTTCTTTACAGTCAAGCCAAGTGAAATCCACGATTGTGCATGATTACACAGCTCACAAAACAGAATAAGGCCAGATGCAATGCCACTTCTGCTTTAGTATGTGCTCTGGAACGCCACAATATTATGTAATGCTCTTGTGTTTTTACACACCTGCATCACTTACCGTGTTGTAGACTGAGTAGGCTGCCAGTACATGAAATAGTGCCTGTTGCCTGCAGGGGGGAGAAACCAGAGTCAGAAAGAAGAATATTGAATGTTTGGCAACAATTACAGAAGCTGGTAGAGCATCCCTGGTAAAGTGATGAACCTTGAAGGACCATATCCCAAAATGAGTCTCATCAGTGGGCCCAACTCCCATTAAAACGGCTGCAAAAATCACTTCAAAGAGTCTGCAATTAAGTGTCCTTCAAATACTTAAATAGTCTCAATTTAGCCAATTGCATAAACCGTATTAAATTTTTAAAACATCAAGTGTGTGACATTGTGTGTTACTTCAGTTCCTCATTCAGGCCTTAACCAAAGGCACCGCATGTGAGGGACTTTCAGCATTTATATTCATGACCTTCACTTCCAGTTGTGATGCTTCTTTCTTATTATGACAATTATCAAAGCAACACCGGTTATCCCTGTTAGAATCACATATTAGCCACTTTTATTCCGTGCTAGCGTCCATTACTTCCATACATACTAAAATGACCATTGAACGTATGTGTTAATGGTCGCAAATACAATGTGGACCACAAAGGATGTCTTACAAACAGTGACTGAGACAGGAAAGGAGCTTTAAATAGGGGCCGGTGTCGACGTGCGAGTGGGACAGCTGTTGACTTGTAGGGAAAGAGTGGGCAAGCCAGCAGGACGGTCTGTTTGGACTCACCCTCGCTTAGACGTGAGTGGGAAGGCGAGATCACTTTGACACTTTCTCACAACCGTAACCACCAAAAAAATGGTGTTAGTGTGACAAATTATTTCACATATTTATTTACTATATAAGATTAATTATTATATCTGATTAATGTATCATTGTAGGTGTGATTGTCCTGTGCCAGTACTTGATGTCAGTGTGCTTTTTATGATTAAATGCCATTTCCTGTGGGGCTTTGTGCACTGACAGGAAGACTAATAAAATAGAGAGAGGAAACCACCCTTTAGGCTGAGCGCGTGTATTGAGCGGTGGGATGCCTGAAGCCAAAGGTTACGCCCTAACAGAACCTTGGTTAACATGCATGTGGATAGCATAGTCGTTTGATCGTGTCATGTCTTCCTTATTCTCCTTATAACAATGCAACATATAACATATTTATGTTATCCTTCCTGTTTACACACACTGACCAATAAGAGAAGAGCTCATGTGGTTTGACATGTATTTTGCTTCCGTTTTTTTTACCGTGTGAAGAAAACGAATAATAATTAGAGACCCATATTTTCCCCGCTGAGATACAAGATGTTTCTGATAGCCTTTCAGAGAAGGACTCACTTGACTCCAAAGCGGTCCATGAACATGATGTGGTTCCTGAAGGTTCTGTTGACATCTAAGTCAATCTGTTTGATCTCCGTGGAGAAGTACCGAGCCTGCAGCTTCATTTTCTGATGAAACAAACAACAACACCACCACATAAAACGTCAAAAGAGATGCTGGGTGGGAGATAATGTGTAAAAGATTTATGATTAATACCTCATATTTGCCCTCATTGTCTTTTTTAACCTTCTCTACGTCCAAAAGTAAAGCCCAAGCCTGGCCTCTGAGCTGGAGGGGGATGCCTTTATAGACGCGCTTCACTAACTGGAACAGGACCAGGACAATACAAGTCATCAACATCATACAATCAACTTGACAAAGTTATGTATTTCTACTGCATCAGTGTATTATCTACTGTGACTAATGATGCATGACATGTAGGAGTGACAAGACGTGACAAGATTTGTTTTCGTGAGGAGAAAAGCTGTCTCGCGAGTACAGGGCAGCCAATCAGACTTAACTATGGCATTTTCGGACCAGCACATAAACTGTTTAACACACTTTAAACCCTGCAATCCAACCTACCTTGATGCTTCCAGAGTCGTCGAGTGACATACAGATGTGTTTCCCATCGGCGTATGTTAATGTCCAAGTGGAAGCTGGAATAACTCTTTGATCAAAGTTACTTAAGATTTATCAGATCAAAACATGTGGATGTTCGGACTTGTCTGCATCCTTACTTACAGTTACCATTAATCACCATCATCAATATAAATAACAGAAAAAAGCACAATGGCGGCCACAACAGGTGGCTCCCTCCGCTCTACACTCCTAGTACCTGTGGCAACAATAACAACACTAACCCTAACTCCTCATACATAGAGGAGATCCGTGTTGACAATTTAGCAGCATGGTCAGCATGGTTGCTATATTTAGCTAGCAGGGGTGTGCATTACAAGTGATAAAAACAGTAAGTTGGCATTATTCAGCGACAAAGTGGAGCTATTAATGCTGACACCCACTATTGAAAAGCCAGCATTTCAAGAAATGCTGCAAATGTTTGACAACACACACAGTACCTGTGAGAAAATACATGTTCCAAACATCAATTCAAGTGAAGGATGGCATATTTAAGAAAATATTACATTACATTATTATTATTATTGTGTATTATCATTACAGTGGCGTATTTGGTCTCGTAGAAATTCAACAATATCATTTAGTGTCAATTTGTGGGACAATAAAAATTTCAAAACGCACCCGCATGGTTTTGTTCAGTCATATTTTTCATTACACTTCATTTTAAATGAATGTTAAAATCTTGTCACGTTCTCGTGGACCCATCTCGTGCATCATATTGTGTCGCGAGTTGGTTGTCTCATGACACCCCTAATGACATGTTTTAGTTGGTTTGAGGTCTGGTGACTGCATAAATACCATATTAACACTTGACTAATAGATGGGTTACTATACTTCAGTTACATTAAACTACTATACATAGACACTGCAGTAATCACAAGTATGCTATACAAAATGTGTTTGCTGTTTGCCTCGTGTTACTCATTCGGAGAGCCACAGATTGCGGGCGTGTCTGAGAGGAATCCCGAATTACGCACCTTCTCACTGTTCCTGTACTTGTTCCAGTTCTTCACCATTTTAAGCCATTTCTCCACGCGTTCGATCTCCTGCTGCTTTTGCTGGGGAAGGAAAAATGACAGATAGTGTCCAGAGCCGAAGTGATAAATGAAAGATCAGCTGCAAATGCATACCTTTTCTTCAAGCACACTGGGTGTAGGTAGTTCTTTCTCACTAAAAAACACAAATAAATAAGAATAACGACCTTAACATGGTATAAGCTAAGAAGGAAAAGAGCGATGGTCGAATAAAATATGCAACTGCGATCTGTCAGCATAGGTTAGCAATCATCACAAAAAATAAATGGAATGTGGGGTTCCACAAGGTTCAATATTAGGTCCGATTCATTTTAACATTTACAGTATGCTGCCTCAGTAGACATGGCAGAAACTTCCATAATTATGCTGACAATACACAACTTTGTATCACTGTCTCTCCTGACAATCTGAGCCCTATTGACACTTTTTAGACAATTTAAATATGAAGTCCTGGATGGCTGTTAACGTTTCCATCTGAACCAGGAAAAAACTGAGGTACTGGCTATTGGTCCTGAGGCTCAGAGACACAGAGGCTCAAAATTAAGCTCTCAGATCCTCAGTCCCTAATCTTTTAACAATCCCAAAAGCCAGAACTAAAACTTGCGGTGAGGCCTCTTTCCGTCACGACGGCCCCCGTTTGTGAAACAGACCGATTGAGGAACTAAGGTTGGCAGCAACTGTTGACATGTTTTAAAGTACACTGAAAACAATTATAAGCTCACAATCTTAGAGACTTCGGGAAAATGTTAGCCCGTGAAGTGGAATAACTTACTGAAGGAAACCGAAGCGGTCTGTGACCTTATAAATGCTGTAGTCAGCATCCTCCCAGGGGTCAATACTGACACCCTCTTGCCGGCCCTGAAACAAAAACACACCATAAACTAGGAAAGATGCTATGGACTACTTTGACAAGACGGTGGTCATCAGAAACGGCAGTTCCGTTCTTACCTTGTCATATTTAGAAAGGATTTCAGCACGTTCCTCTGCTATCAGTGTGTCTATGTCCTTCTTCATGTCAAAATCTGAAATTAAATCGGAGCATGTGGAGACAAAACTTATTATTAAAGGTTATTGGTTATATTACACAAAAGGTCAATTACATTGGAATGATTATAATAGGAAGAAAACAAACCACATGTACTGTGCAAAATAATCATACTACTACTGTATGTACTATGAATCATCATTCACCAAATAGAGAAAGTGACATTGTTGATGCAGAGAAGTAAATGACGATATTTTTTAGATCAACATAACAAGTTCGAGTCTCTCCAGTCGTTACTGGGAATAAAGCTCTTCCGCTTCCAAATGCCATACCATAAACCAGGGGTCTCAAACTCAATTTACTTGGAGGCCACTGGAGCTCGGGTCTGGGTGAGACTGGGCCGCATCAGGTTTTCCAAAAAAAAAAACAAAAAACCGCATTTATTAAAAACAAAATTTTTTTAAAAACTTCGCTTTGGTTCCAATTTTCTACAAGACAAGCTCTGATAAAACATTCCACTGTTCTCAAATATCTTACTTTTTATTTTTCTACACAATATATACACAAAACATCACATTTATACTCTTTTTATTTACAACATATCGCGCAACTGCTTGAGACACATGCTAACTCGCAAACTAGAGAGCTAGCGACCTAAATGGTAGCCTTCAAGTTATTTCCTTTAAACTTAAATAGCCAAAAACTAACCACTTCCACACGGATAGGGAGGATAACTATTAACAGTTATTTAACCTTTAACATGAACATTAAACGTAATAATTTTTTCTGGGTACATGATACCATACAGCATCCATATCAAGCTTGCGCGGGCCGCACTAATGTTAAACTTTCATATCAAGGCGGGGGCCTCAAACTAGTGTCCTGCGGGCCACATTTGGCCCGCGGGCCGCGTGTTTGAGACCCCTGCCATAAACAAAGCAATGAGGAAGACTTTCACTGAGACACTTTCAGCAGCCACCTAAGGCCTCAAGGAATATGTTTGGCATGTTTTGTACAAACAGGTGTTTACACACCTGTCTCGCACACGCAAAGACCATTCCACTTGAGTCTTACAGAGCAGAAACACACTTTGAAAGGATCATCAGTGGTTCACTTTCTTATACGCCCGCACTGAAAATGATTCATCCCGAGATTGTAAATGACACCCACTCTCACAGAATGACACAAACGGCAATTGTAAAGACAACCTCATAGTCAAGAACAATATCCATAATATGAACCGTTTCTGTGTCAGTTGCACACGGCAGCTGATCTTCCAATCCAACAGGTGGTCTACTGTTCTACGTTCTTCTCCCGTTCTTGTCCATCTTACACCAGGCTATTTTAAGGGGGTTTTCTTGTGTCGTCAACATTTTTCAAGCAAGAGCTGAGTAGGCTACATATATGCTTAGTGGTAGCTTTTCCCTCTATTTACTTGAACATTGTATCCATATGGTGTTAATCTTTGGGGAGGCAATTGAACCCTATGAATTCTGTTGTTTTTCCATTCCCTTTACACTCATTTTCCCAACATTGACTGTATATTTTCTGGGTTAGTGAATAAAATGTCCATTAATGAAATGCATATATTCTAAGATTTATTAGTAATTGGTAAATCTATGGACAATTTAGCCTTGTAATTCAGAAATGGATGTACAGTAGACATCAGCAGGCATTGTAAAACGCTCGCTTACATTAAAAGTAGCAAAACACAACACAAGTCGCGCTAGCATGCTCTGCTTAACTAAGCTAAGTCGGCTCGCTTCCGTTCACGCTCCATAAGAGAGGAGTTTTTCCAAGTTTTTTTCACAAACGTTCGCCAGTGATTTAGCACGTTAAGTGTTTGTGATGAGATTGCCAGGGAAGTACTTCCCCACGCGAATGTTCCATCTCCTCACAATTGCATCATGTCATTCACATTACATCAAGATTCCTCGTATATCAGTCAATTCTGTGATTCAATTAACATGGAAATCACAGGACCTTAGCTTCAAACATTAACATCTCCAACGCACTAAGTAATTGTGTAACTTTCAAATCGAAATTCCTTAAAGAAACCAGAAACAGACCAAAATATATCAGAAAACACAAAAGCTATGCGGTCTAACCGTCTTCATGCAAGATGTGAGCATATCACAAAAGACAAGAGAAATCTTCAGCGTACCTCAACTACTGATCAGTTCAACGTGGATGAAATGAGTAATTCTGCATTTTGTTGTTCTTTGGCTTTTTGAGCCTTTTTTGTAAGAATTATTCCAAAAGGACCAAATAGACCTAAGAAAGGAAAGAAACAAATACTGTATAAGTAAAGTAGAATGCATGGACTATGAGACTAAAAACACTACCTACTATTGCAGTCATAACCCATGCTGAGCTAAAACTCAACTGAGCCACCAACATCACTTCCTGTCTGCCCACCACTCCGTTCTACCTAGAAAACACATTTAGAGAGCAACACACACAAGCATGAGTCTTATTTATGTCTACTATTTGGGGTAATATCAGCGTAAAGTGGCTACAGGGGTGTTTAGTTCATGTCCAGCACCGACACCAAAGTTTGGAAGTGGAAAAAGGGTATCAGTGAAAAGTGGAGATCTACTGTATATTGGCGGTGAAGTCGTTACATTTGGCTGACCACCAAAAACTAGCATCCCGGAACTGATTGTATTCGATCTTGGGTGTTCCACTGCATCTGTCTTTGCCTAAATGACCAACCTGGTCAGGCAATTAAATGTCCAACGAAGTAATTCATTAAGCACCCTGCTAATTTATTTTCTGGTTTTCAAGGGTGACATGTTCACACCTAAATACATTTGGGACACACGTGTCCAAAATTTTTTTTTTTAATCCTAGCTAAATAAGAATGATGTTCAACTATTATCCAGTGTACATTCATGTGTGTGTGGGGGGGGGGGGACTTTTTAGCTTCATCTTATAGGTTCAAGCTGCTTACTTCCTGTGTTGACTCTTCTCGCTACCGATAGTATTGTGTAGGGGTCGGGAAGAAACGGAAACCAGCCACTGCCACTCCTTCAACAACAGGTTCAACGAGAACTGTGAAAGAGTGTCAAACAAAACCTTGACGGAATACAGTCTCAAATGATCATGTCAGTGTTATTTTGCTTTGGGGTTCTGTGCAAATAATGGAATATCAATGTACATTGACGTAGGCTTTAAATACAGGAAGGTTGAGAACTATTGTTTTGAACGGGGGGGAAGCAGTAGAAAACAGAAGGAGGTCAAACAAGACATCTGCATAAATTCTACACAGAGAATAAGAACTACAGTATAAACTGCATCTCTCAAAACAGAGTGTGGGAGGGGGCAGAGTTGGGGAGGAAGTGGTTAGGTGGGCTAGTTTAACTGAAAGTACTGCAACGACTGTTCTGTGTGACTACATTGTAATAACCTGGTTGCTTAAAAGGAGACAAAGCTTTGAGACAGAGGCCCGAGTGACATCATGTCCTGTTATGACATAAAGCTCTATCAATAGTCCGGCTAGCTTTCAGTGCTCATTAACCACAAACAGCTTGCAAAGTGTTCTGAATTCAAGCTAAGTCATTACATGGACTTGAGAAAAAATGCTGTTAGATGTCTTTTTTTGTATCAGACTCAGCTTTCTGACTCTGCCAATGATATGTTTATTAGTTTAGCAGAATTGCACAAAAACTAAGAAACCTTGTGGTGGGTTGTGACAGAGTTGTGCATATACTGTACAAACATAGGCATATTATGGTAGCAGGTAGCACTTTATTGGACAATTACTAATCATAAGTGTTTATGTTAAACTCGTATTGGTACTTGTATGTTTCTTAGTTACCTTTTGTGTTAAGTTGCTGTATGTTGTGGCTAACTTAGGCTGTTTGAAAAGATTCAGATCAACCCCTTTTCAGTTTCCTCAACATCACAGAAGTATCACACACTATTAAGTCATTTAGACTATCCGAAGGTTAAGATTTTTGCTACAGACACAGTGGTGTCCTCACACACCCCACTCTAAAATTATTAAGCTGTCCATGTGGTGCAATGTGTGTGGCGTAAAGAATGAATAATAGCAGTCTAAAGGTGGCTATAGGGGTGTTATCTTGTGTCTACAGGGCTCTAAAGTTCCTTCATTCATTTTCTACCGCTTTTTCCTCATGAGGGTCGCGGGGGTGCTGGAGCCTATCCCAGCTGTCTTCGGGCGGGAGGTACACCCTGGACTGGTTGCCAGCCAATCACAGGGCACATATAGACAAACAACCATTCACACTCACATTCATACTGATGGACAATTTGAAGTTGCCAAATAGCCTAGCATGTTTTTGGAATGTGGGAGGAAACCGGAGTACCCGGAGAAAACCCACGCATGCACGGGGAAAACATGCAAACTCCACACAGAGATGGCAGAGGGTGGAATTGAACCCTGGTCTCCTCGCTGTGAGGTCTGCACGCTAACCACTAGACCACTGGCTCTAAAGCTAAAAACTATAAAGTCACAGATGCTCTAACTATGAAAACATTCAATTTATTAACATTTAATCCTATATTGTGGAAATTCAAGACGGTATAAGCAAACATTGCTGCTCTCTCCATTTCCATCATCCCCGATTATCTCTTTTTGAGTGTAGAATCAAACTTGAGCACATGCAGGATTTACAACAGAGGATTACATTAGAGAAAATGAAAAGCTTAGATGAAGTCTGGCAATGGTAAAGTAAGACAAGACCTGTGAAGACCTTTTGCCACGTGATGATTAGTCAATCCTCTGCGGTTATCCAAATACAACAGTAAGCCTTTAACCGTACACATTTGCAAGCTTGCCTCGGTTTGAGTTCAAACCAAAAGGATTTGTATCTCTATTTGCTAACAATTTTCCTGTTGGGATAGAGGATATTGTCCACAGGTCACAACAAAATCCATTGTTTAGTCAAACAAAGGCCACATTGGGTTTAAAGGACAGAAAGGAAGAGTCATCACCATCTGGTTTTATTAAGCCTGAAGGCTTGTGTCTTAACGGTATCACAAATGGTTCACTCTGCATAAACCGAACGCTAAACTGGGGCTGGTGCAGTCTGAAGCCAAAATGTAGTATTTTTGTCTGAAACATGAATTAGCATTAAGCGAAATTGCTTTATTGAATCGCTTTATTGAACAAAAAAGGTTGCTGTCGGCCACAATCCCGCCACAAGGATGAGCAGGTACTTAGCAGGCATCATACGAGAAAAGTGAAGCCAACTGTCAACTGTCACTTTCCCAGATTTCCCTCCTGATGCCGTCATGGCAACTCAACACATCACACATAGATTCAGGGTGGCTACAGAGTTATTATTTTCAGTACACAACACATTATGATTTCCATGTTAACAGAATAAAAAATTAATAAAAATGGAATGTACTGTGGGCGGCACGGTAGTTGAGTGGTTAGCACACAGACCTAACCAGGTCCTGTGTGGAGTTTGCATGTTCTCCCCGTGCATGTGTGGGTTTTCTCCGGGTACTCCAGTTTCCTCCCACATTCCAAAAACATGCTAGGTTGATGAATTGGCGACTCCAAATTGTCCATAGGTATGGATGTGAGTGTGAATGGTTGTTTGTCTATATGTGCCCTGTGATTGGCTGGCCACCAGTCCAGGGTGTACCCCGCTTCTCGCCCGAAGACAGCTGGGATAGGCTCCAGTACCCCCTCGTGAGGAAAAAGCGATACAAAATGAATGAATGAATGAATGGAACGTACTGTTTGTCTCATTCACTTCAAAGAACCGACTCCCATTGTTCACTTCAAAAAGCCAATTCATTCACGAACATCCCACCACTGCTATCCTCTCCCAGGAGCAAAGGGTTGAGCATATGGAAGAAATATTTTTGACCATGTTTCATTTTTGGCAGTAATGTTTGTGTTTTTTGACATTAAAAATAGTAGCAACACGGACAATATATGCCCCTGGGGTGAACCAACCGTCAGAGCGACAGTGGAAAAAGAACAAAGCTGAGAATAGCTCGTAGCCCATCGAGGAGCAAGAGCCCATTGCTGCTCTGCCTTATCATTTTTCCAACGCTGATAAGACGGAGCAACCGAAACCTACCCAACAATTTCCACATCTTAAAGTTTATATGGTGAGCTTGAGGGAGGGGCCCGGTTCCCCTGACTTGAACGCATCTTAAGCGCAGAACACCCTGTGGTCCTTGCTTCTCTATCATTACCTTGGGGTGGGGGGGTGGCCTGTCTATATATAACAATGACCACACCAAGGTTTACACACTGGAGCTGCTGGTCAGCCAGTTGTTTCCCAGACTACAAGAATATTTTGGAGGGGTGGTATGAGAAGGGCAGAGATGTCAAGGGAATGGTTTTCTTAAACAGAAAAACCACCAGTTCATACTGAAGTAGCCACAGTCTCATAAATGAACCCTCTTGCTGGTCATGGTGTAGTCACGATAAAAGCAGTGAAGTGAGCAAAAAGCTGTCATCTGGAGTTTTAATGACGGGTGTGATTAAATAGATTACAGTATGCATCACAGCAACTGTATTTAAATATAATCTTGCAAAAGCAATACCTAGATATACATCAACACGACGCTAAATGTGATACAGTTTTCACTGTCGGTATATCAGTACACCAGCGCTAGGTTGTCTTACAATGGCAAACAGACTAAATAATTCACAGGGCTAAGGGACCGCATTCAGACAATGTTACCTAGTTAGAATGAATTCAACCACTTCCAGCCAGCTGGTCTGGAGCTTCGGTGGGGGCTTACACTGCACCAGTGATGTGGTGTATTTTGGTTTTCATGTTCAGTCATGTTTGCAAGCACAGAAAGAGGATTATCATGCAGTGTACTGGGAATGGATAATACTCCAATGGAAGGAAATTTCAACATGATTGTAAACATGAAGTATTTTTGGACCCGAATGACACATTAGAATGACAATTACTGAGGGAATTCCCAAAACCATCTTATTTAGTCCCAACACATTTTGGAGCGAGACATGTAAAACTTCATCGGAGAGAAACATCATTAGTTGCACAGGAAAATTATACCCAATTAAAATGGCAGTATGCCCACAGCACAGCTTGTTCATTACTATCTGGCACAAGCAGTTCTAAAAATAGACCTATTGTTCATTCAATTAAGTTACATTTTTACATGGTGCGTATATTAATGTCCTTTTCAGAATAGGTTTGTATTTCAGTCTTCTATTGACTGATGAGTTAATAATTTATGTAATCATTTCAGAATGTGCTCTTCATGTAATTATGATGAGCAAGATTTACAGAATAAAGATTTCAGGCAACTCGAAATAGCCGCTGGGTGATAATGCAGGGATGACAAAAGGCAAAGTGTAGTAAACAGCGCTCTTATTTTGAAGACCGTGACGACAACTTGGGTGCAAGAATAAACGTTTCACTCCAAACTTGCATTGTTAAACTCACTTACATTAAAGCAATAAAACACAATACAGTGAAAAATATATAATATTCCCTAGCCTGAGTCGCACACGCAAAGCCATGCCAGCATGCTCTGCTAAACTAAGCTAACCTCGCTAGCTCCTATTCACACTCCTTGAGAAGAATTTCCGCTAAACTTTCCCCGATGTTTCAGTTCGCCATTTAATAACTCGAACATTGAATGACAGCATTTGATTCACATTACGTCAATTTCCGCGAGAGTCCGCACTTAATAGTAAATTCCGTTTTTGTTGACCAATTCCGCAATTCCGTCCACGATTTTATGAACATGGAAATCATAGTAAAAGTATGATCATATCCACAGGACTGGAAAAAACTTATTGAAACATAACCGTATCATAGTGACAAAAGTGGCACATGTATCTCTGTCCTGGCTGCTCAGTACAATATAGCCAACAATAAGTGGACATAATGGTAACTGTGCATAAGTGAATACACCACAAAGTGAGCTTGTTTACTCTTAATGTCAACATCTTTTTACACTATTACAGCAGCAGGCACAATTGTATAGTAGTGGTAGTATATAAACAAATAAAAATTAACTGCACTGTTATTAAAAGGTATTGATCTTTATTCAGCTTTTTCCTCCGTTATGAAATGTAGTGGAATACTGACAAATAACATGCAGACAAAACACAATGACACAGTAAATAGTGACATCTGGAAGAGAGTCTTGCAGGAGATCTACTATTCCAGTTGTCTGTCTTTGGCCTCCCCCCTCCCCCTTTTTGAACCAGTTAACATTTTAAAGAGGTCTGGGCATGGATGACATAGCACAGCAGACCAGCCTATGGCCTACTTCTCGACGCTTGTCGGTTCACATGCTGCAATCTTAATGGGGTCTTCACGCATGGACAGCAGTCATTTTTACTCAGCTTTTTGTTGGGAGTTGCTATGCATCGCTTGGTTAAGCTCCCATTTGGTGACATCATATCCTGTGTTTTGGTGCGGTCGGGATTGACGCTTGCCTCGCTCAGGTCAGGACGAGTCCGCTGGGACACAGACTGAGATACATCTCTCAGACGGTCCCTGTATTGATGTTCGGTCCGGTCCTTTTGGTACTGGATTTTGTGTTCACACTTGAGTTAATGGACTCAAAGTGCAATATATCCAGGCTACAGTGATGTCATCAGACAATGTAAACATCACATATGTAAACGGATAATGATGCAATGGTCCAAATGGACCTTCACCCGTTTTAACAGGACTAAAAATTACAAACACCCCAATGTTGTCTGAGATTTCTCACTTGTGTAAAAAGATATCCCCAAAGAAGGGGAACATCAAAAACCATTTTAGAGTATAATTATGTTTTGAAAAGAGATGGGATCCTTCTATAAACTGTGGGAGTGTTTCATGGCCGCATTAACGACTCTCAGCTCATAAACTCTGAAAGGATTGTTTCATGTACTCCACATTCTTAAACTCAAGGGGCTAAATGTGGCTAGCGAGAGCCTGGGAACAATGTTTTGCTTCAAAAATATATTTATCCTTTCAGATTCACAGGGAAAAAAATTTACCATGTACAGTTCCGCTGAAATTTAATATTAACTGATCATATAAAAAGACATTTCAATCATATTTGTATCAAAAAATAAACACTTGAATGTTTGCTGGTCAACTTGACATTCTGACTACACGTCAACACAACAGTTGGGTAATTGTGTAATAATATTATGATGCTATATTCATATTTATGCTAACATACAGTATAGATATAAACCTAACCTTTATGCTAACCTGGAGTATATTGACAGTTTGACACATATTGACACTGATTTACTCACTTTTAATAGAATTGGCAGCAATACTATCGCCATCACGGCTCACAGTGAAATTAAGTAAAGATGAAAGAGAACGTTGAGGAAACTAGCGTTCACTTTTAAACTGCCGCGTTCGCTTACCTTGTGAGCGAGTCCTCTTCTTCTGTAATGTACCTTCGAGTGGAAACAGCATCCACTATTCTCATTCTCTCCTTCGCCGTCCAGCGGAGCTTCTAACGTCACGCTTGGAAGGCTTTAAAAAGGCTGGCCCCCTGTGCCCGAATGGATGCTGTCAGGTCGGGCTGTATTTCCCCGCACCCCAGCTCGGTCAAGTCAGCAACACATGTCGCGAACTGGCAGCAGCTGTGAGGCACGCCGCGCTCTGCTGACAGTTGGACGCGAGTTCACGAGCCAGCTCGAGGACGCGCCTCGTGGAGACAGCGGTTTTGGGTTCGTGCTGTGACGTCATCTCACTTCCGTCTCAAGTCAAGTGTGGCCTGGGGTCCAGTGGCAGCTGTTTTTTTTTTTAATTACCACTCGGCACTTTCGACACTAAACAAGAAAACTACAAAAAATACTTTTTAAGCAGTCATATTACAAATAAAAAACAATTAATTAATTTGAGGAATTAAGTAAAACAATGTCATCTTCCGAGAACAAATCACAATATTAAATCAAATATTAAAAGAAAAAAAGTTCGAATCTACCAGTCCAGGGCGTACCATGCTTTTTTTGCCCAAAGTCAGCTGGGGCAGGCTCCAGCATACCCTAGTGAAGACAAGCAGCATAGAAAATAGATGCATGAATGAATAAAAGTTGAAATATTTGAACATTTGAAAAAAAAAGAAAAATACTAATGGTGTGCAATCAGTACCAGCAAGGCCTTCACTGCTGGCCTAACCATTACCTTCAGCACTGACCTACATTTCAATTTTAAGTTGTAGTATTTATTCCATTAAATTATATTAATGCATTCCCAATAGTATCTTTATTTTGTAGCATGTTTCTTGGTTGAAATGCTTCCAGTAGTGTATATATGTATATACTAGCGGTAACAATACGCAGTCAGATGTATTGGTGACTATGTATACAAAGATAAGGCTACTTATATCATAACTACTAGCAATCTTATCGCTGTTGTGGCTATCTTGCTGAATGCATCCTGTAGCTCACCTGTATAATGCATTGATAATGACTCTGTCGCTTTACATGAGTAACCCCCAGTTCACAGTCCTGTTATGGCACATATTTATTATCATTATTGTTTTGTTTTTTGATACAGGCTAAAATCTGGCCAGCACCAAATGCACCATCCACCACTGAATTATACAAGCATATTAAGATGAAAAAATGTTGTAATCATTATGACAAATAAACAAAAAACAACTGCAATTTTTTTGGAAAATTGGGTTGTGAAAGAGTTACAATATTCAGAAAATTAAGTCAAAATGTTATGAAGTTAAGTTATTTAAAAGGGAGCAAAAATGTGTAGTATAAGGAGAAAAACTTCATGCTAATACTACGCTTTTCCAATTATAATACTAAGCTGAGAAGCAGGCTGTTTTTTTCTTTAAATATACATAACTTGTTGGCTATATATACTATATATATATTCATATATACATATATACATATTACCAATTCTGCCAATCTAGCAGGATGTTGAAGTTTAATGTACAGTAAATGCATGTATCAAAATAACACAAAAACTGTCCGTTAGCGCCCTCTACTGATAAAAATGGGATTGTGTTGAGATAGTTAACTGGGTGTTGAATTACTTTAGTGCTTCTTTTACATTGTCACACAAAACTCTGCATAATTATCTTGGTAATTGCATAGTTTTGTGTTGCAGCTTCTGTACTAGTTACCACTATACTGTATATCTTGAATTAGCATGTTTTAATAAACACGACTGAACATGAAAACCAAAATATACTACATTTAATAATGTTTTAATAATTAATTAATAATAATATTAAATATATAGAATATCAAAGTGGCCACGAAATCCTTTATTTTTTCTGAATGCCACCTCTGGTGGAAAAAGTTTGGACACCTCTACCCTTCGACCAAGGAGAATCCTGACGTCACCTCACTCATTTTCTGCAATACCACATCAATCCTTTGGGGGGAGCTGTCCCGCCCGATAGAAACGTGACGTAGCAAAAGAAACAGACGGCATACACAAGCTTTTGCTCCATTCATGTAGCTCGTGTAACGTGAGCAGGACACACACAGCAGCGACACAACTGTGTCACATTCAGGACCGAAAACTAAAGTCCTCCACAAAACTCCTCATATTCATAGCAACGTTTGGTGAGTAAAACGCCTTCCGCCGTTGCCTTCACGTACATCTTGCCTAGCTTGACTTGCACTGCAGTTTTACGAAACAGCTCATTAAATATGGCTGCGACGGATTTGAAAACACAAATGGATTCAGTTAAAAAATGTGGCGGAGTAGCCTGGGTTGTTTTTGTGTGAAAGCGATTGTAAAACATGCAATGGTGTTCAAATGTGTGACGTTTAAGGGCCGTAGAAAAAGATGGTAACTTTCGCTTTTGTCGTAATGCTTGCTAATAATGATTTTGAGAGACGTAGAAGTCAGAGCCGGAGTGCAAGCTGTTGCCGATTGAATGTCAACTTAATTTATTGTGTTTATTAGTTATATTGAAACATATATTGATTACATTAGTGGGTTACGCGCTGTCACTTGTTAAGCTGTCTTCCTAGCAACGCCTATGTAGGTAATAGTGCAAATAAAGGTCATTCATTGTCATTTACTTGCTAGCTGCACACCACTTGGACACATTAGTGAACGATATTGTTGCCTATTTTTTGCATTATAGTGATCTGTAGTGCAAATTGAACGTAATAAATAAATGCATTATGTTATTAAAATGTCACCTGATGCTGAAGGTCAGGAAAAAAGGGTCACCTGTGTAGCAGTACATACAGGATATGACGTATATCTGCGATGACTATAACATAATATTGCTTATTTGCAAAGGGGGGTGCATACTAGTGACCCAGTTTCTGGCACACCACGTGGTTTGGGGGCTGCCATACATTTGACACATGTATGACACATGTTTCGTGTTTCTGCCACGTTTTTGTGGGTGGATTTGAAACGGTGCCATGTCATGGCGGCACGGCGATTCAGGAGATCTGTGATCCACGTAAAAACCAAACGTTATGTTAAAAGATGACAGTAGCGGCGTTAACTGACATAATGAATTCCCTTTCATCACGGCGATAGAATCTTATTGACCAAAACACAACAATTTATTTGTCGATACAAACGCAACGGGAAAGGCTCGTCGGTACATTGGAGGTTTAAAGCTAGCTTGTTTTGCTAGGTCTTTAGTTTTTTCTCCATGCCTACAAGCGGCAACGCGCGGCGACCTTTCCCCCAGTTTCCGCAGCGGAGGGTTGGTCATGTGATGCTTGGGGGAGGGGCGGGCTTTAGAGTAGAGAAGGGCGATACTGGATGATTTGATATCGGCATGATAACGCGCCAATTCTTGTATTATTGATACCGATTTAATACAAAGTAAATATAGGGCCAATATTTAAAGATAAGCGAATAATTTTGGGATGTTGTCTTTTTGTCTAAGAAAAGATGTGCATTTAATATTTTTAATACAACAATACTAGCACTTTTAATACAACAATACTACCTCCATGAATGAATTTGTCTTACTCAGCATTCAATTTGACCCATTTTGTTGCATTTCTCGAGTGTCAGTATCAAGTTCAGGCTGTATAGCACCAATAAATCAATAAATGATAATTTATCATTATTATTTTAAGTAGGTGGGTAGGTGACTGCCAATACGGGATCCTCAAAGATGCATGTTCAGCCTCATCAGAGGAGAATTAAAATATACTGTCTTCATATGCAGCTATCCTTGTTTTTTATTTGTCTTCCATATTATACAAAAATTGCAAGGAAGCGACACCAAGCAGACAGGAAATGGGAATGACAAAATAAAAGGTATAACATGACAGGAATTCATGCCGAAAACAAGGAAAAAACACACTTAATTTTACTTTTTAATGATTATGTCGAGAGCTGCACGGTGGACGAGTGGTTACTCACAACAGACCTCACAACTTGGAGACCCGAGTTCAATCCCACCATCTCTGTAAGGAGTTTGCATGTTCTCCCCGCGCATGCGTGTTACTTGGCTGCACGGTGATCAAGTGGTTAGCGTGCAGGCCACACAGCTAGGAGACCGGAGTTCGATTCCATGTTCTCCCCGTGCGTGCATGGGTTTTCTCCGGGTACTCCGGTTTCCTCCTACCAAAGACACATTTAGATAATGTGTATTTATACATCTTTTACATTGTTTTTGTGCTTGACATTGGCTAGAAGAGGTGATGATGCAAGTGCACATTAAAATAGCTCATGTTCGGTGCAGTTTTAATCCATAATATTAACCTTTATTTTGGTGTATACAGTATATAGAACAGGCTGCATGGCGGCGAGTGGTTAACACACAGACCTCACAGCTAGGAGACCTGAGTTCGATTCCACCCTCGGCCATCTCTGTGTGGAGTTTGCATGTTCTTCCCGTGCATTGTGGGTTTTCTCCGGGTACTCCCACATTCCAAAAACATGTGACTCCAAATTGTCCATAGGTATGAATGTGAGTGTGAATGGTTGTTTGACTATATGTGCCCTGTGATTGGCTGGCAACCAGTCCAGGGTGTACCCTCGTGAGGATAAGTGGTAGAAAATGAATGAATGAATTAATGATTGTTGAATTACTTTGTCAGCCATTATTTCCTACTATCATAATGCATATTACTATTTCCTAAAATATTTTAACAACTGTAAAAAAACAAATATAAGTGACATATATTTTTCTGCGGTGACTTAGTTTGCTCCTTATTTTACCAGGTTAATAACTCACTGTGATAAAAAAAAAATAAATCTCTTGCGACATGGGCCGGCTGAGAGCAAAGTAAAGTCAAAAGTGCAAAATAAGTAAACAAAAACGAAAAATATCTTTTTGTATTTTGGGCCCGACGCCTCCCTGTGTCCAATAACATTGTTATAACAATGATGTATAATATTGTAGAAATATGAACAATACAACAAAAACATACAAAATGAACAGGAGAACTAGAAAATATGCTTGTGGTATCGGAAATATCGATGTTTGTATCGACCCATCTCCTGCAGAACTGCTGTTTGAGTGAACACAACCTTTTACTTTGAGTGCTACTTCTATGTAAATGCATGTACATTACTGTGGTTTGCTATTCTGTTTGTGTTATTTGTATAATTAATTTAGTAATGCAATCATTGGTGAAATGAACAGAAACCCAAAATGTGCATACGGACTAAAATACTGCAGTTTGTGGTTTGTTGGACATGTTGTTTTTACATGAAATAATTGCTGAAGATACATTAGGTTTAATGTCTCGTTTTAACAAATGAAATCCATATTGAAAACGGATGACGCACTCACCTAACCGGTTTTCCGAGGAGTTGTGGAATATTACTTTGGCTTCGGCTTGCGGGAACCTGTTGTACCAAGAACGTTTCTTCATGTGATGTTTTAGTGATCGAGGAGACCACTGTTTAAACACACAGCCCTGAGTTTCTTCAGGCTATTCAACGGCAAGCATAAGAAATGTTACTTTTCCCTAGGACAGTTTAATTTTAACTTTATTAGTTAGAATTAATTTATCTAAAACATGACTGGGATACAGTATTAATGGTTTTAGAGCAATCCATGGTACAAAATACTATATTTTTCTTACCGTCATGTCTGGTTCAACTTCATTTTTGTTTGAATAGCCAGTCACTATTAGTTTAAATAAAGGAACGTTTAAGGAAGAAGCAACACAAATACCGGTTGTACTGTACAGATACTGTAAAATACTGTTATGTCTTCCAGTACACAAGCCACAGCCACCATGGCAGAAGCTCACCAGGCGGTGGCCTTTCAGTTCACCGTCACTCCAGACGGCATCGACCTGCAACTGTGCCACGAGGCTCTGCGCCAAATCTACCTCTCTGGTCTTCACTCGTGGAAGAAAAGGTTCATTCGCTTCAAGGTGAGAGCTGTTCTCTTTGAAATTGGGAGGGGGGGTTAAGTTGAACCTTGTATCTTGTTGGGTCCATCTGAGATGATTGAAATCCTTTCATTGCTTATTATCATCAACTAAGACGTTGCATGTCTTGTCCTGGCTGATGTGAAGTAAATAAAATGCATCATTGAAGCTCTTTTTTTAAGCAATTGCTTAATAGACGCTGAGATTCTTTCCTATGGGGGTTGGTGTACATCAGTGATTTTCAACCACTGTGCGTGTGCCGCGAGGAATTATCCAATATCACTTTTTTATAATTAACATTTATTAATCATCATTTCCAAATATTATGTCAAAGCCATTATGTCAATAGTATACATGGACCCAAATATTCCAATTGCATTTGGTTTATTTGCTCAAACAGAAAGAATTGAACAGAAATGGAATATTCCTTTAACCCAGGGGTCTCAAACTCAATTTACCTGGGGGGCACTGGAGCTAGGGTCTGGGCAAGGCTGGGCCGCATCAGGTTTTCCAAAAAAAAACAAAAAACGCATTTATTAAAAACAGAAAAATATACAAACTTTTTCAGTGCTTTGGTTCCGATTTTCTACAATAAAAGCTCTGATAAAACATTCCACTGTTCTCAAGTATCTTAATTAAATTTTTTCTGCACAAAATAAGATGAAAAATAAATAAACAAATCAAGAATAAAGAATCAATCAATCAGTAATAAATAAATATAATAATAATAATAATAATAAAACAGCAAATAATAAAAACTTAAGAAACCACATATAGTTGGTGGGTAGACAAATGATTTTTTTCAGATTAAAATGAACAAAGCATTATTAGAGCCCTGTAGACATGACAAAACACGACTATAGTCACATTTATACTCTTTTTATTTACAACATATTGCGCAACTGCAGGGTCTTGAGACACATGCTAACTCGCAAACTAGAGAGCTAGCGACCTAAACGGTAGCCTTCAAGTTATTTCCTTTCAACTTAAATAGCCAAAAACTTACCACTTCCACACGGATAGGGAGGATAACTATTAACAGTTATGTAACCTTTAACATGAACATTAATCAAACGTAATAATTTTTTCTGGGTACATGATACCATACAGCATCCATATCAAACTTTCATATCAAGGCGGGGGCCTCAAACTAGTGTCCTGCGGGCCACATTTGGCCCCGCGGGCCGCGTGTTTGAGACCCCCTGCTTTAACCAATCCGATTAAGGCTCAAACGGAAAGTTGTCAGAGTGCGTACTTCTTTGTGGTGTTTTTCTTCTTCTGTTGTTTATTGGCGGTTGGCAAGCAGCTTTCGTGTGCATTAGCGCCATCTGTGGAACAGAATCTAAACCCTTCTATACTTTATTCGCAAGTCCAGTTTTATTAAAAAAGAAAATATATATCTATATAAAACATGTCCTGAGTTTAATTATAAAATATGATCAAGATTGAATTTGATCTTTTCCTGTTTAAATTGATCCCGGGTGCGTTCTTTCAGCGCATGCTCAGATATGACGTAACACGCAGATCCAGACGTTCTTCACTTTTAAAAATGGAGGCCAGCAATCGGCACTGGACTAAGCAAAGTTTTGTTTTTGATTCAAACTAAATTTCAAGACTGGACAGACGAAAAAAACTGGCAATACGGAGTTATTCCAACAAGTGAAAGAAAAACTCGGGGAAGCCGGTATCACGTGATGTTGATGTTTACGTTTTACTGGGCATGCCCTATTGACTATTCTGTTTTGATTTTCACGGCGCATGTAGACAAGAGATTGGAATATTCCTTTCCATGGATACCATTGTTTCCCAAGAAAGGTCATTCGTAAAGAGAAAAAGTGGTGATGTAAAAACATGGCTACTGTGGAGTGTCTGTGGTGTAAAGACTAGCATAGCAATGTAATATTGGTCCGTGTGGCAACACCTGCCTTGTTCCTCCCATAGACTTATTGATGCACGTGTGAGGTCGTGGTGACATTTTGTAACATTTTTGGTTAGTGGTGTGCCACAAGATTTTTACAATGTAAAAAAAAAACGTGCCATGGCTCAAAAAAGGTTGAAAATCACTGGTGTACATTAACACTCCCGTTTCAAAGTCACCCGCTCGCAAACAACATGCCTGTCAGTTCATGCCAGTCCATGAGTCACTCAAACATAATGACCTGATAACATTGTCTTCACCATGTGAAACACTATTCTAACACTTTGATCGGGTCCCTGTGACCTTCTTTGTCCTGTCTAACCTTCCACAGAATGGGGTTATGACTGGTGTGTACCCCGGCAGCCCTGCTGGCTTCATGGTCGTGGTCGTGTCTTACATGTCGTACAATAAATACAAACAGTTGGATCCGTCTCTTGGCTTGGTTTCTAAACTGGGACAACACATACCTATTAGGTAAGACACTTTGGTACCATCAAGATCCCCTTAAACAACGTTCACAGTGAACTAATGGCTACCAAAGACAGATTTAGATTTGTTTCAACCTTAACTCCCGACACCAAATATGTATTTATACGTCTTTTACATTGTTTTTGTGCTTGAGAGGTGATGATGCAAGTGCACATTAAAACAGCTTATGTTCGGTGCAGTTTTAATCCATAATATTAATCTTTATTTTAGTGTATACAAGTATATAGAACAGGCTGCACGGCGGTCGAGTAGTTAACGCGCCGACCTTACAGCTAGGAGACCCGAGTTCGATTCCACCCTCTGAGTTTGCATGTTCTTCCCGTGCATTGTGGGTTTTCTCCGGGTACTCCGGTTTCCTCCCACATTCCAAAAACATGCTAGGTTAATTAGCGACTCCAAATTGTCCATAGGTATGAATGTGAGTGTGAATGGTTGTTTGTCTATATGTGCCCTGTGAGTGGCTGGCGACCAGTCCAGGGTGTACACCGCCTCTCGCCTGAAGACAGCTGGGATAGGCTCCAGCACCCCCGCGCGACCCTCGTGAGGATAAGCGGTAGAAAATGAATGAATCAATATTGATTATTTTGATAGTCAATTTTGATATTGGCTGCACGGTGGATGAGTGGTTAGCGCGCAGGCCTCATAGCTAGGAGACCAGAGTTCAATTCCACCCTTGGCCATCTCTGTGTGGAGTTTCCATGTACTCCGGTTTCCTCCCACATTCCAAAAACATGCTAGGTTAATTAGCGACTCCAAATTGTCCATAGGTATGAATGTGAGTGTGAATGGTTGTTTGTCTATATGTGCCCTGTGAGTGGCTGGCGACCAGTCCAGGGTGTACACCGCCTTTCGCCTGAAGACAGCTGGGATAGGCTCCAGCACCCCCGTGACCCTCGTGAGGATAACCGGTAGAAAATGAATGAATGAGTATATAGAACGCAATATTCTATGTGCCTTGAAAGATCAGTCAAAATCCTCTAAAATGGCCGTCATTGGAGGGGGTTTGACTTGAAAAAATGTCTGGTAGTGAATAAGTTAATCATTACTCCTTTAATGATTGCCGCCCCTGTCAAGGTAAACAATGACTGGCATGCATATAATCAGGTTATCGAGTGTGACTTGTTTAGCTTTGCATCGGCAGCAGCTCTGTGACATCATCTGTTAACAAATGTTACATAACATCTCCATATTCATTGAAATCATAACAGGGCACTTACGTTAAAAAAACGATTCTCCATGTTGTTGTCTGAGAGTGAGCAACCTCATAATAAGAATGTGACCTCATCGAAAGACTCTGGTCTACATTACCTTTTGTGTCTTTTTGTTTCTCTGCAGCAAATACATGTCTACAGACACTCAGAAGATCATGGGTGGAGTCCTGGTGGGCACAGGTCTATGGGTGACCATAATCATGATCATGAGAAATGTCCTCAAGAGCTTGTTGTCATGGCACGGATGGATGTATGCGCGCCACGGCTCCGTCTCTTGGTCCACTCGACTATGGATGGTGAGACACGGATCGTGGCGGCAACACGATATCACTTCAGATACGATGTCGATATTGATCTAACGGATCATGTCACTCAAACAGAACAATCGATGCGATCATCCATGAGTGAGATTGTCTGATACCAAACATCTTTTCTGTTTGTCCAGCTGTTAGTGAAGGTCTTCTCCGGAAGGAAACCGATGCTTTACAGTTTCCAGAACTCCTTGCCACGACTGCCTGTTCCATCTGTTCAGGATACCTGCAGGAGGGTAGGTCCTGGTAATCTCACGGGGCTTTGTTTACTTTCCAGAATTCTACCCTAGTTATTGGATCTACTAGATCTACTCTATTATAGCTATAACCGGACAATACATGTACACTGTACTGTACGTATTGGGACAATGAATGCTTTATTCTTGCAGTACCTGGAGTCGGTCCGCCCACTTATGGACGATGAAAAGTATGAACGAATGAAGGGACTGACAAAGGACTTTGAGAAGAATCTGGGGCCAAGACTGCAGTGGTATCTCACACTGAAGTCGTGGTGGACATCAAATTACGTGAGTAAGATAGAATTGTTCCTCTTGTAATATTACGTATCTAATGGTTTTTTTTTCCTGCTCTTCACCATGCAGGTCAGTGACTGGTGGGAAGAGTATATTTACCTTCGAGGTCGAGGGCCCATCATGGTTAACAGCAACTACTATGCCATGGTAGGAAATGCCAATCCCGATATCGGCCGTTACCAATACTAGTCTGACGATTACTATTCATGGCGTAGTCCATAGATCAATAATCGCTTTCTTGAAAAAAAAAAAAAAAAGAGTATGAACGGTGTCAAATGAACAAATAAATAAATAGATTAATCACAGTAATTAATCACAGTATTAATCATGATTAATCACCACGTCATACCTTGTCTAAAATGCAAATTTTTACTATATTTTATTGAGAGAAAGAAACAACAGGGCAGGATTATGCAGTATATGTCATATATATTATGGTAATGGTTTTATTTAATTTGAACATGCATCAGATTATAAATGAGTGCATCCCATAATCAGTTCCCAGTTCCACATGTCCAAAAGGAGTAGGAAGAAGCAAAACTTATTAAATCCTACCCCTCCATCTGGTACTTTTACAATCAGTAACATTTGTTCACTTCCTGCTTTCCTAATATAGTTTAAGGTTTTTTATTTTATTTTATTTTTTATTAAAATTATTATTAAAAAATATAATTATTAAAAAAATATAAAAAATATGTATTTTGTATAATTGTATTCCAGCATATTTTTAATAAAAAAATTGAATTAAAAAAAACCTTAAACTATATTATTATTATGTATGTATTAACAGAAAATTTAAACCACAGAACCATTAACGTGCCGTTTTTGGCAACCCTAATAAAAAGGTACAAAATGTAACATTAATAATAATATTAAATAATTAACAATATTCTGCCCCGCAGGACTTCCTGTATGTGTTTCCCACGTCCATTCAAGCTGCCAGAGCAGGTAACGCCATTCATGCCATCATGCTCTACAGAAGAAAGCTGGACCGAGCCCAGATCAAACCGGTGAGTACGGACGCGCTTTTGTTCAATCAACAAACATTCCGTAATGTAGTATCGACGACATTAGTTCACGTCAGTGCGCCGCTTTACTTAATTATCAGTGATTCAATAGTCAAATCAATGTGTGTGTTTTGACTTGCGCAACTGGCTGGAATTGCATTGCTAATTTCGCTAAGCGAGATAATTCATGTTTTGTGAATTTCTCCTATTGGTTCTAGAACAGGGGTGGGCAAACTTTTTGACTCGCGGGCCGCATTGATATGACAAAATGTACGGCGGGGGGGGGGGGGGGGGGGCGTTGGGCAGACTATATATATTTTACACGTAACAGTCCACCTGGTATTATTGTATCTGTAAAATTGTCATGCAATCTGCTATTATTATTTATTATTTTATATTTAAATATTTTAAAAATAATAAAATATTATAATAATTACAATAAAATTAAAACAATTATTATTATTATGTAAAATATGCAAATATAACAATAATATTATATATAAATAATATAATAATTAGCATTAATATAATAATTATAATAATCTAATAATAATAATAATTATTATTATTATGTGCTTGTGTCCCTTTTTTCAGGAGCACTTTTGTAAACAACAGACCATGTCAAAAAACGAAATTGATAAAACCATCAAAAGGTTGGCTCAGGCCATGATGCCAGGTTGTATGTTGAGTTTAAATGAAATGCTTTGGAAAGATTGGGCGGGCCGTATTCAAACACTTGGTGGGCCGGATGTGGCCCCCGGGCCGTAGTTTGCCCACCCCTGTTCTAGAATGCTGTTGAAAGAGTGAATTGTAACGACTCTGCTGAGATGGCTCCATTCACTCCTATCGCTCCTTTTCCTTTCGCCAAACCCGCATGTTTGTTTTAGTGCAAATTTTCCAGTATCCTCATCAAATCTTGTCACCTTTTCTACAGTACGTTTTGTCAACCTTCACAGATTTCAACCGACTGTATGAATTTGTACAAATTCCCATGCATGGGCTTGCAATGTTACACACTCACATTCAGTTGTCTCTGTTTTACTGTCTTGTCCTTTCGCTATGTCGGACGCTGCGTTAGATATACTTGCTGGCAAACAAGGTTCCTCTGTGTTCGGCTCAGTGGGAGCGGATGTTTAACACTACCCGCATCCCCGGTTTGGAGACAGGTAAGATGAGGACACACCTCTGCTGTGCCCTCTGACTCATTCCCTTCCCTGTGATCCATGTCATCACTATGGCAACAGCCGTTGGAAACCCTGACTCCTTGACTCTATGTCAGCATCAAAGCCTCGGAACAATTCAACTTATGATTGGCTCTTGTAGAACTATGAAGATTAATTTAACAAATTTCAAATTTGATGTACGGGCTTAGCTGCTGGCATCGAAAGATGGGTAGGCCTCTGGTTTCTGGACCCCGTTTAAATCCAATCCCCCCGGCAGCTCTATGACGTTCCTTCTGCTGCTTTTCCAACCAATCCTCATCATTTCCTTTCCATCTCATCCATTCTTCTGCCGCTGTAGGTGCGCGTGTCTGCTGCCTTATTTTGGATTATGATGATTTTAGAATGTCATCTCTATTTGTTTGACTCTCCCCCTTCTTGCTTTTCAGCTCATGCTCCTAAACACAATTCCCATGTGTTCCTCCCAATATGAGCGTATGTTCAACACCAGTCGTGTCCCAGGTGTAGACACAGGTAGAGTCCTGAGTAGTGTTGTGTCCTCCACACTATTACCACTGTACTTCTCCTTGGGACATTTTGTCTGAATTGGAAATAATAGAAATGGTGAACACTCGTGTATTTGCTCTTTTGCACGTGTGGTGAATAATTTGCATGCGAGTTACGTCCGCGGTGGGTGCAGCTGTGAGATCTGCAAGGCCGACAATGCTGGGGTGGCATGGTATTTATTAAGTATGAGCTAAAGTGGGAATTGGGAGTCGGACATACATTCAGTCACTTTATTAGTTTTGGTGTGAAACCTATCGTACTGTTTACATTGGGTTACAACATTGGTTCTGTAGTGCAATATACTTGTTTATACTTCACCATGTTGCATCGCTTAATTGAATATTTTTTTAAAAAGTCATTGATTTTGCCAACCCTGATAAATTGACGTGCATGTATACTAGGGTGCATCAAATTTGAATGGGAAATTTTAAATTCATAATATCAATTGGGCTGGCATTCCATTTTTTTCCTAATGAACATAAAAATGTCTTTTGCAAAGTTTTGAGGAAATCCATTGAGATTTAGGGCTGCCACCTCACACATAAACTTTTGGAAAATTTCAGAAAATGTGCAATTGCCAAAAAAGTTGACCTGGAAATGTTGACTACAATGAACTTGTATACGTACAGCATCACTTTCTATAGGGTTATCAAAGGGGGCCCAGACCAAAGACCAAACTGCGACTGCTAGTCTGAAAGAAACTAGTTGTTGAGGGCAGCATCTTAGGAGAGCTGCTAGGTTGTGCTGCACAGTGCCTAAAATAATAAATGGATATAATAAGTGTATATCACGTTAAGTAGGACTACAGTACCACACTCAATAAATATGAGGCATCAGTAATACTGTCTACTCTATATTACTGTTGTTGATGTTATGCTCGCTCAGCTATTAGCTAACTGTCTTTAGCAAACTGTAGCTAGCTAATGTTAGCTGAAATGTTGTTCATATTTGATGTTATCTATTTATTTTCCACATTTTTATTATTTATTATTATTTATTATTATACGGGAGCCAGGCAACGACATTTGATTTGCAATTTCACTGCTGTTATTGTGCAATGACAATAAAGGAAGTCTAGCTAGCTAGCTATTTGGCTATCTCTCTCTCTCTCTCTCTCTCTCTCTCTCTCTAGCTAGCTCTCTCTAGCTAGCTCTCTCTAGCTAGCTCTCTCTAGCTAGCTCTCTCTAGCTAGCTCTCTCTCTCTCTAGCTAGCTCTCTCTCTCTCTAGCTAGCTCTCTCTAGCTAGCTCTCTCTAGCTAGCTCTCTCTCTCTCTAGCTAGCTCTCTCTCTCTCTAGCTAGCTCTCTCTCTCTCTAGCTAGCTCTCTCTCTCTCTAGCTAGCTCTCTCTCTCTCTAGCTAGCTCTCTCTCTCTCTCTCTCTCTAGCTAGCTATCTCTCTCTCTCTCTCTAGCTAGCTATCTCTCTCTCTCTCTAGCTAGCTATCACTCTCTCTCTCTAGCTAGCTATCACTCTCTCTCTCTAGCTAGCTATCACTCTCTCTCTCTAGCTAGCTAGCTAGCTCTCTCTCTCTCTCTAGCTAGCTAGCTAGCTCTCTCTCTCTCTCTAGCTAGCTAGCTAGCTCTCTCTCTCTCTCTCTAGCTAGCCAGCTAGCTCTCTCTCTCTCTCTCTAGCTAGCCAGCTAGCTCTCTCTCTCTCTCTCTCTAGCTAGCCAGCTAGCTCTCTCTCTCTCTCTCTCTAGCTAGCCAGCTAGCTCTCTCTCTCTCTCTCTAGCTAGCCAGCTAGCTCTCTCTCTCTCTCTCTCTCTCTCTAGCTAGCTCTCTCTCTCTCTCTCTCTCTCTAGCTAGCTCTCTCTCTCTCTCTCTCTCTCTAGCTAGCTATCTCTCTCTCTCTCTCTAGCTAGCAAGCTAGCTCTCTCTCTCTCTCTAGCTAGCCAGCTAGCTCTCTCTCTCTCTCTAGCTAGCCAGCTAGCTCTCGCTCTCTCTCTAGCTAGCCAGCTAGCTCTCGCTCTCTAGCTAGCCAGCTAGCTCTCTTTCTCTCTCTCTAGCTAGCCAGCTAGCTCTCTCTCTCTTTCTCTAGCTAGCTAGCTCTCTCTCTCTCTCTCTAGCTAGCTCTCTCTCTCTCTCTCTCTCTAGCTAGCTCTCTCTCTCTCTCTCTCTCGCTAGCTAGCTAGCTCTCTCTCCCACTCTCTAGCTAGCTAGCTAGCTCTCTCTCTTCAGTTAGCTCTCTCTCTCTCTCTTGCTTGCTCTAGCTATCGCTCTCTCTCTCTAGCTGTCGCTTTCTCTCTCTAGCTATCTAGCTAATGTTAGCTACAGTAGAGGCAATGAGCACTAAATACCTATAAATATGACTACAAATCATTCAAATTGCAAAGACAAAACCGCACATTTGCTAGTAATATGTCATAGGAGTATAAATACCAACAAAAACATAAAGATCACCTCAGAGTTCTTGAGCTGCAGTCTTTGCTGACCTCAAATCTCCATGGCGACCAATGAACTCTTCACCACTTTATTCCACAAAAACAGATGTATGGTGGCGCCCCTAAATAATAATCATTTATTGGAAAAATATTTTCTATGTGTTGTTTCTACATATATTGGAACACTTTTAGTACAACCCAGACATATCAAAATTCAATAATTGTGTTTTTTTGATGCACCCTAATGTATACGTGTTTGTTTTCCTCGTGTCTCCGTACGACGCTGGCTAGGTGACAAGAGGGTCCGTGTGTCTGTGCACATTGGTTCTCCAGAGCGAGTGAACCCTCCTGTCACCCATTCAGCCTTTTTGTCCCGGTACGTGGAAGTGGGGGGGTACTGTTGAGTTCCTACAATGAGAGCTAGCAGCAATTCTCATGCAAAAGCAACGGTTTCTAAGCCCAATGCCACATAACTGGCGTGGAGTACTTTTAAAGGTACTCAATAAAGCTGTTTTTGGTTTGTTTTGCTATAAAATACCGCAGTTCTCTGCCAGATTGAGTACAGTGAAGTCATCGCTGTATAGTTCATATGTGTTCATATGAATATGTTGCGTTTATTTTCATGTAGACTGAGTCGTTTGGCTTGTTGGAATCGGAGCAAATTCGGTGTTTGTAATAACGAGGAATTGAATACTGTAGCTGTACCTAATAAAGTGGCTGGAAAGTGTATCATCTTAACAATCGCCACCCCGAGACCTGAACACTTAAATGATGGATGCTAAGAGGGGGCACAACTGAGATGATGTCCTTGTGTAATCATAACGGTACTAACATCATGCTTCATAATATGGACTATTAATGCATGCTCTAATATGCAGAATATTACTAAACTAATATAAAAGCAGTTCACTTAGGACTGCCTCGGCGCTCAAAACCAGAAAATGCCATTAACGTGGCTAAAGCTTGCACCGGCATTCTTCTTCTTCAGTAGATATTAGATGGTCAGCTCCATCAACACCGTTGCTGGAGGTGTGATAACGGAGTATAATCTTCATGTCTGCTACTTCCTGTTTGGGGGGGTTGTTCCAAATGTAAGCATTCTCTGGTTTCTCTGGTTCTCTCACTCGACACGGGACACAACGCTTGTTGGGACACTTGAAAGCATCACCAAGACAATATACATTTTTGTTTTTGCATTTGAACACACCCAAAAATATCGTTTGTCTTGATTATGCTCGGTGCTGTTCAAACAAGTTTTGAATCAATCAATCTTTTATTTTCCATCCACTTTTCCTGCATGTTCAAGAGGCCTTTTTAGTCACATAGTCCCTTCCATCGCATATTAGATCACCTTCAACGTCTCATCCTCCTTATCATTTCACATGTTGAACATTCACATTCATGAATGAATGCCACATATAGGAAATTATATAAAAATAAGAACTTTTATTGCCATCCACATGATTATGCAGTGGATCCCCGCATATGTATGTGTGACGCAAATTTGCTGTTTTTTTTTATTTGTGGAGAACATCCGCCCTTTCCGTGCTTTTAATTTCCATAATTAAGATGTAATTTGGTGGTGCTCTGTATTTTCAGTAAATCAGTTTGATATTTACTCCCACAAACCAGCATGGGATTATTATTATTATCCAAACGCCTACCTCATGCACAGTGATATACATGCAAAAAATTTTTTTTTTAAAATACAGCAATCCTTCGTTTATTTGCTTAATCGGTTCCAGTCCTGACTGAAATAAGTGAATGTCCACAAAGTCTGATTCAGTAATAATAAACAGATTTTCATAGTTAAAGCATATAAAACCCTCGCATGATTTTCTAAATACAATTTTTATCATTATTAGAGCCCTCTCGGCATGAAATAGCATCCCTATAGTCACCTTTACACTCAGATTATTTAATATTTTCGATATCATAACAGAAAATAAGACATAAATAAGACTCATTCTCACATGTGTTTCAATAAATAAATGTCTTACCGACGTGTGGACAGGAAGTGATGTCAGGGATTTAGAGTTGAGTTTTAGTTGGGAGTCCGGCTACAACATTAGCATGTGTTATTATAATGATGATGTTTATAAACAGAATATTTTCATAGTTAAAGCATACAAAACCCTAGCATGACTTTCTAAATACGATTTTTTACCATTATTAGAGCCCTCTCGGCATGAAATAGAATCCCTATAGTCACCTTTACACTCATATTATTTATTATATTCGATATCATAACTAATTGGAGTCCGGCCACAACGTTAGCCTGTGTTATTATAATGATGACGTTTATTGTTTTTGTTATTATTATTATTATTATGTTTTTTATATTTTTAGTGTTATTATTATTGCTATGCTAACTGCATTTTGTTGTCCTGTACCAGTGACACATATTTGCGCTTGAAAATGTTTAATATATCAATATTTTGACCTAATAATAGGCCGCAGTCAACCACGAAAAACAGCTATCATATATTAATTAATTCCGAGTGGTGTTAAAACCACGATGGAGTACTGGGAAGCCCAACCGGCACGCTTCCCCAACTGTGTTACTTGTGATTTTTTTGGTTGCACCGTGAGTGAGGTGGGCGTTTGGTTCGATGAGCTGAACGTATCTTCAATTACTTTTTCAATTTTAACAGCGGGGATCTACTGTGTAATTGAATTCTAATAGCGTCCTGAGCTCATTCACTTTTTGTTATGTTGCAGTCGTGAAGTACAATAATTGACATCATTTTTTTTCTTGCTCAAAAATCTACCCTCTCTATCCTATGATGACTAAGGAGCATGTTAATGTTTACATCTTTATTTAAAGAATATTGTAAATATTACATAGACATGTATGAGAGTACATCATTTTGGAATGGCACAAAAATATAATAATAATAATAACCAAACCATGAGGTCACCCGCCTGAGGAGCTTAGTCACAGGATTGCAAATAATTTAAGAATTTGGAGTAAGTGCATGAAATATTTTTTATATATATATATATTTTTTTACATTGATGTGCCATTTTAAATCATGTCCAATCTATACAATTTTTTTTTGTCATTTGCGAGGTAATGAGTATAGATTTTTGAGGATTTGGAAAAAAAAAAGTGGACTGCAAAAATGTGAGAATAAACTAAAATATTTTTATTTCATACATACACAATACACACACACACACACACACACACACACAATGCCGTTCGCCATTCTCCGTCTCACCCTTGGTCCTTCTCCTCCAGACAACCTTCAGCACATGAATGAGAGCAAACACATCGCGGTGTACCACAAAGGCCGCTTCTTCAAGGTGTGGATGTTTTACGACGGACGGCTTCTCTTGCCGCGGGAGATCGAGCAGCAGATGGAGAGGATCCTGGCTGACAAGTCCGAGCCTATGCCAGGAGAGGAGAGGCTCGCTGCGCTTACCGCAGGAGATAGGTGTGTGCATTGCAGGCACTCGTCATATTTATCAGTGCTGGTGGCATCTGGAGGACAGTGCATGTATATATTATATATATTATATATATACTATATATACATACTATATACATGGTGGCGACATTGGAAATTGAATTTGGAAGCTTTACTTGGAACCGCCTTAATATCCAACAGTCCAAGATGTTTATTCTTACAGTCTGAAATTTCGAATATTTGGGTTAGCGCGCAGGCCACACAGCTAGGAGACCCGAGTTCGATTCCACCCTCTCTGTGTGGAGTTTGCATGTTCTCCCCGTGCATGCGTGGGTTTTCTCCGGGTACTTCGGTTTCCTCCCACATTCCAAAAACATGCTAGGTTAATTAGCCACTCCAAATTGTCCATAGGTATGAATGTGAGTGTGAATGGTTGTTTGTCTATATGTGCCCTGGGATTGGCTGGCCACCAGTCCAGGGTGTACCCCGCCTCTCGCTTGAAGACAGCTGGGATAGGCCCCCAGCAACCCCCGCGACCCTTGTGAGGATAAGCGGTAGAAAATTAATGAATGAATTGGCTGCACGGTGGTGGGGTGGTGAGCGCGCAGACCTTACAGCTAGAAGTGAGGAGTTCAATTCCACCCTCGGCCATCTCTTTGTGGAATTTGCATGTTTTTCCTCCCACATTCCAAAAAGATGCTAGGTTAATTAGCGACTCCAAATTGTCCATAGGTATGAATGTGAGTGTGAATGGTTGTTTGTCTATATGTGCCCTGTGATTGGCTGGCGACCAGTCCAGGGTGTACCCCGCTTCTCGCCTGAAGACAGCTGGGATAGGCTCCAGCAACCCCCGCGATCCTTGTGAGGATAAGCGGTAGAAAATGAATTAATCAATATTGATTATTTTGATATTCAAATTTGATATTGGCTGCACGGTGGAGGGGTGGTTAGCGCGCAGGCCTCATAGCTAGGAGACCAGAGTTCAATTCCACCCTCGGCCATCTCTTTGTGGAATTTGCATGTTTTTCCTCCCACATTCCAAAAACATGCTAGGTTAATTAGCGACTCCAAATTGTCCATAGGTATGAATGTGAGTGTGAATGGTTGTTTGTCTATATGTGCCCTGTGATTGGCTGGCCACCAGTCCAGGGTGTACCCCGAAGACGGCTGGGATAGGCTCCAGCACCCCCTGCGACCCTGGTAGAAAATGAATGAATGATCTGCACGGCGCCTGGATAGTGGACGAGTGGTTACCACCTCAGCTAGGAGACTCTGGTTCGATTCCCCCCTCGGTTATCTCTATGTATAGTTTCCATACTTCCGTACTCCGGTTTCCTCCCACATTCCAATAACATGCTAGGCTAATTAGCGACTCCAAATTGTCCATAGGTATGAATGTGAGTGTGAATGGTTGTTTGACTATATGTGCCCTGTGATTGGCTGGCCACCAGTCCAGGGTGTACCCATGCCTCTCGCCTGAAGACAGCTGGGATAGGGCAACACCCTCGTGAGAACAAGTGATAGAAAATGAAATAATGAATGAATAGTTTTGAGTAATTAGTTAATTAGGGTTTCTTATTAAGATTACTTATCTTGACTGGCAACATCGTCCTGTCGCTATATCGACTGTGTGCAGGACCCCATGGGCAAAAAGCCGTGATGCCTACTTCAACCGTGGCAAGAACAAGCAATCCCTGGATGCCATCGAGAAAGCAGCCTTCTTCGTGACGCTCGACGACACCGAGCAGCGGTTTGAAGAAAGCAACCCAGTCAAGTCCCTGGATCGCTATGCTAAATCCTTACTCCATGGAAAGTGCTACGACAGGTTGGAAAAAAGATGCATGAAAAAAAAAATATCTGTTGAGCAAGGCAGCTCAATACACCCACGGGGTTTCTTCTCTTTACTCACTCAGGTGGTTTGATAAATCCTTTAACCTGATCGTTTTTAAGAATGGCACCATGGGTCTGAATGCTGAGCACTCCTGGGCTGATGCGCCAATCATTGGTCATCTGTGGGAGGTGTGTCATCCTGGTTCACATCAGCGTTGTGTTCAAATACAATAAGTCAATGAATGAGATTTTTTTAAATGTGTTTTTTTTTTTTTTTTTTTTTTTTAGCACGTGCTTTCAATGGATCCATTTAAGCTTGGATATACTGATGAAGGACACTGCTGTGGGGAGAGGCACCCCAACCTACCTGCCCCCCAGAGACTGCAGTGGGATATCACCCCTGAGGTCAGCACAAGCGCTAAATAATATTTGTAGTGTCATGGAACTTTGCTTCCCCCTGCTGGTTGCTTTGACTACCTGCACCAGTTTTAGTTATTGATATTCAAATGTATGCTATTTCACAGTATTTTTTTTTAGCCTAACGTATTATCTTTGCATTTGGTTTTTAGTGCCAAGAGGCCATCGACAGCTCGCTGACGGTTGCCAGGAATCTCGCTAACGATGTGGACAGCCACATTTTCCCTTTCAATGACTTTGGGAAGGGTCTCATCAAGAAGTGCCGCACCAGTCCTGATGCCTTCATCCAAATTGCCCTGCAGTTGGCTCATTACAGGGTTAGTACGTTCCCCTTTTTGCCGCTCATTTGCATGAATGTAATCTCCGTTGATCAATAATAAGCTATCATAAAATGTGCATCATATGGAGAAGTATATAAAATGAAGTTGTAAACTTGTACTGTTAACTACTGATTTTTAAACTTACGCAGGCGTGGTTGATGAGCCAATACATCAAACTAAAAAAAAAATAAATTAAATAAAATTAAAATAAATTAAAATAAAATTTTTATTTAATTTACTTGAATTTTTTAATTTAATAAAAAAAAAGAAATTTTATTTTTAAGTCTATTGCATTGTTTTTCCCCCAGACACACATTTCTACACAAGAATCAAATTCAATTTATGAGTGATGAAAAATTATGAAAGTTTTAGTATTTGTGAAAATTATGTTTACCATAATTTCTTCAGTCATCCCTCGTTTATTGTGATTAATTCATTCCAGATCAAATAGCGGTAAGTGAATTTCCCCACAGTAGGATTTCTTACGGCATGTTTTTGTAGGTAGAACATAGAAAAACTATTTATAACCATCCTCATTAACACCATTAAAGCCCTCTAGACATGAAATAGCACCCCTATAGCCACCTTTAAACTTGTATTATCTGATATAGTAGATGGAATAACAGAAAATAGGACATTATATACTAGACTCAGGCGTGGGGAGAGTTGTTTTTTTTTTTTTTTTTTTTTCTGCTTCCGGGACTTCTTGTAGTAGCATTAGAAGATCAGAACAAATTACTGACACCCTCAACTTGAACTGTGAGAGGTACAGATCGTTTAGAAATAAACGAGTCGCTGACAGCTGCTAGCAAGCCAAGCTAACTGGAAAAACTGCTGCAGTTCAAAGCGGTTGCCTAGCAACAGCGCCAAACGGAAAGCTTGGAAATCCAAAATGAGAGAGCAGGGCCGTTCTGGCTGACAGATGATGCTTGACATTAGATAGATGGTGCCTCCGAGAATGTCCATCTGGGGTTCAGCATCATGTTTACTTCTCCGTGACCAACATTGGGAGTTATTTTGCGCTACAGGAGCACGAATAAGGAAGGATACGTCTTAGTGACCTGCTAACACAGATTGGAAATGTACCTTAGCGGAACAACAGCCTCAGGAAGAGATTCTCGGAGATCCCTGATGAAGTCATAAATCGTAAGAAAAATAGCACTGAACAAGGATAACAGGCATTAAGGTACTACAAGATGATAATACTGCCTTAGTAAAGAGGTTAAACGCGTTTTCCTTATCCATCAATAACATAAACAGCGAGATGCGTTCATGAACATCACAATGTAGAATATGAATATTAGGCTACTACATCAACAAGTCGCTACATTAACATACCGTCAACTATAAGTGTAGAATACTACATACACATAATACATAATATATATTATGTATTATATAATATTTATATGTAATATATATTAATACATAATACCAATGTGTCTTTCAATGTATTTGTATTTTTCTTAATTTAGTCATTTTTATGATATGAATACATTTTTGCAAACTCATAAGCTCTATTCAATAATGAAACAACATGATTTATTAATATATTTAGGAAAATCCATGAGAGTGAAATTCAAACGCCACATCCAATACACAAAAAAATTACTATTGCTAATTCTGTTATTATTTGTTCCCAAAAATTAGATTTTTATGACTGCATCTTTTCTTTGCAGAGAGCCCCTTTGTAATGTCACTCATAAGTTTCTTATAATACCAGCAGAGGGCAGTCACAATATGATGATGATAAAATGATTTTTGCTAAATGTTTTTTTTTCTAATTTTATATTGAAGCCAAAATTAATTCTTCTTTTTATTCTTCATTTAGAATATTTAATAAGTAATCACTGTTGAAGTTGACTGATCTTGTCTCCAAACAGGACAAAGGAAAGTTCTGCCTGACCTACGAAGCCTCCATGACCCGTTTGTTCCGTGAGGGCCGAACCGAAACAGTCCGCTCTTGCACCATGGAGACTTGCACCTTCGTCCATTCCATGATCAAAGATGAGACTGTAAGATCTTTTTTTTTTTTTTCCCTGCAAATGCTTTGCCGAGGCATATGGGATTTGCTTCAACAGACTTCTGTTGTCCTGTCAGAGAGAAGAACGCCTGAAGTTGCTGAAACTTGCAGCAGAGAAACATCAAAATATGTACCGCTTGGCTATGACGGGCAAAGGCATTGATCGCCACCTCTTCTGTCTTTACGTGGTTTCCAAATACCTGGGAGAAGACTCGGCCTTCCTCAAGGAGGTAGGGACTGCCAATGATTGTGTAAATTGGATTTGGACTTAGCATCAATTCATTCCAGAAGAGTCAACTTAAACCAAAACGGACTCTAACCATGGCAAGTTTTTAGTGCAGTGGTGCCTTGCTTAGCATCATTAATTCATTCCAGAAGAGTCAACTTAAAGCAAAACAGACTCTAACCAAGGCAAGTTTTTAGTACAGTGGTGCCTTGATTAGCATTATTAATTAATTCCAGAAGAGTCAACTTAAACCAAAACAGACTCTAACCAAGGCAAGTTTTTAGTACAGTGGTGCCTTGATTAGCATCATTAATTAATTCCAGAAGAGTCAACTTAAACCAAAACAGCCTCTAACCAAGGCAAGTTTTTAGTACAGTGGTGCCTTGATTAGCATCATTAATTCATTCCAGAAGAGTCAACTTTAACCAAAACAGCCTCTAACTAAGGGCAGTTTTTTGTACAGTGGTGCCTTGATTAGCATCATTAATTCATTCCAGAGGAGTCAACTTAAACCAAAACAGACTCTAACCAAGGCAAGTTTTTACTACAGTGGTGCCTTGATTAGCATAATTAATTCATTCCAGAAGAGTCAACTTAAACCAAAACAGACTCTAACCAAGACAAGTTTTTAGTACAGTGGTGCCTTAATTAGCGTCATTAATTAATTCCAGAAGAGTCAACTTAAACCAAAACAGACTCTAACCAAGGCAAGTTTTTAGTACAGTGGTGCCTTGATTAGCATCATTAATTAATTCCAGAAGAGTCAACTTAAACCAAAACAGCCTCTAACCAAGGCAAGTTTTTAATACAGTGGTGCCTTGATTAGCATCATTAATTCATTCCAGAAGAGTCAACTTTAACCAAAACAGCCTCTAACTAAGGGCAGTTTTTCGTACAGTGGTGCCTTGATTAGCATCATTAATTCATTCCAGAGGAGTCAACTTAAACCAAAACAGACTCTAACCAAGGCAAGTTTTTAGTACAGTGGTGCCTTGATTAGCATAATTAATTCATTCCAGAAGAGTCAACTTAAACCAAAACAGACTCTAACCAAGACAAGTTTTTAGTACAGTGGTGCCTTAATTAGCGTCATTAATTCATTCCAGAAGAGTCAACTTAAACCAATACAGACTCTAACCAAGGCAAGTTTTTAGTACAGTGGTGCCTTGATTAGCATCATTAAGTCATTCCAGAAGAGTCAACTTAAACCAAAACGGACTCTAACCAAGGCAAGTTTTAGTACAGAGGTGCCTTGATTAGCATCATAAATTAATTCCAGAAGAGTCAACTTAAACCAAAACAGACTCTAACCAAAGCAAGTTTTAGTACAGTGGTGCCTTGATTAGCATAATTAATTCATTCCAGAAGAGTCAACTTAAACCAAAACAGACTCTAACCAAGGCAAGTTTTTAGTACAGTGGTGCCTTGATTAGCATCATTAAGTCATTCCAGAAGAGTCAACTTAAACCAAAACGGACTCTAACCAAGACAAGTTTTTAGTACAGTGGTGCCTTGATTAGCATAATTCATTCATTCCAGAAGAGTCAACTTAAACCAAAACAGACTCTAACCAAGACAAGTTTTTAGTACAGTGGTGCCTTAATTAGCGTCATTAATTAATTCCAGAAGAGTCAACTTAAACCAAAACAGACTCTAACCAAGGCGCGTTTTTAGTACAGTGGTGCCTTGATTAGCATCATTAATTAATTCCAGAAGAGTCAACTTAAACCAAAACAGCCTCTAACCAAGGCAAGTTTTTAGTACAGTGGTGCCTTGATTAGCATCATTAATTCATTCCAGAAGAGTCAACTTTAACCAAAACAGCCTCTAACTAAGGGCAGTTTTTCGTACAGTGGTGCCTTGGTTAGCATCATTAATTCATTCCAGAGGAGTCAACTTAAACCAAAACAGACTCTAACCAAGGCAAGTTTTTACTACAGTGGTGCCTTGATTAGCATAATTAATTCATTCCAGAAGAGTCAACTTAAACCAAAACAGACTCTAACCAAGACAAGTTTTTAGTACAGTGGTGCCTTAATTAGCGTCATTAATTCATTCCAGAAGAGTCAACTTAAACCAAAACAGACTCTAACCAAGGCAAGTTTTTAGTACAGTGGTGCCTTGATTAGCATCATTAATTAATTCCAGAAGAGTCAACTTAAACCAAAACAGCCTCTAACCAAGGCAAGTTTTTAGTACAGTGGTGCCTTGATTAGCATCATTAATTCATTCCAGAAGAGTCAACTTTAACCAAAACAGCCTCTAACTAAGGGCAGTTTTTCGTACAGTTGTGCCTTGATTAGCATCATTAATTCATTCCAGAGGAGTCAACTTAAACCAAAACAGACTCTAACCAAGGCAAGTTTTTACTACAGTGGTGCCTTGATTAGCATAATTAATTCATTCCAGAAGAGTCAACTTAAACCAAAACAGACTCTAACCAAGACAAGTTTTTAGTACAGTGGTGCCTTAATTAGCGTCATTAATTAATTCCAGAAGAGTCAACTTAAACCAAAACAGACTCTAACCAAGGCAAGTTTTTAGTACAGTGGTGCCTTGATTAGCATCATTAATTAATTTCAGAAGAGTCAACTTAAACCAAAACAGCCTCTAACCAAGGCAAGTTTTTAGTACAGTGGTGCCTTGATTAGCATCATTAATTCATTCCAGAAGAGTCAACTTTAACCAAAACAGCCTCTAACTAAGGGCAGTTTTTCGTACAGTGGTGCCTTGATTAGCATCATTAATTCATTCCAGAGGAGTCAACTTAAACCAAAACAGACTCTAACCAAGGCAAGTTTTTACTACAGTGGTGCCTTGATTAGCATAATTAATTCACTCCAGAAGAGTCAACTTAAACCAAAACAGACTCTAACCAAGACAAGTTTTTAGTACAGTGGTGCCTTAATTAGCGTCATTAATTCATTCCAGAAGAGTCAACTTAAACCAATACAGACTCTAACCAAGGCGAGTTTTTAGTACAGTGGTGCCTTGATTAGCATCATTAAGTCATTCCAGAAGAGTCAACTTAAACCAAAATGGACTCTAACCAAGGCAAGTTTTAGTACAGAGGTGCCTTGATTTGCATCATTAATTCATTACAGAAGAGTCAACTTAAACCAAAATAGACTCTAACCAAGGCAGGTTTTTAGCACAGTGGTGCCTTGATTTGCATCATTAATTCATTACAGAAGAGTCAACTTAAACCAAAACAGACTCTAACCAAGACAAGTTTTTAGTACAGTGGTGCCTTGATTAGCATCATTAATTCATTCCAGCAGAGTCAACTTAAACCAAAACATACTCTAACCAAGGCAAGTTTTTAGTACAGTGGTGCCTTGATTAGCGTCATTAAGTCATTCCAGAAGAGTCAACTTAAACCAAAACGGACTCTAACCAAGGCAAGTTTCAGTACAGAGGTGCCTTGATTAGCATCATAAATTCATTCCAGAAGAGTCAACTTAAACCAAAACAGACTCTAACCAAAGCAAGTTTTAGTACAGTGGTGCCTTGATTAGCATAATTAATTCATTCCAGAAGAGTCAACTTAAACCAAAACAGACTCTAACCAAGGCAAGTTTTTAGTACACTGGTGTCTTGATTAGCGTCATTACGTCATTCCAGAAGAGTCAACTTAAACCAAAACAGACTCTAACCAGGACAAGTTTTTAGTACAGTAGTGTCTTGATTAGCATCATTAATTCATTCCAGAAGAGTCAACTTAAACCAAAACAGACTCTACTTTGGGAAAATACTAAAGTAGTAACGCCACATTTGAGAAAAAGAACATAAATATGGTGGTGGTAGTGCGATGGTCTGGGCTGTTTTGCTGCTTCAGGACCCGGCTCAGTTCTCGTAGGCTCAGTTCTTGTATTTCACTCCATAATGACCCCATCTGTTATGTTGTAGGTCCTGTCCGAGCCTTGGAGACTCTCTACCAGTCAGACACCTCTTCAGCAGGTGGAGCTGTTCGACCTGGTCCGACACCCTGAATATGTGTCGTCTGGAGGAGGATTTGGACCGGTGGGTCGTCACGCAGTGCCAAGAAAGAGGAATAATAATTTAATATGAAGACTTGTTACAAATTGATGTTACATTTTTGTCTTCTGTTAGGTGGCGGATGATGGTTACGGCGTCTCTTACATCATCGTTGGGGAAAACCTGATCAACTTCCACATCTCCAGCAAACACTCCAGCCCGGAAACTGTGGGTTCACTTTTATTTACTTTCCTTATCACCTTTTATTTTGCATATCGTGTGATCTTAATTGAGTTCTTATTTCTAAAAATGTTTTTTCGTTGAATTTGTATAAAATTAATATCTTCATTACAGGACTCCCACCGCTTTGGCGCCAACATCAGGCAGGCCATGTTGGACATACTCGACCTCTTCCAGCTTGACAACAAAGCTTCCAAGTGACTGTAATCATTTTAAACAAGTTATATTAATTCTTCCGGAGGCTGTACAGAATCAAATGTAGGGTTTGGGATATTTACTTTTATGTTTGTAGAAAAAAAAAAAAAAAAAGGGTGATTGGGATTATATTTCCAAACCTTTTACGTGTGTTTGTGTGTACCGTATGCATACTGCAAAGATGGATTCTAATGCTAGTGCACAGATCAACGTTTCTATTTACAGGACTGTATACAACAGTGCCTTAGCGATGACCCACTTATGTATAAAAAGGGCAGAAAGGGAGGAGAGATTAGATCTGAGATCAGTTTTATCTCACTTCATTTTGAAGGATGGAGCAGAAACATAATTCAATATTTACGGTTTTAAGTTGCAATGTGGTGCAGGATCTTCTTCTGCTTTGATTATCTTTCTTTTTTTTAAATTTCCTAGACTCTGCTTTGTCTTTGCTTATTTACATCTTTAAGCACCACAATACTCATCGTCAGGTTCGGTCCGCAGAGTGTGTATGATTCTAGAAATTAATGCATCATGTGACCGCGGTCTCTTTCCGGTCCGTGCACATGCATTGAACGTGCGATTGTACAATATAGCGACTAATGTTTGTGTTGTTTTTTCATCCTCAGGATTTAATCACTTAGTGTAATAATCTCAAAGTGCTTTTTTTCCCAGCATGTATATGTGCAGCAGTCGTAGAAATGCAGTACTGTACAATATGACTTTGGTGATGCGTTCACTAACGTTTGTTAACCACGTATTTGTTGTACACTCCACGAATGAGATGGTTAAGTAGCGTCAGTTTCATTTCACTGTTTTATTAGCTAACTTTTAATTTGTCGAGCAGTATCATGGCGCCGGTTTTTTCATCTCTCCAGTCCAAAAAGACCGCTTGTCATGCTTTGGAATGCATTTTGTGATGTGCGTGTTGCCAGTATCATTTTATTTATTTTTACTTTTAACTTCTTTATGCGGACAACAAACACATTCGGGCTACGTCACATATGCCTCCGTTCTCATTTAGGGTGACACAGATCTTTTTTGATGACAACCTTCGCCAGTGTGTTTTAGTTGTATGACTTATGAGTAGATGTCATGTTTACACCGCTGCATGGTTTTGGAAAGTGATGCTGTATATGTTTGCTTCTAATTTAAGATAAAAATGACAAGCAGCTGGGACATACCAAAATAAGTTTTAACAATAAAGCGAATGTCAGACAACTCTTTTGAGTGCTGAGTGTGTTAGATGGATGTTTTTGTGTGTTTAGTTTTTTACTTTGTGTTAAATTAACGCTCTAAATGTATACATGCAACACTTGTAGCCGGCCCTATAGAGCCACAAACAGTCCTTATTGGCTAAGGGAGAACCCGCGATTATGTTCTGCGTGCTGATTGGCTGCAGGACATTGTCAATCAATATCCAAAACTACCGTTAGCATTAGCTTCTTGCTAACAACAAAACGTTCGAAAACTAACGTTAGCATTAGCTTCTTGCTAACCGCAGCTGGGACATACCAAAATAGGTTTTAACAATAAAGCGAATGTCAGACAACTCTTTTCAGTGCCGAGTGTGTTAAATGGGTGTTTTTGTGTGTTTAGTCTTTTACTTTGTGTTAAATTAACGCTGTAAAAGTATACATGCAACACTTGTAGCCGGCCCTTTAGAGCCACAAACAGTCCTTATTGGCTAAGGGAGAACCCGCGATTATGTTCTGCGTGCTGATTGGCTTCAGGACAATGTCAATCAATCTCGAAAACTAACGTTAGCATTAGCTTCTTGCTAACCGCAGCTGGGACATACCAAAATAAGTTTTAACAATAAAGCGAATGTCAGACAACTCTTTTGAGTGCTGAGTGTCTTAGATGGGTGTTTTTGTGTGTTTAGTTTTTTTTACTTTGTGTTAAATTAACGCTGTAAATGTGTCCATGCAACACTTGTAGCCGACCCTATAGAGCCACAAACAGTCCTTATTGGCTAAGGGAGAACCCGCGATTGTGTTCTGCGTGCTGATTGGCTGCAGGACATTGTCAATCAATCTCGAAAACTACCGTTAACACTAGCTTCTTTCTCACCGCAGCTGGGACATACCAAAATAGGTTTTAACAATAAAGCGAATGTCAGACAACTCTTTTCAGTGCCGAGTGTATTAAATGGGTGTTTTTGTGTGTTTAGTTTTTTACTTTGTGTTAAATTAACGCTGTAAAAGTATACATGCAACACTTGTAGCCGGCCCTTTTGAGCCACAAACAGTCCTTATTGGCTAAGGGAGAACCCGCGATTATGTTCTGCGTGCTGATTGGCTTCAGGACAATGTCAATCTCGAAAACTAACGTTAGCATTAGCTTCTTGCTAACCGCAGCTGGGACATACCAAAATAAGTTTTAACAATAAAGCGAATGTCAGACAACTCTTTTGAATGCTGAGTGTGTTAAATGGGTGTTTTTGTGTGTTTAGTGTTTTAATTTGTGTTAAATTAACGCTGTAAATGTGTCCATGCAACACTTGTAGCCGACCCTATAGAGCCACAACAGTCCTTATTGGCTAAGGGGAGAACCCGCGATTGTGTTCTGCGTGCTGATTGGCTTTGGGACATTGTCAATCAATCTCGAAAACTACCGTTAGCATTAGCTGCTTGCTCACCGCAGCTGGGACATACCAAAATAAGTTTTAACAATAAAGCGAATGTCAGACAACTCTTTTGAATGCTGAGTGTGTTAGATGGGTGTTTTTGTGTGTTTAGTTTTTTACTTTGTGTTAAATTAACGCTGTAAAAGTATACATGCAACACTTGTAGCCGGCCCTATAGAGCCACAACAGTCCTTATTGGCTAAGGGAGAACCCGCGATTGTATTCTGCGTGCTGATTGGCTGCAGGACATTGTCAATCAATATCCAAAACTACCGTTAGCATTAGCTTCTTGCTAACAAAAGAAGCAGCAGCTAATCTTAGAACTTTGACGGTGTTTCATGTGTGAGAAACCGTTAATGTCTGCTGAGAACTGAAGGTAATTACAACCCTAAAACATATATAATAATGGTGAGCAAATAAAGTTGTCTACTGCGGATTTCAATTAATGCTGACTATTTTGGGTAGCCTAGCTCCGCGATAAACGAGAGAACACTGGACACAATATACCTATTTGTATCTAATATTGTTCACATATCTTTTTGAGCACATCTAATTTGCTGAGATAATCCATCCACATCACCATATGGCATATAAAGATGGTGATTAGACAGCATGATTATTGCACAGGTGTTTGATTGGGTGGCCAAAATAAAAGGCCAGTTTCATTACACAGCACCGTGCCACAGATGTTGTGGGGGTGTGCGCCACAGCTGTCGCAGGTTCACTTACCTACCTACCCTACCATAAGCCGTCTTGAAAGGTGTTTAAGAGAATTTGGCAGCACATCCAACCCGCCTCACAATCTCAAACCGCAGGTAACCACACCGACCCAGGACCACCGGATCCAGCATCTTCACCTCCAAAATCCTCTTGATCAGCCACCTGGACAGCTGCTGCAAAAAAAATCAATCAGCAAAAAAAAAGCTCTCCTCTCAATCTGTGTGGAAGTGGTAAGTTTTTGGTTCTTACTTTGTCTGTCTTTCCCATTTGAAACCCTTAAGTTTAGAATAAGTAAGGTGGAGAGGGTGGCCCGGTAGCCCTCCCAATGTGATGTAAACAAAGAATAATAAAAGTGACTGAGTGAAGATGGTCATTTAATGTCTACAGGGTTCTAACCATGTTAAAAAAGTCATAAACACATATTGTAACTTCAATTTTTCACAATATATATTTATAAAATATATGTTGATTTACTTATACCTGCTTTTTCCATGTTGTGTTTTTTCATTGATTGCTTGCCCCCTCCCCCACCCAGAGAGCAATCTCCCTCTTGCAGCGAAAGGCCACCCATCACATGGTTGGGCTCAAGTGGACAGCACCAAGGAGCCTGTTTCCGTTTGAGATGCTATTAATAAGGTAGCTTCACACACTCACTCACTCACATCGAAGGAAGACGTTTAAAGGTGTCGCAAGGTGACACATTTCCAAGGAGGGCAACAGGCAGGAAGCGATTACATGTGACAGTTGTCTCTGGAGCTTCTGGCCCCCACGTGGCCAGGCGCCTTTTCGCTCTTTCTCTCTGCCACACACACATGCCCTGATGTCACCCTGGCCTGGGCTTCCGATAGCAGGCTAACATTTCAAGACTGCATTCTTGAGGTCTGCTTACTTCTCACTTACTCTGCGAGACTTCTGTTTGGCCAATTGAGAAAGCAAAAAAAATGGACACACTTTGAAAAAATATTTGTTTCCGCTCAGGTATTTGATGAGTATTAGTAAATATGAGCAGTATAAACATCACCAAGCAAAACACAATATATTGAGACAATATCCTTGTATCATTAAGGATGGGCAGATATTGTTACATTGTTGATATTATACCGCATATTGTTGTGTTGCTTGCACAGGGCCGCTTTGGGGCCAAAAGTTTTTGCTTTTGTTGACTTATTTTGCACTATTAACTTTATTTTGCGCAAACAACGGTACTTAATTAATGAGAATCATTGTATTATTTTCTTGATATTGTTATTAATATTTTTTTTTCTGTTTGTTTTAATCCATTTTCAATACCGCTTGTGCTCACTACGGTCGCAGGGGTATTTTTGTCCCATTTGCCCCAAGGGCCGTAACATGCAAAAACTCAAAATTGTAATATTTCAGTGGACTCTAACACAAGCCCCTGATTGTAATTATGATCAGCAAATTATTGGCACCATAACAAAATAATTCAAATGGGATTATGCTCATTTTTCAACCCTTTGTATTGAGTTGTGGACTCCTATAGAGCAGCTACCCACAATAACCCACACAAAACTTTTTTGATTATTTTCTTGATATTGTTATTAATAAATTGTTTTCTGTTTGCTTTAATCCCTTTTCAATACAGCTTGTCCTCACTAGGGTCGCAGGGGTATTTTTGTCCCATTTTCAAGGGCCATAACATGCAAAAACACAAAACTGTAATATTTTAGTGGACTCTAAACAAGCCCCTGATTGTAATTATGATCAACAAATTGGCACCATAACAAAATAATTCAAATGGGACCTTTTATGCTCATTTTTCAACCCTTTGTATTGAGTTGTGGACTCCTATAGAGCAGCTACCTACAATAACCCACACAAAAAACTCCTTAGATTTTGCAGAATCTGCATTTATTCCACCCAACTACAAACAAACCCCACTTGGGTGGGTGTAGGAGTTGATAACGAATGAATAAAGTCTTTGGAGAGCTAATTGAAAAGTGTTTAGGAGCGACTGGCAGCTCATGGAGACCCCTGTGTTTACCTGCTATCAGATCGATACCAAAAATTTGCTGTATCGCCCACCACTACCGATTGCACACCCAATTGGCAAGCTGGAGAAGCCACCGGCTCAAGAGCAGACCCTGAAACTTAAAGCCTTGACTTGCACTTTCTAAAAGTAGACTGTAAGATCCGCAGGCTCCGCTTGTCACCAGCTTAATTCATGGGCTACTTTGCTCCCTCAGAAGAAAAGGCTCGTGTTTTCAGCGCACGATGCAGACATTCCTGTCAAGTGTAAAACGCATCACAATTGCCGGGAGCGTTTCTAATTGGGTTCAATGTTGATAGTTAAACGTTGAAATGTACGTTTATGGCGTTCCATGCGGCATGCAGTCACTCTCGACAGCATGTCTTGTAGGATTTGATGAGACTGAATCGACATGTACGTACTTCCAGATTTTGAAAAAGTGTCGTCTGAATCCAAGCGATTAAAAGCAGGGTGTAAATGGAGAGTGTGAGCTTGTTTTTTTGGCATGGAGGTAACCACGCATGACTCCGGCCAGCTGCACCTGTCTTAATGTGGGAGAGGAGCGAGGCCCCTGTGGCCCTCGAGGTGGATCTCAGCCAGGACGAGAGGCTCAGTGGAGATTGGGGTGAATGTGACGACCATAAAAGAATCCGTTCCTACCTAGTGCTTCCTTTACTATAAATAACCTTGATTTGGATTACATGGAATTAGATCTCGGATACGATGTGGATAATGTGGCCTTGTTGACGCGAGAACAAAAAAAATATGCTTACAGGTTACTTTTATTATTTAATCAAACGCCTTCTCTATTTGACATCAAATGCTAGAGAGCAGAGTTGTAGGAAGTGATGATGGATGGAAAAATGGAAGATGGCTGGATGAATGGATATTGTCCACTAAGTCAATGCATCCACTGGAAGACTTAAGGTAGTAAGAAAATGTAAACTTTATTTGCAAATTAGTCATTCTAGGTTCTCTGATTTACAGAAGAGAGAGAAAACAACAATAATAATGGCACAGTCATCGTAATATATACATTGCTGATACTGCAATAATCCAGGCACTCGTGTTGTCCAGATTAAATTACGCCACACACGGCATCGTCTGATCAGTCTCTAGAACAATTAACAAAGCAATTTCCTGCAATTGAACATACCGCAGCATGTCTGCATTAGCGTGGGAACTATTAAAGCCCCTCAGGTGAATGGCTCGGGTCGGGAAATCACAGTTTGTCCTTTTGTACATTCAGCATTAGGAGAAGTTAAGACATCAATGTGTTGTACTAAGACATTTGGTGATTGGATAAGCCTCAGCAGACCTGAGCGTCGATACAGTAAACGTTACTTGCAGAAAATGTAAAGCATTCACTACGTCTGTATCATCACCGCTGACAAACTAAGGAAAAATAATAATAATTTCAACAAAATCCATAAGAATAGTATCCATAAAATATATATCAGGCATTGTGCAAAGGTTAATTTGAATTGAATTGCGAATAAACAAGAGTCTCAGTCATCATAATCATTTACATCATAGCCATTAAGTATTAAGTCCCGGTGTCAATATCAATGGATGTGATTTCAAGGGTAGTTCAATACATCAGTGTCGGTAAAAGTACATTCTAATATAGAGCAGTGCACACTTGATGAAACTACATGACTGCATGATGGACAGCATGATAAAAAACAGTGTTGATAATTACAATTTACATCCATTTATGTAGTATACAATTATAATGCAATACTATCCTGCTATGACCACAGTAATTCACGTAGAGGAGAATTATGGTACGCCGGAAGGAAGCAGTGGACAGTGGATCCCCCAAAAATTCATGACCCAAAAATCTGATTCCTGGACCAACATTTGGATTCAGTATGATCAGAACCGTGAGTTCATATTTTTTCATCAAACATTGACATTTGACACCTTTTTCGGGGGTCCTTGAATGTACCACACTGCTGTAAAACGCAAAAGTCAGTTTGAGGTGCCCCTTCCATGATCATTCAATAGTGGTGAGTACCTTACAGGGATCTAGTGTAGTTCTAAACCACTGCAAACTAGAGCACAAATCATGTAAACATCATAAAAATCAGCATTATTATAATGGCAGAATATTTGGTTCTAGCTCTTGTGTACTTTTTTTTTTTGCATGTACTGTATATGATATTTATAAGACTGTGTTTCCCCTGTTTCAGTTCTCGAAGTTAATGAAGAAAATTGACATTCAATATGTGGTCTTTTTCAGAATCGGTAAGCGGTAAGAAAGGATTTAAGTTGAAGCAGGAAATCACATAATCAGGAGACGACTACAAGAAGCCCTCGCTACAGCAGGTTATTATAACAAGGTAAAAACCAAGCAGATATATTCAAAAGTATCAGTGGCATCACGTGGCCTACAGTACTACGGGACATTCACATGTCAACAGAGCGGCACGCTTATAAAATTAAGTTGAATAAGTGCTAAGGGGTGATAATGGAAAAATCAGTTTATACGTCTATTGTTTAAAAGAACTTCCTGTATATCTTGTGAACTGATGGACCGCAGTGCCTACCGGGGTCATTCTGAACGGCACTGGATCAGGACCGGAGCTGCACCGTAATCAGTGTGGGCCCGGCGTAATTACGAGGTACATTCATAAAAACATCAGCCCTCTGGCCTAATAAGTTCAAGTAGAAGCCATTTTTTTAATGTGTGAACAAGGTACCCAAAGCGTGTCTCCGTATGGAGCTAAATTTCCCTCAATAAAGCCCCTTTCGACACCGTTTCATTTCCATTTGGTCTTTTTGAGAGATTGATATTCATTTTAAGTAACAGTGGGCTCGTCCTTATTAACAGAGACAGCAGCAGCAGCAGCGAATAACTTTTTAAAGACTTGTAGAAACGCAAAAAAAAAGGTATGTAAATGCACAGATTACATACAAAAATTCAAAACACCAACAAAAGTCCAGTCCAGATATTTCAAAATCAGCCAAGAGGTAAAACATTGTTTAAAAAAGTAAGAAAAATAGTCACAAAAGAAAAGAAAGTAATCATACAGTAAAGTGCAAGTAAAAAATATATCTTTCTACATGAGAAGACTCAAGACAAAGCCATGAGGGGTAATGGTCTTTTTGTGGAAAAGTGCAAGTTTTGGAGACACTCATCTTTGCCGTAAGAAAACACCCACCGCCTCCAAGGGTACGGGGTAGTCCTGTAGGAACGTCCCTCCATCGAACACTTGAGCGTTCTGGCTGTCTTGCCACTGGAAGCCCCCGTCAGGTAAATAAATGTCCCTTCTCACTGCTCCCTTCTCCACCACCGGTGCCACCAGAACCTAAAAACAGACACAAACCCATTCACACATGCACACCGAAAGCTCGCAAAACAACAATCCCCCCCACTATGACGTCACCTCGTCTCCAATGAGGAACTGGTCATCGATAGTGAAGGTTATGGGGTCATCGGGACTGAGCCACCACATGGGCCGGTAGATGGGGCTTCCTGTCGCCTGCCACTCCTCCGCATACTTCTCTATCAGTGGTACCACATCCCTCTGATGCTTTGTTATGTATATCCGAGTTAAATTTAGCACCTGTGAGTCAGCGGAAGAACAGAGGAGCTCATGTTAATGTTTACAGACAGAAAACAAGACGTTTTTAAGGTGGAAAAACATAACGGGCGCCAACGTCTTAAGTCGGTGGCAAGATTTATAGTATCGTTTGATTTGCATGTCATTGTCAACAGAAATGCTCTGACATTTTGAAACTCGAGGATTAGAACACAGATACACAAAATACCCAGGAAGAGTCTGTGAGGCATCAAAACCAGATTACCAAGCCGCGTCATCTGACTCCGATCCATGCGGAGGAGTAGCGGTCTCTCCCAGATGACGTTGCTTCTTACCTTATCTCTAAGAGAGAGCCCAGCCACCCTGTGGAGGAAACTCATTTCAGCTGCTTGGACCCGCAATCTTGTCCTTTCAGTCAATACCCATGACCATGACCACCACAACGGACCGATGTAGAGACCACATCACTACAGATGCTGCACCAATTCGCCTGTTGATCTCGCATTCAAGCCTTCCTTCACTTGTAAACAAGACCCCGAGGTACTCATCCCTGACCCGGAGATGGTCTCCACCCTTTTCCGGGTGAGAACGAGAACATGGACTCAGACTTGGAGGTGCTGATTCTCATCCTGTGAACCAATCCAGTGAGAGTTGAAGGTCACGGCTCAATAAACCCAGGAGGACCACATCATCTACAAAAAGCAGAGACCCAATCCAGCAGCCATGAAACCAGTACCCCTCAACACCTTGGCTGCACCTAGAAATTGTATCCATAAAAGTAATGAACTGAATCGTGACAAAGGGCAGCTCTGGCGGAGTCAGGAAACGGGTCACTGAAAAACGAGTCAGACGAATTCAGAAGTCAGACATTGCGAACCAAACTCTGACACCAGTCATACACAGAACGAACAGCCTGAATTAGCTGGTCCGATATCCCATACTCTCGGAGGAACACGGTCTTCTCCAGGTCCACAAAACACATGTAGACTGGTTGGGTAAACCCCCCATGCACCCTCAAGGACCCTGAGTGTAGAGCTGTTCAACGACCAGGACAAAAACAACAACACTCCTCCTGGATCCGGGTTTCAACTATTTCTTTACATCTTGTGTTTGATTTTGTGAATGAAACCTTGAACGGGATTCTGTAGACCTGTCAGCCGGTTTCTGTCAGAAAATGAAATACTTTAGAATACATTTCACTATTTCGGTTTTTTCTCCTTGGTTAAAAAAAAATAGAGAAATATGCAGAAAAGCAATGATGTCATGCTGTTAGGTTACAGCTAATGACAATATCCGGACTTGGTGGTTTTGGCAAGGTCCACGTTGTTCAACTGTCTCCATCCGATTAATCAGTGGTTCTCTATGTGACACTTTTGTCAATATCGATGGACTAATCTGTACAAAACACTGTATGAATTGCTGGCACAAGCATTGTTCAAGCATAAAAAAGACATTTATAGACGTGGCAAACTTGAAATTTTTATAAGCAAAGTACCCCCCTGGCTCTCACTGCCCCCACCCCACTATTAGAGAAGCAGTGATTTACACTGACATTCCTGCAAAGGTCACAGCCTCTACAGTGTGTCATGACAAAAACAAAAGCGGACATTCCTTAAAGAAATGTGTTTTCATGAGAGCATTAGCGGGAATGTGCTGGGTTTGCCTGGAGCCTTCCATAACTGAGAAGCCAGGTGGTTTGTGGTCGTATGAGCTTTTATGTTTGTCCACTTCCAGTCTTGCGACCTTCTCTGTGACACACGGAAAAGAAAGGAGTGCGAGGCTTAATCTACCGTGAAATGTCCACAAAAGGGAAAATGCATCGGTGTGGTCTCTTCCAAGACGTCTTTTCTGTCTCACTTCATCTAACTTTATGAATCGAGAGCCATGCGAGAGGCCAAAATGGAAAACACTGCTGCTGTCAAATGTCTGGCTTCCCAAAAGGTCTATTTTTATCTCTGACATTGCAACAGAAGTCACCACCAATATAATTTGCTGCCTCAAAGAGGAAAATAAATAAGTTGATTGTCACGCATGTCAAATACTCATGGAACGTTTAACTGGCACAATGAAGCCCAGTACTTTTCCAAGACTTGTCCTCAAATTCATTATCATTCCTGCTGCAGCGGCTCTCTAGAGTGCAAGAGAGCTATAAATCCAGAGCGGGGATTATAATTCAGAACAGATGGATCTCAAAACCACAGGTGATGTTGGGTGGGTGGAGGGGGGGGGGGGCAGCCATCACTCCTATTGCAGCAGGAAGAGGAGGTGGGGTCTCTTGACAAACATCTGATTGTTGTCAGTTCAGGACCCTTGAACTAATGTCCACATTGCTAGTGATATCGATGTCCACCGCTGGACTCTATGAGACCGCAGGACATGTTTTGTTGTCGTGCAGTGAACCGCAGGAGGAACAGAGTGGTGTAAGAGCTCTTCTGCACAGGGGGGGCAAAGCTCCAGTTTGGATATGTTTTCTCGTATCTTGCATGAATATGACCCAACAAAACAGCTCTTCTCGCTTCTTTCACTCAGTTTCACATCACATAAAGTAATCTGTGAGTTGTTGGACTGGGTCTCAAATGTGGTCGTCTTTGTTGACTTAGTCATTCACTTACCCTTGCTACCATTGGCTAAGTTAAACCAGGCAACGATGGAGGAGAGTGGAACTTTCTGCACATGTCAGTGCATCCATTTTCTAGCGCTTATCCGATGTTTCTCTCCGATCATAGTGATTGTCACATTATCTCTAAGGGAAAACCCAACCACCCTATGGAGAGCAGTCATTTTGGCTGCTTGTATTCGTGATCTTGTCCTTTTGGTCATTACCCAAAGCTCATGATAAAAAGTGAGCTTAGAAACGGAGATCAACCGGTAAATTGAGAACTTTGACTTTTGGCTAAGCGCCACACCAATCTTCCTGTCCATATCGCATTCCATCCTTCCCTCAGGATCTCATCCCCAACCTGGTGATGACACTCCACCCTATTCCAAGAAAGAACCATGGACTCTGTGCCGATTCTAATCCCATCCGCTTCACACTTGCTGTGAACCAACCCTGGTCAAAAAATCGAAACTTTGTCCACTGCCATGACAGGCAGAAGCATGTACCATTGCACCACCAGACATAATGTGGGGAGGATCCGAATGGAAAAACAGTAGTACCTGGGTTAAGATGCTTGTTTGCAGCAGGGAGTTAAACACAGCCCATGTATGGTCGCCATTGTTGTTGTTGTTTTTTTAATAGTGTATTTAGTTTGATATATTATTTACATGTTTGAAATTTGTAGCAGAGTAGTTTGAGACAATGAGTCTAGACAATGACTAATTTAGATGTAAAAACAATCTCCTTACCCGGTCCTCTCCGCAGACCCATGGTGGTGTGTGGAAGTTGATAACAGGGAGGAACGAAACAATCTCAAGCCAACGGATGAACAACTCTTCATCTGTGACCATGTCCCCAGATAGAGAGCCACCTGTATGCAGACAGAGACAGGAGGGAGATGTTCATATAATGTCATTGATTACTATACGTTCTGGGAAATGTTTAACAGAAACACAAACATTCATTTTCTACCACTTATCCAGGTCAGGCACAAAGTGAGTTGGAGGATATCTCATCTGACTTAGGGCTTAGGACTGGTTGCCAGTCAATTACAGGACAAATAACCAATCACACCAATGGATCTTTTACATTTCCAATTAGCCCAACGTGAATATTTATGTGAGTACACGAGGAGAACATCAAAACAGTTGTTTTGTCCCCTTGTCCAGTTGCTAAATACACACAGAAAGCCGCTTATCTCCATTTTGTTTCCAAAGTCTGGCAAACAATGTGGATTATTCAATAAGCGTTTGTTTTTCATTAAACTACACAAACAGATTATATGACAAATATGGATTGTTAGGGCTGCACGGCGGGCGAGTGGTTAGCGAGCAAGCTTCACAGCTAGGAGACCCGGGTTCAATTCCACCCTCGGCCATCTCTGCGTGGAGTTTGCATGTTTGCATGCGTGGGTTTTCTCCGGGTACTCCGGTTTCGTCCCACATTCCAAAAACATGCTCGGTTAATTGGCGACTCCAAATTGTCCATAGGTACGAATGTGAGTGTGAATGGTTGTTTGTCTATATGTGCCCTGTGATTGGCTGGGAACCATTCCAGGGTGTACCCTGTGTCCTGCCCGAAGACAGCTGGGATAGGCTCCAGCACCCCCGCGACCCTTGTGAGGATAAGCGGTAGAAAATTAGGTCGCTCCAGTATATATGTCTGCATGACGGCTGCAATTTAACTTAGTTTTTACGAAGGTTTTCTTATGACATGTTTATTGTTTGAGACTTTCCATATGTGTGCACCGCTCATTATCAATTAAAGTTCGGATTTTTGAAGTGAAGTTGTATGACATCCCCATGAGCAGTGTAGTGCATCAACGGTAATCATCCTCACTGAGCCCCTGGTCCCTTGTCCCCTGGTTTTCTGTCCTGCTTCCCAAGTGTGCATGGTGACAATTTTCTTAGGACCCATAAGATGCAGTATTACCTACTGCATCAGGAATGAGGAAGTTGTATCCCAGCAGAGTGTGGTGCAGCAGGGAGGGAATGATGCCCTTCAGGCCCATTAAACCCCAGTCAGACTGAAGGGATGGCATCCTCAGAAATACCGGCTTATGACTGGACCTGACAAGCAAACAGGGTCATAATAAACTGAAACCTCATACAGAAGTAAAAAAAAAGGATAATGTATACCTGGTCCCCGCTGACATGATGGTGGAGTCTCCGATCCTGGAGGCCAAGTCGGCCAGCAGGCTGATGTATGTGTCCCCATCCAGAGCCTCAGGTGGCCGCAAGGCTTGCACCTCAAACAAGTTCCTCTCACCCCCTTCCAGGAAGATGTACTCCATTCCCAAACGTGCTTGTAGGGATCCCACTCTGTCCAGGAACCAGCTCACCGCTCCTGGGTTTGTGACGTTCAGCTTTACACAGAACTTCCCTTGCCACTGAGTCATCAAAGGGACCTGTGGAATACAACACACACTGTCAGTTGGCTTGATCTACGCTGTGGAGAATAAGTCACGAGTCCCCGTATAAATGTGGGTACATCTACCAACTCACCAGCTGACCATGAGGGGCTGAGGGAAGACTAAGCCAGAAGGCCTCGGTGCCATCCATGAGGGATGTATGGAACTGCGTGGTATCCACGCTCAGGAAAGGGGACAGAGTGACGGAAATGTTTAGAAGCTTGACAAGTGGGAGGTCCCTGGTGAGTCTCTTGGACGTCCCCCTCTTCCTGCTGTTGAGGTAGTCATGGTCCTATAGAGAGCAGAGCACTTTTATGACATAGAAATGCATACTCTGAAATTAATATTTCAGATGTGTTTTCTCCGGGTACTCCGATTTTTGATCTCAGGGAAGTACATTTGAAACACTTCTATGCTAGGACTACGTTAAAAAGCCATAGCATTTCAGTATGTGGAATCAAACTATGGAATGGATTGAGTAAGGAAATCAAACAATGCACAATGATGAGCCAATTCAAGAAACAATACAAGCAGTTGATGTTTGCTAAATACAAGGATGAAGAGTCTTGAACCCGTCATGATGTGCTATATATATCACTATATTGACACTTACTATGGTACCCATTATGGCATTGGATGCTCATATCACCTCCTACTTCGGTACGAGACAAAAAAAAAACCCAAAGAAACCTTAAACTACATTAGGAAAGCAGGAAGTGAACAAATGTAACAGTCACTGATTGTAAAAGTACCAGATGGAGGGGTAGGATTTAATAAGCTGTGCCTCTTCCTACTCCTTTTAGACATGTGGAACTGTGAACTGATTATGCGATGTACTCAATTGTAATCTGATGCACGTTCAAATGAAATACAACCATTACCATTACCAAAATCTCGGAGAAAACATGAGTTTAAGCAACCATGTATAAAAGCCAGGTGGAGGTTGTCAACAGAGCCCATGCAGTGCTTGGCCAATATTTCATAAACAACTTAATCATAGAAAGACCCCCCCGACATGGTGCAATAATTCTACTACTGTTTTGTCCGTGTTTTCATTTTTCTGAGGCTAAGTCACATGATGTCTCTCAGAAGCATTTAACACAGACATTAATCCTTAGGAATGTCTTTGTAAGGTTAACTACTGATTCTTCTAGATTATCTAACTGTGTGATGTAAGAATGTTAAGAAAGGTGAGATTAGAACATATTATGTAATGTCCGGCGGATGTTCTTTGTCGAAATCATATTTTCTCACATGTTTTGGGTGTACTGAATTTCAGCAACATAAATGGTAATGGTTTTATTTCATTTGAACATGCATCAGATTACAATTGAACGCATCACATAATCAGTTCACAGTTCCACATGTTGGAAAGGAGTAGGAAGAAGCAAAGCTTATTAAACCTGCCCCTCCATCTGGTACTTTTACAATTAGTAACTGTTACATTTGTTCACTTCCTGCTTTCATAATATAGTTTAAATTTAATTTAATTTAATTTAATTTAATTTAATTTAATTTAATTTAATTTAATTTAATTTTAAATTAAATTTAAATTAAATTTAAATTAAATTTAAATTAAATTTAAATTAAATTTAAATTAAATTTAAATTAAATTTAAATTAAATTTCAGTCATGATGTGCTACATATATCACTATATTGACACTTACTATGGTACCCATTATGTTATTGGATGATCATATCACCTCATACTTTGGTACGTGACAAAAAATAAAAATTTAATTTAATTTAATTTAATTTAATTTAATTTAATTTAATTTAATTTAATTTAATTTAATTTAATCACATTACATTAAATTTTTATTTTTTGTCACGTACCAAAGTATGAGGTGATATGATCATCCTTGTATTTAGCAAACATCAACTGCTTGTATTGTTTCTTTTGAATACACTTTTGAAACGAAGCAAACTGATTAAATAACCCACATTTTTACAAGCCAACGGAAATATAATGTGTTTCATGCATAAAACTGCGATGGAAAAAGACCGAGTGGTGACTGATAATTTGGGAAATACTAATAAAACAGGAGGAACATAGAAGGATCATTGTTGCCTGTCACATTGCAGTACAGTCACACTTTTAATATCTTTAAGTTTCCACCATCAGTATTGCATGCTGGCTCATGCTAACAGCAGGGAACAAATCTGGTGTTTTATATCTTCAGTGTACCAGAAAACAATTTTTATGGGCAGAGGAACTTTTCTCACCAACTCTAATGTGTTGCTTTCATTCCATTTCCATACTTTTGTACTTTCACACCTCCCGGACTGGTACTGGGCTCTCACGCCAACCAGGGTGTGAATGTGGAGTGTGTACATTAGGTCAGATGTCCTGAACTTGACGCCTCGTATCCGCATATTATGTTCTTAAGTCTTTTGCTTGTTTTTCTCCTGTACGGTCCCAGCCGTGCACGGAGATCTCACTGTTAGATTTAGTTCTTTCCCATGCCGTGTTCCTGTTGCAGTCCCAGTACGGAGTCTCTGATTGGATTCTCTCGCAAATATAGTATTTGTTTTGGAACAACTATCACTTATTATTGACTTTGATACATTTAACGGAGATCCTTTGTACGTTGACTACATGCTAGTGACATGTCGGTGGCACGAGGAAGAGGTCTGTTCAACGACAAATTAAAAAAAAAAAAATTAAACTGTATTATGGAAAGCAGGAAGTGAACAAATGTAACAGTTACTGATTGTAAAAGTACCAGATGGAGGGGTAGGATTTAATAAGCTTTGCTTCTTCCTACTCCTTTTGGACATGTGGAACTGTGAACTGATTATGGGATGCATTCAATTGTAATCTGATGCATGTTCAAATGAAATAAAACCATTACCATTACCATTACCATTACCATTACAATTACCAAATGTAGGCCCGCCCAGGGATCACACATACTTGTGGGTCCAGCCAAAATGGCTTCTTATTGGATGGCAGCGGGGTGTCCGGGGACTGCTGGGGTGCTGGGAACTAGGTGGGTGCACTCAGGGGCTAGGGGGGTCGGGGCCAGGTGGGTTGGCTGGCGGGGTTGGTGGTGTGCTACGGCAATGTCCTGGGGTTTTGTTGGGTTGTCCGATGTTCCCACTACCACTGCCTTTGAGGATGAACGAGGCTTTTCAGAGGCAAAATGTCTTCCAAGACAACCTGAACCGTGAAGTTGCAACTGATTTGAGAAAACAATGATCTGGATGAACGAGGTATTCATAGACTTACTTAGTAAGTACAGTGTTTATCCTCCAAAGAACCAGAAAGCTTTCCTTCTTTTGTGGTGTCAAATGACAGCTGATAAGATACAATGGCTCCGTCCCTCCTAAATACTTTAGATCCTGCGCCAATTCCCCAGATTAGGACTTTCCTACCATGTCACACGTAACATATATAGCTCATAAGAGTTTAGTTTAAGAGATGATATCTAGCAACGTCCATGTTTTTTTAATGTTTATTTTCCAGACTCTGCATTAGTAGCAGCATACAGTACTGAATCACACGTACCATTTCAGAGAGGAGGTTGGTGGAATGTTCATTAAGGCTGATAATGCCCTCCCCTAGCTGGTGTCTTCTAAGACGATTAGAGAAGGTCCTCAATTCTCTCTCCACCTTCTGTCCCGAATCCACATTGCTGAGTAGCTTCCAGAACGGCAGCCTGAGGGACACAGAAGGATTTTACCCACCAGATAAACGTGACTCGGTTGCACGGCGGTCGAGTGGTTAGCGCGCAGACCTCACAATATTCCACCCTCAGCCATCTCTGTGTGGAGTTTGCATGTTCTCCCCGTGTATGCGTGGGTTTTCTCCGGGTACTCCGGTTTCCTCCCACATTCCAAAAACATGCTAGGTTAATTAGCGACTCCAAATTGTCCATAGGTATGAATGTGAGTGTGAATGGTTCTTCTTGTGTGCAGAATCTGCAATAATGTGGTCGCTGTACCAAACCACCGTAGTGAAGAGAAAGCCGAGCCAGAAGATAAAGCTCTCAATTTTGCAATCATCTATATTCCCACCCTGACCTATGGTTGGTGGTTGGAGACTGGGAAATCTGGACATCCTTCCTGAGACCAGGATAGCACTCACCACAAAGCATTCATGTTGGGTATCTCCCTGTTGACCTGGGAGAGCTGCTGCACTGCTTCCTGGTGGACGGCCTTCACATTGTTGGCCACGCAGACCGTGTACTGTAAAGGGAGGAGATCCATACTGGGGAGGGACTGCAGACAGAATTGTTGTCTGCTGTCCACCCCCAGCTGCAGAGGGAGATCTGGGGACACCAACACTGCAACACCTGCGTGGTGGAAGACAGAAAGAGTTCATTCAATCATACATTGGTAGCTTTGGTATTTTGGGGCACCAGTTCCCCCGATATTTTGGTACATTGCACATGACCATTTGTGAAAAAGTCATTGAAAATCAACTTAATTGACATTAATTGACATCCAGCAGGTAGGACACCTGAGTTCAATTCCACCCTCGGCCATCTCTGTGTGGACTTTTCATGTTCTCCCCGTGCATGCGTGGATTTTTCCGGGTACTCCGGTTTCCTCCCACATTCCAAAAACATGCTAGGTTAATTGTCGACTCCAAATTGTCCATAGGTATGAATGTGAGTATGAATGGTTGTTTGTCTATATGTGCCCTGTGATTGGCTGGCCATCAGTCCAGGGTGTACCCCGCCTCTCGCCCGAAGACAGCTGGGATAGGCTCCAGCACCCCCTGCAACCCTAGTGAGGATAAGTGGTCTAAAATGAATGAATGAATAAAAATAATAGCCATATCAATAGCCATGGGCTGCACGGTGATTGAGTGGTTAGCGCGCAGACCTCACAGCTAGGAGACCCGAGTTCGATCCCACAGTTTGCATGTTCTCCCTGTGCATGCGTGGGTTTTCGCCGGGTACCCCGGTTTCCTCCCACATTCCAAAAACATGCTAGGTTAATTGTCGACTCCAAATTGTCCATAGGTATGAATGTGAGTGTGAATGGTTGTTTGTCTATATGTGCCCTGTGATTGGCTGGCCACCAGTCAAGGGTGTAAAGATATTTGAGAACAGTGGAATGTTTTATCAGATGTTTTGGTGTGGAAAACCGGAACCAAAGTACTGAAAAAGTGTAGGGTATAGCAGAAGCAAAAACATTTAAGATTTTTTTAATTGATTTTTTTCCCAGTTTTTAATAAATGCGTTTTGGGTTTTTTTTTAAACCTGATGCGGCCTGGCTTCACACAGAACCTAGCTCCGGTGGCCCCCAGGTAAATTGAGTTTGAGACCCCTGGCCTACTGCTTCTGATCCTTTCCCTCATACCACCTCCCTTTCTCTACCTTCTGCCCTGTTTTTTTGGGCATTCAGAGCTGGCATCAACCTGATAACTAATCTGCGATTTGCATAATCTTGCCCCACGTAGCCAAACTCAGATTTATAGTTGAGTTGTTTCACAGATTAAAGTGCAAGACTGCTTTCCGGAGGCCGGCAGACAGTCTGAGAAGTCAGGTTGAGAACTTGGCTCATTTCTGCTGCCTTCTCTAGTTTCAATGGCTACACTCTTTCACATGCAGGTTTTATAATCCGATTCATACTTTCACAGATCCCGAGTCGTGCAAAAAGTCCATCGAGGAGCCTTTCACCTTGGTGGGAGGCAGGACGCTTCTCATATGGTTGTAATTGATAATGTCAAAGAGATACTTGTATCACCGCAGGGTATTAGATCACCTTCTTACTCCTTGTCACATCTACATTTATGTCGATTATTTGTATGAAAAATACACAAAAAACATCAATTTAAAATGTTTTATGGGGCAAAGGTAGAGCAGCATTTTGGTAGGATGACGTTGGAATGCAGGCAGTGGAAAAAGAGGCCACCGGTTTATACCAGACACCCAGTAGCCACGCTGCATCAGGGTTTTACCCGAGTGCACGCAAGGTGGAAAGTGTTTGCAAAGCTCGGCTTTTTGAGTCATATTTAATTTTTTATAGGAAACAACATTGTGGGTCCTCACGGAAATGGGACAATTCAATCAGCAGCAGCTGTATATTTATTCCGTCTTTTTTTTACCACATGATTCCAATATTCCGATGTTTACCGAGGTGCAGGGAGTGATTTATGGAAGTGTACAGATACACACTTATCCAACGTATCCCTCGATGGCAGACAGGAGAAGAACCCCATTGGTTATTTAAAGAAAGTGAAGCAGGTTTGGAGCTTTGGGTTACAGCCAAGGTGGTGTGCCCCGAGAGTTAGAGGGGAAGCAAATGTGGGGGGGCTATTTTTAGAACAATTCCTTAAACATAACCAAGCTTCCCCTGAATATTTTCCACCGGCTCTTGGAAGAAAAAATCATATGCCTGAGTGACTCTTTGAATGCCTTCAATCTGCTGGAAATTATAGCAAAAATTCATAAAATATTGATGACGCTTTAATCTCACACATTTATTGAGGACCTTTAATATCACAGAGGGTCTGTTCTTCCTCGATGGGGGAGCCGGAAGCAAACGAGATCCCATGTAGTTTCCGAGATGTACGTAAGATTTAACGTGGCGTCTAGACCCTCAGACGTGACTGCCGCCAGGCTCCCTGCTGCTTTGGAATGAATTATGAATTCCCTACCTTATTTTACCTGTCACCCTTACAATACATGCTGTATACCAGGGGTTTCAAACACGCCAAATGTGGCCCGCAGGACACTAGTTTGAGGCCCCCGCCTTGATATGAAAGTTTAATGATAGTGCGGCCCGCGCAAGTTTGATATGGATGCTGTATGGTATCATGTACCCAGAAAAAATTATTACGTTTGATTCATGTTCATGTTAAAGGTTAAATAACTGTTAATAGTTATCCTCCCTATCCGTGTGGAAGTGGTACGTTTTTGGCTATTTAAGTTTAAAGGAAATAACTTGAAGGCTACCATTTAGGTCGCTAGCTCTCTAGTTTGCGAGTTAGCATGTGTCTCAAGACCCTGCAGTTGCGCAATATGTTGTAAATAAAAAGTATAAATGTGACTATAGTCGTGTTTTGTCATGTCTACAGGGCTCTAATAATGCTTTGTTTATTTTAATCTGAAAAAAATCATTTGTCTACCCACCAACTATATGTGGTTTCTTAAGTGGAATGTTTTATCAGAGCTTTTATTGTAGAAAATCGGAACCGCACTAACATTAAACTTAACCTCAAACTAGTGTTTGAGACCCCTGATGTATATCACATTTTATAAACAGAGTTTCCAAAGTGCACAAACTAGTAAAATAAAAAGTAATAATCCAAAAGTAAAAGATCAAATAAAAAAGCCGAAGATGAACTGCATTCATTTGTTTATTGTTATTAAAAAAGTTGTGTGCCAGCCAAGCCTTGACATCCCTTAAGCATTCGAGAAGGGGTCTCAGGGGGGGCATGGTCGTTTTTTTGCAAGTGGCAAGTACAGCTGGCAGTCGTCCGCATTGAAACACGGAAGCACATGTGCTCAGCATGAATTCTCTTATAATGGAAACTTCGATTCGATGCCCAACCGCAACAAATTGATGGTCACGTAACTGGAATTGTGCTCCGGTTTTAAATTCCCAAACCCAAAACTCATTGAAGAAATAGTGACACTCGTCACGAGCGTATATTCCGCTTTTTCCGATCATCAATCAGTTCTAATGATTAATTAAAGAGTCTTGTGATCACGCAGGGTGGCACGGTGGACGAGTGATTAGCGTGCAGTTCAATTCCACCCTCGGCCAACTCTGTGTGGAGTTTGCATGTTTTCTGCGTGCATGCGTGGGTTTTTTCCGGGTACTCCGGTTTCCTCCCACATTCCAAAAACATGCTAGGTTAATTAGCAACTCCAAATTGTCCATCGGTATGAATGTGAGTGTGAATGATTGTTTGTCTATATGTGCCCTGTGATTGGCTGGCCACCAGTCCAGGGTGTACCCGGCCTCTCACCTGAAAACAGCTGGGATAGGCTCCAGCAACCCCCGCGACCCTTGTGAGTATAAGCGGTAGAAAATGAATGAATGAATACTGGTCATGTTACTTGGCTGCACGGTGGTCAAGTGGTTAGCACGCAGACCTCACAGCTTGGAGACCAGGGTTCAATTCCACCCTCGGCAATCTCTGTGTGGAGTTTGCATGTTCTCCCCGTGCATGCGCGGGTTTTCTCCGGGTACTTCGGTTTCCTCCCACATTCCAAAAACATGCTAGGTTAATTAGCGACTCCAAATAGTCCATAGGTATGAATGTGAGTGTGAATGGTTGTTTGCCTATATGTTTTTTTTCTTCTCCACCTCTGTCCATGAAGTACCCACATATTGAACATGGATCCATCCAAGATCAGTTATTGAACACATAACAAATGCAAACACAGACAAATGCAAAAAGTGTCACCAGGCTGGAATAAATCGGTTGGAGCACAAACAAAACGTGAAGATAGAAGTGAAGGAAGCAGAGACACGGGAGAGACCATATGCAGCAGAGTAGGAGAGTGACATTTGAGAATGTTGCCAACTGTAGGAACCTGTCATGGCTCCACCTGTCTTTAGCCATACAAAAACAAGCAGGCTACTGAGGGCACATCAGATGAGAAAAAAGACAACCAAAACATAAACACAAGAAATGAGTTCTTGTCTTCTAATGGGACCCAATGGATTGATCTTTTTTTCTTTGCTTCATTCATTTCCATTATAAATGGAAAGATAAATTCCATAATGTTTGGTGCAATCTGGTTTATGGTCTGGATTAGACAACTAATCCCAATCCGCCAGAAGCCAGGGAAGCAAGCCTGTACTAGCTGTGAAGCCAAAGTTGGGATATTGGGATAATTAGTTGGGATGTAGAAAGATGTTACACAGAAAACTTTTTATAATTAACTATTAACTATATTATAATTATATTGTTATATTATATTATTATAATATATTATACTAATATTCATTCATTTTCTACTGCTTATCCTCACGCGGGGGTGCTGGAGCCTATCCCAGCTGTCTTCGGGCAAGAGGCGGGGTACACCCTGGACTGGTCGCCAGCCAATCACAGGGCATAATATTATATATATTATATTATATATAATAATATTATATATATATAATATATTATTATGATTGCCCTGTGATTGGCTGGCGACCTCGACTTCTCGCCCGAAGACAGCTGGGATAGACTCCAGCACCCACCCGCGTATGATTGTATGACTGTATGATTTATTGCAGTAAAAGTTAAATCATGAAACAGGCGAGGGATGACTGGAATTAAAATTTATTTGTTAGTCCATTAGATGCTCAATAAGTAAGTCCCAATAAGAGTTTTCTTCGAATTTCGAGTCGTATAACCTCAGCAGCATTTGACTCCTGATGGTCCTCAATACCAGGGTTGGGTAACCCTTTTGACTTTTGAGTTTTTTAAAAAAGTAGCTTAGGTAGGTTAAACTGTGTTGACTTAAACCATCATGTCAGCTTTTATGTTAAAAGTTAATATTAAATGCTTCGGAAGCTTCGGTTTGCCCACCAATGCTTCATACTCAATATGTTTTTTTGGTCTTTCTACTAATCCCGCGGTGCTCATATAAGTAAATAATAAAGATAATAATATAACATAAAGACCAACTGCTCTGTCATTCAGAAGGTCAGTGAGCAGCTGCCCGGAGAAGAGATGTGAACCACTTGAAGAATGACTCATTTAGCCAGCCAAGGATTTGCTAAACACAAGCTGTCATCTCCTGTGTGAGAGGGGCTACTGTATGCACATTTCCTGCAATGTTTCCGTCATGGATGATAAACGCAGGAAAAATACATTCACTTTATATATTAGAGGTGTGCTTATAATAATACTTCTATTTCTTTGAATTTTCTAAGCTGTCTTTGGGCGAGCGGCGGGGTACACCCTGGACTGGTGGCCAGCCAATCACAGGGCACATATAGACAAACAACCATTCACACTCACATTCATACCTATGGACAATTTGGAGTCGCTAAGTAACCTAGCATGTTTTTAGAATGTGGGAGGAAACTGGAGTACCCGGAGAAAACCCACGCATACACGGAGAGAACATGCAAACTCCACACAAAGATGGCCGAGGGTGGAATTGAACTCATGTCTCCTAGCTGTGAGGCCTGAACGCTAACCATTCGACTACCGTGCAGCCTGAGAAGAAAACAGTAAACATTAATTCATTCATTTTCTACTGCTTATCCTCACGAGGGTTGCGGGTGGGTGCTGGAGCCTATCCCAGCTGTCTTATTTGGGCGAGAGGCGGGGTACACCCTGGACTGGTGGCCAGCCAATCACAGGGCACATATAGACAAACAACCATTCACACTCACATTCATACCTATGGACAATTTGGAGTGGCTAATTAACCTAGCATGTTTTTGGAACCTGGAGAAAACCCACGCAAACACGCAAACTCCACATAGAGATGGCCAAGGGTGGAATTGAACTCGGGTCTCCTAGCTGTGAGGCCTGCGTGGTAACCACTCATCCACCATGCAGCCCGAGAAGAAACCAGTAAAGAACTAAATAAAATCCAGTCTATCTACTATTAACTTACTTTAGAGTCACACCAGTTTGTGTTTACTTCCTGGTTTCCTCAACATGTCCAAAATAACAAGAGACCGATGCCCTCATTGAGTCTACTCTTTTAATAGAAACAAAAGGCAATTAGCTCCATGCCTGTAAGAGTTAATTTAAGATGCTAAAGGTTTGCTTCTCTTTGTTGTTTAATCTCTTAATTGATAAACCAACATGCCACAGACAGGATTGTCTTTCATTCTATTCGCGGCCAACTTTCCCGTCCAGTGGCGAGTATTTTGGGACGGCTTTTTCCAGGAGCCGGTTGCATTATTTTTTCTGCAAAGTTTTCAATGAGACCCCCCAGGGGGGATTCCCTCAAACCCTGGGATGGGATTCACACCCCACTTTGTGCTGCCCGCTCATGTCCCGGTCACATCTCTGCTCCGGGAGCACCATGATGCTTTATTTCATTAGGGGACATAATAAGAGAAAATAAGATAAATTAAATAAATAAAATAAAATAAAATAAAATAAAATAAAATAAAATAAAATAAAATAAAATAAAATAAATGAATTAAAATTAAAATTAAAATTAAAATTAAAATTAAAATTAAAATTAAAATTAAAATTAAAATTAAAATTAAAATTAAAATTAAAATTAAAATTAAAATTAAAATTAATGAATAAATGAATAAATGAATAAATGAATAAACGAATAAACGAATAAACGAATAAACGAATAAACAAATAAATAAAAATAAAAATAAAAATAAAAATAAAAATAAAAATAAAAATAAAAATAAAAATAAAAATAAAAATAAAAATAAAAATAAAAATATATAAATAAATAAAATAAGATAAGACATAATATAGATGCACATATGTTAACATTGGCAGAGTTCCTTGTTGTTCTTGTTTTACCTCCTGTTCTGTATACAGTCGTCCCTCGCTACATTGCTGTTCAGGACAAACCTGAACAACCCTAACCCCCTAATACTAACCCTAACCCTAACCTTAACCCTAACCCTAACACTAACCCCCTAATCCTAACCCTAACCCCCAACCCTATGCACAAAACAGAGAAGCTTTATTTCATTAGTGGACATAATAAGAGAAAATAAGATAAATATAAATAAATAAAATAAGTAAAATAAATTAAATAAATTAAATAATAAATAATAAATTAATAATAAAATAAGATAAATATAAATAAATAAAATAAGTTAAAAAAAAAATTTAAATAAATTAAATAAATTAAATAAATTAAATAATAAATAATAAATGAATAATAAAATAAGATAAGTCATAATATAGATGCACATATGTTAACATTGGCAGAGTTCCTTGTTGTTCTTGTTTTACTTCCTGTTCCGTATACAGTCGTCCCTCGCTACATTGCTGTTCAGACATCCGACACGTATGCGTACACCAGAGAACGATGACTGACAGCCATGAATGCCGCTTATTTTATTGGAGCCAAAAGAAAAAATAAGCCGCAATTGAACATGCAGCTCGGAGCAAGTTTGCACGCCGTACCTTTAAATGACATAATTGGTAATTTCTTACCCGATGAGCCAAGGAAGTATCGCTCCAAGGCCGAGCCGAAGCCTGAGGGATTCTCCTTGAGATCACTCACAACGAAGGGCTGCATGGTGGCGTTCTGATCGTTGATCGGCCACGTTTGACCACGAACACTGGCGCCACCGTACCAGGATATGTTTGTCATGGAGAAGCAGTCCTGACACAGAAAAAAAAATAAGAAAGGAGTCGTCCTACATCGATATAGTTTTATGTTAGCAACAGTATTGCATCGCATGACTGACAGGTGTGTTTGTTGACAAAGTGTGTCCGATCCCGTTGCTTATTCAGTCCATAAATAGCACTAAATGTCTATGCTCACTTTCACATCAGGAAGGGAAGGTTTTGCCTGCGCAGTCTTGCATTTAGAGGTGAAAACAGCATCCGAGAGATGGAAAATCAATCAGAACGTTAGCATAAACTAAAAAGCACATCTAAAATCCTTAACAAGGTAGGGCTTAACAAGAAGAAACTGATGTTTGGGTTGGTCACCTGTCCAGACACAGTCTCAAGTTCTTGGTTTTTAATGCACAAGATTAGACACATGCAATCCAGAATATGATATGGAAATGTTACACTTAAATAAATTATGTTTATAATATAAAAAATTATTATTATAATAATGGTAATAATGATAAAGATTATAACAATAATGATAATAATGATAATGATAATAACAATAATAATATTACATTTATAAGCTTTTGCTTCGGCCTACTCCTTTTGGGCTTGTGATCAGATAGTTGAATACAAATGTAAATAATGGAAAGTTATATTTTGATTGATGTAGGAAATGATGTTTCATATATTTCATGTTTCATGTATTTGCCCAAATAAAATAAAATAAAAATAAATAAATAAAAATAATAAAAAAATAAAAAATAAATAAAAAATAAAAAATAAAAAAAAATAAAAAATAAATTAAAAAAAATAATAATAAATAAATAAATAAACTGTAATTTGGGACATTCCAAATGTTTGTCCTAGCTTTGTACAATGATTCACAAACCAATTACTGTTTTTCATGCTGTTTTCACCTCTAAATGTCATTCAATAAGCAATACAATAAGATTGTTGTAAATGTAGTTTGATTGGTGTTTTTACTCTTTTTTTTTTGGCTCCCGTACGAGGTTATGCTTTATTTTTATATTATTTTACAACATGATATGCAATATGTAGCAACTTTTCTTACTGAAAAGTTACCAAGAGTGATACAGCCGTGCCTCGCTACACTGTGGTTTGAACATGGTGCCCTCATTCGATGGCGTATTTTTTTTAAATAAGTTACTAAATGATCACTGTTTTGTTTTTTTATGCAGTTTTTTGCATATTTGCAGTTTTTATTCATATTATTACAAGCTGTGTTTAATATTTTGACTAATCGGATATTCAAAACAGCTTTTAGGATAATGCAGTGTTGTTTTACAGCACTGCAAACTACAACCCTAATTTATTTTCTTATTTTATTTATTTTCTAAGAGTCTCATAGGAGGTCCCAAGCGGTCAGCTGAGGATTTTGGAAATGGTGCCTTTCTGAGCCCATGCAGTCCCGCCACATGACAAGGAGTTACGGCTGGGACAGATTAATCTCCCCAAGCCTCCCGTTGGAGAAATGTGTGAGAATTAAGCTGAGGGAAAGTACAGTATGTGCCGGGGTGGTCAAAAACTTGCGAGGAGGGGCCCTTGGAATGTGATTTACACAAACAATATAAACGATTAGAAATATTAAATAATTGATTTCAGCTTTTTGTGCAACATCGAAAAGGGTCATTTTGTCAGACGATACATATTATACTAAGAGAAAAATACAAACATGCATATTGTAGCATGATAGCAGAATGAATGAATGCATGGCAGAAATACAGTTATTAAAAATGTTGCCAAAATTTTGAAAAGTGCATAAAAAATTAAAAACAAAAAACATTTTGTTCTCTGGCTAATAGGATGCTAACAAAGTAAGGATGTTTTCCGATTAAAAAAACATATATTAAGAATACAGATGGACTCATGCAGTGTATTAATAACACGATAAAACGTGCGCCATAGCGTATGCTAACTGGAGAATAAACCCAGGCTAAATTACGGCGTACATTTTCGATGTTAACCAAAAAAAAACATGCTAACCGAGGAGGAACTAACCGAGGTTCCACAGTATCTTGGCGGTGAATGTATTTATACAACTTTACTTGAAAATGTTTAAAAACTGGCAAAATCTCCAACAACAACAGGTTAGCTAGTTAGCTTGCTAGCTCGCTAGCAGCCGTCCCGAGTCCCAGAATAAGAGAATAAGCGTTGAGCAATGTGTTGTAAATACGCATCAATCGATTTAAATATTTGATTGCAATTAATGGCATTTTTTGTCCGTAGTTAACTCAGAATTAATTGCATTTAATCGCAGATAGAAATAAATTTTTATCCATGGGAAATCTCTTTGTGGTAAACAATTCGATGTGCAACTATAACGATAATTACATCAAGTTTTATGTAAAACGATATACATTTCGGAACTATGGTCCTTCATTTAAGAGCATATTTTTATATAACAATTTTTCTTTATTATTAGCATATTAGCTCGCCCACAAACATCCAGCAAATACAAAATGTGAGCGGGTGGGACCTCTCACACTAACATGTTGTTGTCAGCTCAAAATAAGATTTGTTTATTTATGATACTGATTTTGAATTTTAAATGTTTGTGAGTAAAAAAGCCTATTGAGGAACAGTCATAAAAGATTATTATTAATAAACAACTAAATAAAAATAAAAATACCTAAAACATAGGGCAATACTCATAAAACACTTCATCAAAATTGCAAATTCAATGTAATATAATTTCTCTTTTCAAACACATTAAAATACATTGAAATTCATTATTATATTAGAGTAACTATTATTCTATTACAATACTGTAACTAATTAGAAATCGCAGTTTTTGAATGTTTAATGCAAGCTGCGTTACTTTTTTTTGTCTTACTTTTTTGACGGTCATTGAACGCACCACTACAGATGCACAGAGGGATGTCTTTTTCTTTCACCTCATATTTTCTCCCAAATGCCGATATTATGTGGGAATGCATTAAGGTATTATTTGATTAGTAATGTAAAGGTGACTATAGGGATGTTATTTCATATCATAAGATTATAGAAAATCATAAACAGTTTTTCTATGCTCTAACTATGAAAATATTACATTTATTGACATTGAATCATTGAAAAAGTGGGGCGACTCAGCTGCACGGCGGTTGAGTGGTTAGCGCGCAGACCTCACAGCTAGGAGGGTTTTTTTCCGGGTATTCCGGTTTCCTCCCACATTCCAAAAACATGCTCGGTTAATTAGCCACTCCAAATTGTCCATAGGTATGAATGTGAGTGTGAATGGTTGTTTGTCTATATGTGCCCTGTGATTGGCTGGCCACCAGTTGTCTATACATTTTCTATTTTTGTTCACGTAAATTCATATCAGCTGCTATTTATTATATGCCTATATGTTGCTTTCATAAAAATATATATATTATATAAAAAGTCGGGCTATATAAAAATTATAGAAATGCATGCAAATTACTTTTTGAATTGTCACACCTGCTTACGTCACAGCCAGCAAACGTGAAAGGCGATGACGTCACGACAATCAAGTGACGTCCCATTTCTAATAATAATAATAATTTCGTGTGCGTAAGAGTTATACCGCAGAAGCAGGCGCAAAGAACGCATGCACAAGGAGTTAAAAGACGCACACCTTGAGCCGCACATGGCAGTGCACCGGCGTCCAGGTCATGCTGTAGCACTCGGTCTCCGTGTCCTCGTTCACGTCCACGGAGATCTTGATCTCGGCTACCGAGTCCCACGTGTAGCAGAACTCGGTCTTGTTGAGCCAGCACAGGTTCCTGACGAAAGGGACCTCCAGGTCCGGGTTCCCCACGTTCCCCACGTCGATCTCCACATAGGTCTTGTCCTCCGTCAGGGTCTGGATGACCAACGAGTGGGTCCTTCTCTCCCAGATGAGTCCACTCAGAGTCCCCTTCAGGATCCAGTTCTTGTTGGGCTGGTCCACCACTTGCCAGTATATGATCCCGATGGTCATGACGAAGAAGACAGCCACGCCGAGACACGCTATCGCTCCTTTCCACGTCTCGTTCATCTCCTTCAAGCCCGTGTCCCATGTTACCTCGGGGATGGGGCTGGGGTTCCTATTTCGAGCGTGAGGCATGTTGTTTTTCAGATCAGCAAAGAACCAAACACCGAGAAATGCCGCAGAAAGCTCCGTGCGCCAAAAAGTCTCCGCTGCTGCTTCATGGTGTCATCATGGTGCGCGTTTTTTTTTGTTTTGTTTTCCACTTTGGCGCGTTAATTAATCTCACAGACCTGTCAAAACAGCAGGAATTGGATAGTTGACTTACCGCATCGTGACGCCGCATTTAAAAATGCGCATTGGTTGCGGTAAAGTGGCGAGCTGCGCCAGGTTTGGCAGCGGTGCCTACACGAATAGCTCCGAAGACGCGCTCTCTCTTTTGCGCCGCACCGTCTGACGTAACGCCGCACTCTTTCTTCACATGCAAGGTGGAGAGAGGGAAATGGGGGATCAGGGGGGCTTGCCAGAGTCTTGGAGGTGCCAGCGTGGGCGAAGAGACCACAGTCGAGCCAGAAAGGGAGCGACCCCCCCGCCCCCCACCATGCGTTACCGCTCACTGTCTGTGCGCTCTGTGTGCGTAAAGACTGTCCAGCCTGCAGTGAAGTTGCTGGTGGTGCGTTTGGGTGATCGTACATTTTGAATGGACACGTCGGGATATTTCACACACTTTAACCGCATTTAAGGTTGTAAATATTCATTAATTAAATATGAATAAATACTATTGGTCATATAATGTAATTAAATAAATTAGAATACTCATTCAGTTATTCAATTAGCAAAGTTAAAGTTGCTGATTGTTTGTAGTGAGCAACAACATCCCCCGTGTCAGGGTACATGGCAACAGTTGGCAATATATATTACTAGAAGCAGTATTTTTTTTTAACAATACTTGCTCATGTTACTTGGTTGCACGGTGATCAAGTGGTTAGCGTGCAAGCCACACAGCTAGGAGACTGGACGTTTTTGTACAATGGTATTATTTTTGTAATTTTGGTTCTATTTGGGGCTGCACGGTGATCGAGTGGTTAGCGTGCAGGCTACACAGCTAGGAGACCGGAGTTCGATTCCACCCTCGGCCATCTTTGTGTGGAGTTTGCATGTTCTGTTCTCCCCGTGCATGCGTGGGTTTTTACTCCGGTTTCCTCCCACATTGCAAAAACATGCTAGGTTAATTAGCCACTCCAAATTGTCCATAGGTATGAATGTGAGTGTGAATGGTTGTTTGTCTATATGTGCCCTGTGATTGGCTGGCCACCATTTTATATAAAGCCCTCCAAAAAACATCATTTCCATGCTGGGACCTGCATATTAACCAAAATATAGCAACATTGTTATTGTAGGAGATAACACAGAGGAACTACTTTTCTGGCGTAGTGACACGGCTAGATTGAGTGTGTGTGATATCAAGCACTATATGCCACATCATGTATCACGGTGCCTTGCTCACGGCCAGTTTGTACCACTGCATTGTTTGTTAGTGCTAACAATAGTAATGGTAATGGTAATGGTAATGGTAATGATAATGGTAATGGTTTTATTTCATTTGAACATGCATCAGATTACAATTGAACGCATCACATAGTCAGTTCACAGTTCCACATGTTGGAAAGGAGTAGGAAGAAGCAAAGCTTATTAAACCTGCCCCTCCATCTGGTACTTTTACAATTAGTAACTGTTACATTTGTTCACTTCCTGCTTTCATAATATAGTTTTAATTTAATTTAATTTAATTTAATTTAATTTAATTTAATTTAATTTAATTTAATTTAATTTAATTTAATTTAATTTAATTTAATTTAATTTAATTTAAAATTTAATTTAAATTAAATTTCAGTCATGATGTGCTACATATATCACTATATTGACACTTACTATGGTACCCATTATGTTATTGGATGATCATATCACCTCATACTTTGGTACGTGACAAAAAATAAAAATTTAATTTAATTTAATTTAATTTAATTTAATTTAATTTAATTTAATTTAATTTAATTTAATTTAATTTAATTTAATTATTAAATCCTACTCCACCATCTGGTACTTTTACAATCAGTAACTGTTACATTTGTTCACTTCCTGCTTTCATAATATAGTTTAAGGTTGTATTTATTTAATTTAACTTTACTTTACTTTACTTTACTTTACTTTACTTTACTTTACTTTACTTTACTTTACTTTACTTTACTTTACTTTACTTTACTTTACTTTACTTTACTTTACTTTACTTTACTTTACTTTACTTTACTTTACTTTACTTTACTTTACTTTACTTTACGTATTTAGCAAAACATCAACTGCTTGTATTGTGTGTTTGTGTGACGGGAATGCGCTAAGTAGTTCCAGGTCATGTTATCATGAAAGTACCTCTTAGTATATGGTTGCAGTATGTACATACGTACACATTGGAGTTTTTTTAGAGGGCTTTATTGGTGAATCCCATTACGTGCATGGTTAGTGAACACTGTTAGCACGAAAAGGAAAAGACATATTCTTGTCTCATGTAAGGATTGCGGATAACGAGCAAGATTCCCCAAAAAACGGACTTCTCCTTTAACAATGTTGTGTTTGTAGGTTAGGGTTTTCCACAGCGCCACAGCAGATGTCCTAAGAGGTGCTGGCCGACATACCTTGAAGATCAGTTGCTCTTGTCTCTGTTTATGTATGTCAAACCCCCTCAGCTCCTAATCCATCACATACCTCTGGCAGGGGCAGGGACACGGGACAACGCATGTTGTCCAAGTTCAACATGGGCATTGCGGCAGTCAGGCTCCTGGGTTAAGGGTCAGGCTTATGACATCAACGGAACATCTACGGGAGGGAGGGAGGGAACGGAACCGCCCCCTTGCATTTGGTTCCATCCCTTGCAGCTATAAATAGGAAGCGGACTGCTGAGTGGCATGCATCCACTCCCTCGGCGTGTGAACACGGGGCGCGAAAACGATGAATCCGTCTCAATCATGATGAATCTCACTGTCAGCAGCTTGAGGATTATGCTAAGCTAATTGGAGACTAGATTGTCCGTTGTTTCTTTATTGATTGATTGGTAACCATTCAAGCGCCTGGTCTGGGGTAGGCTCTATCTTTTCCATGACCATAACGAGTACAAGCGGCATCTTCTTATAGAAGAACTTTTCAACTTATTTTAGACAACTTTCCCCATACCTGGCTGCACGGTGGTCAAGTGGTTAGCACGTTGACCAAACAGCTAGGAGACCAGGGTTCAATTCCACCCTCGGCCCTGCGTGGGTTTTCTCCGAGTACTCCGGTTTCCTCCCACATTCCAAAAACATGCTAGGTTAATTAGCGACTCCAAATTGTCCATAGGTATGAATGTGAGTGTGAATGGTTGTTTGTCTATATGTGCCCTGTGATTGGCTGGCCACCAGTCCAGGGTGTACCCCGCCTCTCGCCCAAAGACAGCTGGGATAGGCTCCAGCACCCCCCGCGACCCTCGTGAGGAAAAGTGGTAGCAAATTAATGAATGAATCCCCATACTGGACTGCACGGCGGTCGAGTGGTTAGCGCGCAGACCTCACAGCTAGGAGAGAGACCAGGGTTCAATTCCACCCTCGGCCATCTCTGTGTGGAGTTTGCATGTTCTCCCTGTTCATGCGTGGGTTTTCTCCGAGTACTCCGGTTTCCTCCCACATTCCAAAAACATGCTAGGTTAATTAGCGACTCCAAATTGTCCATAGGTATGAATGTGAGTGTGAATGGTTGTTTGTCTATATGTGCCCTGTGATTGGCTGGCCACCAGTCCAGGGTGTACCCCACCTCTCGTCCGAAGACAGCTGGGATAGGCTCCAGCAACCCGGTACCCCTTTTTTGGAATGTGTGAGGAAACCGGAGTACCCGGAGAAAACCCACAAAGACATGCCAATATGTTAACCACTCGTCCACCGTACGGCCCTCATTTGGACATTCATTCATTCACAACTACTCACAAAGGTCGCAGGGGTGCTGGAACCTATCCCAGCTGTCTTCACGGGCGAGAGGTGGGGTACACCTTGGACTGGTGGCCAGCCAATCACAGGGCACATATAGACAAACAACCATTCACACTCACATTCATACCTATGGACAATTTGGAGTGGCTAATTAACCTAGCATGTTTTTGGAATGTAGGAGGAAACCGTTAAAGATACATATTTGTGAGGACGTAGCATGAAAATATCATATAGTCAACAGACCTTCGCCAAGCAGACCTTTTAGATTAGATCATAGAAAAGTTAGCCAGTGTTGAACTCCCTGACTTCTGACGGCTTTTGAGCCATCGCTGCGTCGTCTAAAAATACAGTTTGTCTTTATGGACTATCTCTTATCACCGAGTATTGACCCTTGATCTTTCAGAGGAGTTAAAAAGTGACTTTATTTTTCCAAAATAGCGGCTTCAGGGTAATCACTTAAACAGTTTAGCCCACCGAATGCTAAACTATTCCCTGCAACCTTTCCATCTACACGTCTGGAGCTTCAATTTACAGCTTCTCTTTTTTTCTCTCCAGGATATTCAATACCAACAATTTGTCCCCGGCTGCCTTTAAGTTGAGGGGGGGGGGGGGGGGGGGAAATTTCCAAGCACCCACTCTTGGCGGGACGACACCACTGTGGACCGAACCTTTTCCGTCTATCCACCTCGCTCACTTTCTCTCTCTTTGTCCTGTCACATAAACAGCCGCTTTCCACTGCCCCGGACCTGAACCTCCATTCCCGTCTCCACTGATACGCACACGCATCCCAGTGGCGTCAGTGAAATGGACATTTTATATTTTGGAAGCTGTTTGATTGGAACAATAAGGGTGGCCGTCCGTATATGTTACAGTCTGGTTTTACAGGGTGCCACATACTCTGCCCTTTATCAGGCAACTAAACACTCGATGGCACCTGCAGTGTTGAACTGTCAGATCAAATATTTCAAAAAGGAAAAATTAAAAAATAATGAGAGCAGTTCAGCGGCTCACAGGCTTTTGTATCGTGATTTAATGAGGGGGGGTCATTAGACACTACAAAACGATACTCATGGCTGGGTCTATGAGACGAGACAGGGTTTTAACGTTATGTTAGGGTTGGTTAGGGTTTAAGTTGGGGGTTGGGGTTAGGGTTTGGGGCTTAGAGCTAGGGGTTAGGGTTGGGGTTTGGGGTTAGTGTTTGGGGTTTGAAGCTAGGGGTTAGGGTTATGGGTAATGGGTTACGAGTTATGAGTTATGAGTTACGGGTTAGGGTTAGGGTTGGGGTTTGGAGCTAGGGGTTAGGGCTTAGGGTTATGGGTTACGGGTTACGGGTTGGGGTTAGGGGTTTGGAGCTAGGGGTTGGGGTTTGGGGTTAGGGGTTTGGGGTTAGGGGTTTGGAGCTAGGGGTTGGGGTTAGGGTTATGGGTAACGGGTTGGGTTAGGGTTTGGAGCTCGGGGTTAGGGTTTGGGAGTTGGGGTTAGGGTTTGGGGTTTGGAGCTAGGGGTTAGGGTTGGGGTTGGGGTTAGAGGTTAGAGGTTAGGGGTTAGGGGTTAGGGTTATGGGTAATGGGTTATAAATTATGAGTTATAAATTATGAGTTAGGGTTAGGATTAGGGGTTGGGGTTTGGAGCTCGGGGATAGGGTTTAGGGCTTGGGCTTAGGGTTATGGGTTACGGGTTACGGGTTACGGGTTGGGGTTTGGGGTTTGGGGTTTGGGGTTAGGGTTAGGGATTGGAGCTAGGGGTTGGGGTTTGGGGTTATTGGTAACGGGTAACGGGTTACGGGTTATGGGTTATGGGTTACGGGTTGGGGTTAGGGTTTGGAGCTAGGGGTTAGGGGTTGGGGTTTGGTGCTCGGGGTTAGGGTTAGGGGTTATGGGTGACGGGTTACGAGTTGGGGTTAGGGTTTGGGTGACGGGTTGGAGGTTGGGGGTTGGTGGTTGGGGTTGGGGTTGGGGTTTGGGTTAGGGGATAGGAGATAGGGGATAGGGGATAGGGGATATGGGTTAGGGGATATGGGTTAGGGGATATGGGTTAGGGGTTAGGTTGTTGCTGATACATGGTTAGGGTTAGGGGTTCCTGGGGTTAGGTTGTGCTGATACAGTCCAATAACCATCAGACGACATCTGTGAGACAAGGGTTTTAAGAACAGAAAAAACGGACCAGATGTTGTTTTCACAGTCCGATGGCCAAGCGTAGCAAATCCTGGACATGCAACAAACATTCAGCTGTCAGTGTCTCATTTGCTACCAGTTAACAGTTTGCCTACAGTGAAGTTTCAATCAGATTCCGTTGGAGAAGTCAAAGTCTCCCTCTGCTGCTGCCTTGGTAGCTCTACATGCAACATACAGGATGTGCCAGCTGGAGCATTCCTGAAATGGTGACTGTTCTTAAAAATACATGACCTCTGATGTTCACCATTCATGGCATCACAGCATCAAGTCCAAATTAAAGATCCAAACATATCCACTGTTGTATGATATGTTAATGTCAATAGAAACTGACTGCAAAATCACTGCAGTCCAAATCTCAGTACTCTCTGGTTCCGCACTCTAAGCATCATGGGAACTGTACATTTTCCATGTCTTTTCCTAAATACACATAAAGGAAAACTATACAGGAAAATCGCAATTACTTTATCATTGTTCCTGAATATGTTTAGATCTTGTTTTTTGTCCTTCAATCATATTTTTTTTAAATACAATTTTATAACTGCATTTTATTAATCAGTCGTGTTGTCATTTAATTATTTTTGATGATCTGAAACATTGAAATGTGACAACATGAACTCGTGAGACTGTGAAATGCAGCCAGACACCATCGAAAGGGGGCGGTAATGAACCAAGGGGGCGGATCCCAACTGCTGTAAAACCGACGAAGAAGAAGAAGGATCAGTTCCCGGAAATACATTCAAGCACATGTCCTAAAGCAACCTTGAGAAGACTACAAAACAGCAAGTTGTCAGCGTACGCGACACAGCAAACCGAAGCAGGGATGCCAGTAACGAGATTACTGTAAGTTATCATTTTCTGTAATATTTGTATATCTGTATATACTATTAATAGGATTGAATGAATATGTGGTTCTTCAAGCCGATTTAGTCTAGATCTCATCCTCTGTCACGAAGCTAGCATTAGTTACCATCGCTGACTTTTAATAACTTCTGACTTCATGCACACATCGGTGTACATTGTGTAGATTTATTTTGAACTCTCTTTGGTCGTTTTAGTTTGGGAACGATGTGCTAAAGCCAGAAGATGACATTGTCTGTGTTAGCTTAGTATGCTAAAAACAAGATGGTAACGGAGCTAAAATGAAGAAAAACACAGAACGGAGACGGTACAAATAATGTTCAGACGTCGGTTGGATAAGAGAGACAATTGCTTCTAAGTATTAAAACCAAATGTACTAAATGTAAATATTTTAATTTTCTCAAATACACTGCTACACTTGCTAATAGACGAGCTGTTAGCTACTATTCATCCCATGATCTTTCATGCCAGCTTTATGCAATTATGTATAGCAATTAATAGATTGTTTCCCGTTATATTAAAATGAGGTACATGTTCGTATGTTTAACACTATTCTCATGTATTAACAAGAGAGGGTAGTTAATCACTTGTCCTCATTTAGGCCGTGGGGGTATGCTGGAGCCTATCCCAGCTGACTTGGGGTGAGAAGCAGGGTACAAGGCAACCATTAACACTCACATTCATACGTATGGACAATTTAGAGTCTCCATTTAATTAAGATAGTTTTGAACTGTGGGGAAAAAAAACAACATGCAAACCACACAGATTTGAACAGGGATTCGAATCCAGATCTCACTTCGAACCACAATTCCACCGTTTTTGCTGGACTTGAGCTTTGAATGTCTGCGACCAGCCAAGTGCACCTTTTAGTGACTGTTTAGCTAGCTGCTCGTTGGCATGTTTAACTATGTTATGGCTAACCTCACATTTTCATTTTCTTCTAAGATGAAGAAAGTTTCCATTCTTCTTTTTTAAAGGTATCCCCTCTACCAGCTGGGGAACCCACAGCTGAGAATCTTCAGGCCCAACTGGTTCTTGACGCTGGTGAGGCCCGGAAAAGAGCAACCTCCTGACACGGTGCAGTTCCGCATCCCGATGGAGTAAGTTGTTACTTCCTGTTTGTAGAGATGCTTGGGGCAGGAGGCCAGGCTAATTAGCATGGGATTGACACGGATAAAGATTTAGTTTTCACAGTTCTGTGCATGTATTGAACAGGTATTATACATGAAAATGTGCCATAATGAAATAAGAATATGGATGAGAATCAAAAAGGAAATAATATTGGAAAAACGTGCAATAAAGTAAAAATCTGCAACATATACAGTAGTTTGATCATCCAACTTTGCAGTAATGCACATTCAGATATATTTCCATTTAAGTAATTATACAAGAAATATTACAGTATATTTATTATAATGAAAATGTCATATTTTAGGGTGAATGTTTTTTTTTTAAATTATTAATGTTTTCCTGGGACTTATTAGATAACCTGCACTCTGCATTATGGCCACAAGGTGGTGTGACAACCTCAATGACAGAAGTCAGAAGCATCAATCAGTTCTCCAGAATCCTTTCAGCACCTTAAGGTCGTCTTGACTGAGATGTGTTGCAACAATGATTTGTGAAAGGCTGACACAGGCAATATAATGGGAAATGAAGTCGAAACTATTTATTTGGGGCTTTAGGACCGTCTGCCAGACGTCACACTTTGTTACCTACAAGAGCCAATATTAATATTAACAGAGGTAAGGAAAGCAAAAATCGTCATTTTCTGAGAAACACCTTTTGGAATATGTTATACAGACCTCAACTTTATCCCACCTTATTTCCTGCATTAATGCTCAAGGAATATTCGGGTATTCCATATATATATATATATATATATATATATATATATATAGTATATTTCTCCAAAATTATTGGGTAGTATAATGCAACAATCCGTTCAGTTCTGGATGATTGGAATCTGACACCTTATAGTTGAGCCATCATGCAATCAAATCAGTGATAAATCCTGAGCATTTGAAGTTTTAACACCCCCTAGCGTCTTTTTAATGTACTACACTTTTTGTGTCTGTGACTGTATTGACGTTACAGGTGGCCCTCAATAACAAGTTGGACACCCCTGCTATAGGCGATAAAGTGAATTAGTGTAATATCTAGTAATGTATCATTATTCATGAATTTATTTTGGATAACTGTGCTCTACAGTGTTTCTTTTTAGGATAGTGCAACGCAGTCCATTTTACAGAACCGATTTCTTTTTTTTACGATATCCATGAATCCATTATTTATTAAACAAATGTGAGCTTTATGACAGTGAAATCTTTTATTACTCTTAGCACGGGCTGTGTTTGTGCTGATAAGTCGTGGTAATGCCGAGCTGCTGTTAATGAGCAATGTTGGCGTTCTCAGGGTAAGAACACAATGCGGTCTTTGTCTCGAAAAGCCGCTTTCACCCGTTCACTGCTAACTTGAACTTATATTGACATTTTCTAACGGAGGAGGAGTTTTGTGAGGAAAGACATTTTTCAATCGCTGTCGCCACTCTCTGCTCCCAAACGTGGAATATTTTGCATAGTCTATTCACGGTATGGCCCTATGATGTAGTCCATCGTGCCGTGGACTTGTTGTTGAAATGATTAGCTCCAAGTGAAGACATAAAATACTTGAAATGCTGGATTTTCGTCTATAAACTACACTCTCTATGAATGTACATAATTTTTGTATTTACTTTGCAGTATTAACTTTCCATATAGTAATACTTGGTCATTCATTTTCAATGGAGGCTGCACAAGAGGGCGGTTATTGCCAAGTGAAATTCATACATCTTAATCTTTGTGCTCGTGCACGTCCTTGTGCACACGCTGGCTTGAGACACGATCTCTGAAAGTAAAAAAAAGTTCAACCCTTCATCACCAGTTGTTACCAATGTGGCCAGTATGTTATTCGGTACACCATTGCAGGTAAACACAAAAATAATACTTGCCATGTCAGATTTCGCGGAGCTGTTTGACATTTCTAAAAAAATATATTGACATATAAATATTATTTATGTTTATGTATGTTTATGATGTACTTTTGAGGTTATCTCTGATACTAGCAAGAGTACTCTATGCACACCGCCCTCTTTTTCTCATCTGAACTACTTTGATATCCTCAAATTCTCTCTAATTCTCACAGCCATTGAAAACCTTGTAATTCACAGTGGATGCGCGCGCGCCGTTCAGTGGTGTCGCTCGCCACAGATGCCATCGTCAATTCCCCGTGCTGGGGCGTGAGGTAGTGAGGTTTAACAAAGATGCTATCACGCCGCTACTAGCTGGCATCTGTTAGCACATACACACTACGCTTGTATTGGTTTTATTCTGTTTTAACTGGTAAAATTAGGAAAAATGTAAACGTTTAGTAGTGGCATGCCTGTCATTGCCTTCCCCGCCTTCCCCGCCTTCACCTTGGAGACTCCGCCTCCTTCCTGATTGTGTTCAGGTGTCCCTCATCACCTGATTTCCTGCTGACTATTTATTGCCTCTGATTCCTCCTGTCTGGTGCAAGTTCGTTGTACACTCATGTCTCGTCCGAGCATTCCTTGTTATCGCCTCGCCTGGTTTTCGACCTCTTCTTCTGCCCGTCGCTCTTGGATACCTTTGCCTTATTGGACTGACTTCCTGTGTACCGACCTTCACACTCGTGTAGAACCTTACCTCGTGTAGTGCCTGGCAATTCTGCCTTTGGGTCCTCCTTCCACGTCCCGCCTTGACAGCAGTTTATGACATGTTTTGAGCTGATGTTTTGGGGCTTCTTTGCTTTATTAAGTAAATATGACCAAAATTCTATTGGTAACCAGCTCTCCCAAGGTTTTAACGGTTAGTAGCCAAAGAAGAATCAAAAAGTCAGTCAGTTTAGTCCCATCTCTGGGTGTTGTGTAGCTCTGTTTTAGAGCTTTAGCAAACAATCAGATGCTCTTGGGTTCTCTCAGACGCTTGGGTTATCCTTTCTGCTATTTCCATCTGTACTTACCAGAGGGGAGTATTTCTTCTAAGCTTCTAAGTCTTCGGATTGTTCTCCAATCCTTTGTGCCGTGTTAGCATTTCCTCTTTGCTCTTGTACGAACGTCATCAAATTTCTTGGTTTCCTCCCACCACACTTTAGTTCTTCACCTGGCATGGCTAACGACGCATAACACACTTAACACGCACACACAGTACACAAACGGTGAACGGTATGTTCAACCTACCCCCCCCCCATCACATTTTATGCTACTATCCTGGCTAATAACTATGAAACCAGAACATGCGGTGGTGTTTCACTGTAATCTGACTTGAGAAAACCGAGCCTCCTTCACAGCAACCACCATTGTCTGACAGCCGTACAATACCTGTTAGATCAAACGATGCTCCTATCGCCATGGTGAACACTCTTTGTTTGCCTGTTCCACTTCACCAATGCATGACTGAAGTTGGAAACCAGGTCCCTTTTCACGCTAATTAACCTCTCTTTGTCACGGTAGGGTGCAGGTTAATTAAGGAATGTAACCACTGCTTGATACTGACTCGTCTGTCTGTTTTTGTTGATTAAATCTCAGGAGGACAGCTTAAAACTTTTTTCCACTTGTTTCATATTAAGAACATGTACTTGTGTCACCTGATGCAGAGTTCTCTGGAGGTCTACTGTTATTCCAGATCAGTGCATTACCGCTAAGTCTGACTGTGTAATTTTCAACTAATTGTTGACCAAACCTAGAACTCAAAGGTCAAAGAACAAATCAATACAGGTTGCTCGTCACCTTTCTTAGAAGTGACAATGTTGTGCTTGTGGTGCCATGTAACAATCAATACCTTTCAGGGCTCGACAATAACGATGTACCGATGGCCCGGGGCGAGTTAAAACATAATTCAAGTAAAATGCAAGTAAATCCAATCAGTGATATTCCCGTCAGGCAAGTGCCCTAAGAGTTTTTTTTTTTTTAAAGCGGTTCTTGTTGGGTGTTGTAAATGCATCTTTGGCTCAAAGGAGCAATGTGTTTTAACAAGGACACAAAAACGCTACAGTTCAGCCAGGATGACACCAGGACAAGAAGGCATGGTTACAGGAGTGAAATAACATGTGAGTCGCTTAATGATTTCTTGTCTCCAACCTGTGGGTTTGTGTTTCAATAAGAGAGAAACGTGAGGACTTGTTAATGCCCGTCTGAGAAAAATTCATAAAGTGTATGGTGAAGGTTTTACAGTCTTAAAACTTAATTAAAATAAAATTTAATAAATAACGGCACACAAATACAGTTGGCTACTAATTGCGGACTATTTTGGGAACCTATCCCCGTGATAAATGAGGTAACTGTATTCTTATTTTGCACTTAGGTTATATACGTTGACTTTGTAGTTAATGCCAAAATTTTTGAAGCCCTTTTTAGATAATTTGGAATTAATCTTGGAGTGGAGCGTACCAAGATCTAGACCACGTCTCTAATGTGACTTCTGGTCAACCTCTCTTTGATCTATTAAAACCCAAACAGTAAATCTAATCCTTCACACACCGCTCTTATATTGTCAACTTCTCAGCTGTCTTTTCTCTCATTAAGTCTCACGTTCCTCAGCGGGGATCCCTCTAGACAAAGTCTGCTATTATCATCTTAATACTTGGGGTTGAGCAATTTCTGTGCTGGGTATTGTCTGCTCGGTTGGAGTTTTGAGGTAGTGACTGTGCTTATCTCCACCCACACCTGACAATAGAGCAGACAGACAATGAGGACTGGCTTTTGTTTTTCAACCTTTCATCTGCGCAGAAAACAACTCTCCTGTTGCATTCTCAACACAAAACCACGGCGACACGATCTACTTTGATGTCACCATGACTGTGCATATCTTGTATGTACTGTATGAGAAGAAATACTGTGTGTTAGACTGTCGTTTACAACAACATTTGCAATATTTAGACCAGGGGTCTCAAACTCAATTTACCTGGGGGCCACCGGAGCTAGGTTCTGGGTGAAGCCGGGCCGCATCAGGTTTTCAAAAAAAAAAAAAAAAAGTATTAAAAACTGGGAAAAAAAATCTTTGGTTCCACACCAAAATATCTGATAAAACATTCCACTGTTCTCAAATATCTTAATTTTTATTTTTCTATGCACAAAATAAGATAAAAAAACAAATAAATTAAGAATAAAGACAATAAATCAATCAATCAGTAATAAATAAGTAAAATAATAATAAAACAGCATATAAGAAAAAGGTAAGAAACCACATACAGTTGGTAGAGAAATTATTTTTTTCAGATTCAAATGTAACAGTTATTTAACCTTTAACATAAACATTAATGAAATTTCTTAATTTTACCCAATTAGCAAGTTAGCATCGTACTCACTTCCATCTAACTTTAACAACATGTTTGATGAGATGCTTTATCTTGACGTGGATTTTCCGTTTTATTCCAAATTTTCCAAACTTTTAGCTTCATTGCTAATCCAAAGCAAAACAGGGTAGGGTAACAGTATGGGCATGGGGCAAAATCATGTTAATTGTGTCCGGTGTGCACACAGCTTTAAGCTGTCATTTCAACATTAAACTTTGGTATCAAGGTGGGGGGCCTCAAACTAGCGTCTCACGGGCCGCATTTGGCCCGCGGGCCGCAAGTTTGAGACCCCTGATTTAGACATTCCAAAAAGACGTATTGATGGTCAGAAGACATGCATATTGCATATTAGTCGTCGCTCTTACCGTACCATCACTGCATCCAAAGGGATATGCCCTTTCACCTACCACAGTCTTAGCGTTTCAGTGCACAGGTGTAATCAGACCGCCTTAAACTACTTGGAACTGATACTCCTAATCTTCTCGGCTGAGCGAGAGGTAGTACACATTATAGAAACACCCAGATTCTTAAAGGTCACAGTAGTGGATTGGTTTGCAAATTACCACCGGAATTACGCAGTCCGTGTTTTACCAACACCCAACAAGAACCGCTTTTAAAAAAACTCTTGGCAGTATGGCATGCTAAAGTACACTTGCCCGACGGGAATATCACTGTCCCGGGCCATCGGTACATCGTTATTGTCGAGCCCTGGTTATACATTTTTTATTATTTAACCAGTGACCTCTTGTGGAACTGATATTACTGTAGATATACCTTTTTTAAGGGGGACTGTGAACAACTGGCTGAAGATTCATTTTTTTTTTCAACCAATGTAACCAATATAATACAATAATGCAGCTCATGTAAGAACACCACCACCACCGACAGATTGTACGAATAAATTCTAGCACAAGTTGCATAAAAATTGTCGTAAATTTTCATGTCGCTCAATAGACAATGATTCAAAAATCCATTAATTGATAAATGGCTGTTTGGTGGTTGATTATTATGGACTTTTCATTCATTCATTCATTTTCTATCGCTTTTTCCTCACGAGGGTCGCGGGGGGTGCTGGTGCCTATCCCAGCTTGTCTTTGGGCGAGAGGCGGGGTACACCCTGGACTGGTCGCCAGCCAATCACAGGGCACATATAGACATTATGGACTATTATTAGTCCAAAAATATTAAAAGACAAGTCATGTGTAATATTCTGGTCAGTGGGCATCAGTAAAGACACAACATTAATCCAGGAACAGATATCCATCATGTTGTGTATAGTTTTGCATTGGAATGGTTTGAGTCATGCAGGTCATGAACATTTTTGGAGAAATTCCCCATTACAACAGCGAGTTCCTAATTATTGGTTCTTAGGAGAGCCTTAATTGCATGTCAGAAAAAAAGCTAAGAACTAAAGGATATGGATAAGCAACTATAAGCTATCACAACCGATTGGCATGATTATCACAGCAAAAATATTAGCATTTTCAAACAAACCTTTAGCATTTTCAAATAAATGTATGCAAGGAAAATGTATAAAAGGAAAAACTACCTCACCCTGAAGTCGAAGGAGTCTGTTCATACAATATTTTGGTTTGCCTCACTTAATATTGTCCCAACAGTCCAAGGTATTGCGTTGTATCCTGAAATTTAGACATGCACATTATCGCATTCAATCAAAGAAGCACAAGTGATAAGATGCAATATCCGAGGTACTTATGTTAGACCTCGGCGTCGCTATAAAGCTCTTTGTCAGACGCATTTGGGAAGTGCTCTCTACCAGGCTAATACAATTGGCTAAATTGATTAGCAGTTAAAAGCCTTTCTTTCTCTGGTCAAAGCAGTGCGTTTTAGAAATGCTGCCTATTGGGCTACCATGAGCTTGGATGGTCCAGCAGATTGGCTGATGCCAGGCCGGCTTCCTGTATTGGGTTTCACTGTGCAGGATCAATACATGCAGACGGCTAATTAGGTCAAGACCATCACATTTTTCTTCTGGATGTTTATGCCTCAAAGGATAAAACCTGATATACATTATGCGTATGGATTTGATGTGTATGTATTTCAGTACAGTATGTAATATTACAGCAGATTTGATGTAAATATCACCGCCTGGCCTCCATTAGTTCTATAGAGAAACATGATAAACATTCTCATTTAACACTGAAGCCAAAAGCCTTATAATAATAATAATAATAATAATAACCTTTGTTTTATTCTCTCCCACTCCCTGTGTGTTTTTACATCCTCTGTGTGACTTGGTTAGGATGACAAAGAATGATGTGAAAAACTACCTGGAGAAGATCTATAATGTCCCAGTGGGAGCGGTCCGCACCAGGATACAATTTGGTGAGTGTCTTTCTATTTTGGCCAAACTTAAGCGAGACCATTTTATTGCTTTCAATGCATGCGTGGAAAAATCACCTACGCATCAAACTCGGTGCGATTGTAAATCCACAGTTAAGGGACGTTGACTTGCTCAGTGGTACTTGGACTTCACGTGGGGTGGGATACACCAGGCCTTGAATAGAACCTATAAGGACACTTCAGGGCACATACATAAGAGGGGCTGCATCTGTAGTTCAGAAGGCAACGGATGCGAATGGAGGGGCCCAGCGGAAGCAGGCAAACCTGCTTTTCATTCATTTTTAGTGAATAATGTGAAAAGACGAGGACGTGGTTTTCTCCGTGTGTCATGGACCACCGTGGGTGGTCACCACCGTGGGTGGGTAACGCGCAGGCCTCACAGCTTGGAGACCCGAGTTTGATTCCACCCTCGGCCATCTCTGTGTGGAGTTTGCATGTGTGGGTTTTCTCCGGTTTCCTCCCACATTCCAAAAACATGCTAGGTTAATTGGCGACTCCAAATTGTCCGTAGGTATGAATGTGAGTGTGAATGGTTGTTTGTCTATATGTGCCCTGTGATTGGCTGGCCACCAGTCCAGGGTGTAGCCCGCTTCTAGCCTGAAGACAGCTGGGATAGGCTCCAGCACCCCCTTCAACCCTCGTCAAGAAAGCGACAGAAAATGAATGAAAGAAAAATCTTTCGGCGTGAAGTGTCCACCAAGTGGAACCAAATGTCACAAACAATCCGCCTATGGAATCCACTGGAATGTAATGGTGCGAGCCAAGTTGGTGCCAGTTCGCGCCAAAGATTATGTGATTGGTGCGTAGTGGCGCCGAATAACGGCAACATGCTGAGCGAACATTAATTCGGCACCACAGCAAGCCACTACGCGCCAATCACATAATCTTTGGCGCGAACTGGCACCAACTATATGTGCCCTGTGATTGGCTGGGATAGGCTCCAGCACCCCTTGTGAGGATACGCCGTTGAAAATGACTGAATTAATTTATTCTGGCTTAGAAAAATTATTCACCCAACCCTCCTGAAAAATCATGTGATCATCATCATTTTTTTAAAGGGACATTGACAGTAATTGGGTAGCAAACAGTACCTCTTCAACAATTTTCCATTCCCAAGCCCCACTGCCTGAACTACTATACCTCAAAGATATGCTTAGCTATGTGTGAAGTGAGGGAGTACACCAAACCAAACAGGGTTAATTGTATACAGTTGCATACTGTTGTCGACAGGCGCTGGAACCCCCGGCTCACTGTAAACATGCTGTCAAAACAACATCTAAACCCAAAGTATGCACTGTGCAACATCTTTTTATGAACTGACTGTAAATGTCGTAAAAAAAATACCATATTGTGTGTGTGGTCGGGAACCACATTTTAAATGGAGGGGAAGAGAAATTTACTTTGATGCACCACTGACGCTGACAAAACAGAAGAAGGGAGTCCCAAAGAAGTGTATAAATGTAAGTAATTAAGCATAATTATTGAATTTCATAGTAACAACACTTTTTTTTAGATAAGTTTCGTCATACCATGTTTTGAATTGTTGGTTGTCACTAGTTATAACAAGGCGGCAAACACAAATAAGCTATTTACTGTAATCTACTGCATTTCATGAACAATTAGACCAATCAGACAGCAGCTACGTTAGCCTATTAGCTGTAAGTTGTATTCTAAAATGACTTGTCATGAGCTAGCTCCTGCAGCTATTGTATAAGCTACATTACATGAATGAATTGCACTGTGACATTTGCGTTTCATATTAGCTGTCTAGTCACTCTAGTCACAAATATGCTTATTTATTGTATTCAGCGTACAGTATCAATGGTCAGGAACAAGGTAAACAATATGGACAGCATTTCAAAGTTGATCAAACCTTTTGGAATCCAACTTTGTCCACATCAATTTACTACACACTATTACTACTATGACATCATTATTACAGTAAAGTCTCGTTATATCGATATCGGTTATAATGAATTACTGCTTATTACGATACTATTTTCATTTCCCGGCAAACTTCTAGTCTTTTATGATATAATTAGTTCCGTTAGTGCGATACCCGGTTATTATGATAATCCGGTTACTACGATGCCCTTTTCATCTCCCGCCAGCCAATTTGGTCTGCTTATATCGATACAAAAGCAGCTTAAATCAATCTTTGCTTAAGGATTTCAATACCAAAAAAGAACACGGCGAACGGCTGCTTCCAGTCAACTTTATTTTTCACACTTCCACCACCAGAGCGCAGCACACACACCGATTCCCGCACTTCCTGGTTCACAGGTCATGCTCAACCCGCCCCACATAGCTGGCCAAACACATGCCTGCAACATTGTTCTATAGTATAGAACAATGTCGAGTGCATTATTGCCCACTTTTAATGCAGTTCAGCGCAGAATCGGATATATCGACAGTCCGGTTATATCGATATTTTTTCCGACTCCCGACAATATCGATATAGCGAGACTTTACTGTATTATTATTTTATGTACAATGAGTTGAACCCCATCCATTTTGCATATTTGTCAATCCTCCACGAGATGCTGAGCCTACTGAGGTCAAACCATCAGAGGAGCACACTTCCACAACCCTCTGCAACACGACACAGCGCTCTAAAACGATGAAGAACCCAGAATGGGAAAGGATACTACAACAAAATGTCATTCTGGACTTTGGAACAATCTGGGAGAGAACAACAACGGCCGAGACGGAGGCCAAAATGAGGTTTTTAAAACCTCAGGAGAATGGCTGATTAAGTTTTTATATATTTGTTCATAAAGTTCATGTTGTATATTTGATACATTTTATTAATGTTATTGAAGCCTATTTTTGTACATAAATGTCAGTTTGTAAAAATATGTTCCTTTTTATTTAAAAAAAAAAAATCCAGTGTTAAGCTATTAAAAAGCGAAAAGCATAGAAATTAATGTGCTTTATTTTGCGGTAGGAAACATTTATTATAAACACTTTAATTGGTGCGTCTGCTTACGTCACAGCAACTAAGCGGTGAAGGGTGATGATGTCATGAGAATCAAGTGGCGTCCCATTTCTTAGTGGCTTCTTCCCCTTGGCGCTCGGTTTTAAGAGGTAAGGGGAGAAGACGAAGGGGTGGAATTGGGACCCCCGTAGAAGAGGGGATGGAAGAAACGGTGAGATGCGGCCCCGAGACGAAAGATCCCGCGTCAGGGAAGGTGTCCCTATCTTATGTCGAGAGTTCCACTCCATTTAAAAGCATGAAGACTGGAGGAGGCGGAAAAGAGTGAGGGGTGCAAATGACCCTTTCTTCCCTCCATGGGTAGCAGGGCTATTTTGGAAGGAGTTGCCATGGATACCCCTCTGGTCTGGGATTTGTAATGTGATATCTGGCTGCCAAACCACAATCTCTAAAGTGGGAGAAAATGGGAGTGCTTGCATTTGCAAGTGTTTTATGAAAGCATTGCCTGTGTCTCCGTACGTGTTTGGAAAGGATTACCTGAACTTTTATGTTTTTCCCGTCATGCTTTGTGATGTTTAGTAGTTTTGTTGTTAATGGAGGGACAAGTAAGTGTCTTAGCCAATTATATTTCCCTGCGGATTTCCTCGGCTACTTAACCACAAAGATAACGCACACAGAGCGACACACATCTTACCTCTTGTTTCCCTCCCAAACAGGGGCCTCCAAGTTAGATTGGGGTGAGAGAGTATACGTCTTTTACAACTCCGCTCAGGGCTTTCCCTGAGCAGTGGGCTGCTTTTCTGCTGATGTACCCGACACACGCACGTTCACTAATGACTTACCGCAGCGGAATGTTTTTCATGTTATAAACTGTACCCATGGCGATGGCATTTTCACCGTGGCTCTTTTGACTTGTCTGTCAACAAGCTGTCGAAAGGATTCGAGCGTTTTGATGACCTGGTCATTCACATTGACGTTCTTTTTTTTTTTTTTTTTTTTTTTTTTCTATGGAAATTGCTCCTCATTTAAAAACAAAAAACACCCTTTTGATTTATGTATGTTATGCAAAGCTGCTAAAAATGCTGCTAAACACACGGCGGGCATTTCAAGTCCCCTGTCTTCTCTCCACTTTGGTGAGGTCTGACAAGAAAGACCATGATGTCATCATCATCATCATCATCATCGTCGTCTCCAGCTGGGGAAGAGGTTAACTTTCACTCCCTCGTCATCAAGTTCAGGCTCTTGTTTTTTTTTTTTGACAGATGCAAACGATGCACATGAAAACGAACTAGTGCATCCTGCATGTTTTTTTTTTTTTTTCCAGACTTGAAGATTTATTGATCATAATAGCTCTGCACTTGGCCGTCACGATCCAATTCCATTCTAAATGACTGAATTGTGACTGTCACTAATTGTTTTGTGTAGCAGCAACATTATTTATTATGATGTGCTAAATTTGTCATGCAACTGACCAATGCCTACATAAAATTATCTGATATTTTTCTTATATTCTAAAACACAGTGACCGACTTTATCTAACCTGATTATATCAGATGTCTTAGACATCACTGTTGATGTTTGATTTTCTCAAAACAGTTTAAGGCTTATTTACATTCATTCTTTCATTTTCTACCGCTTTCCTCACAAGGGTCGTGGGGGGTGCTGGAGCCTATCCCAGCTGTCTTTGCGCGAGAGGCGGGGTACACCCTGGACTGGTCGACAGCCAATCACAGGGCACATATAGACAAACAACCATTCACACTCACATTCATACCTATGGACAATTTGGAGTGGCTAATTAACCTAGCATGTTTTTGGAATGTGGGAAGAAAAAGCCCACGCATGCACAGGGAGAACATGCAAACTCCACACACAAATGCCACGGGGGTGGAATTGAACCCTGGTCTCCTAGCTGTGAGGTCTGCGCGCTAACCATTAGACCACCGTGCCACCCGGCTTATTCACAGTGATATCAAATGTATACAAAATATCTGTCCATCTGCATTAACTCTTGTCCTATTAGAGTCACAGGTAAGCAGCTGAATGCTAAAAATAGAAAGTATGAAATTAATTTTGTTTTGTTATATTTATATTATCTGTATCATGAGCCATATATTTCAAATCTTCTATCGTGAAGTACCCTGAGCTCTACTGTCAACCCTCCAGTTTTCCCTGTGAAGCTACCCTATTTTGCCGTTTTTTTCCATTGTATTTTGTATGTATTTTTTAAATGAATATTGGGATTCAATGTAATTTTAACATATCATCTCCTCTTATTTGCCAGGTTCCAACAAGAAGAGGAATCACCTTAACCAGAGAGTTAAGCAGCCTGACTATAAAGTAGCGTATGTTCAGCTGGTAAGAACACACAAACATGCACATATCCGCCTTTTTCCTCTTTTTGTGAGCCGTAACTTGAAAACAACCCGTTTTGGTTCACAACATAACACGGTTAAAGAGTGATGTGTGTTTTAGATTATCAGACGTGTGTGCTATTTTTTAGCATGATTTCAATTTTCAGTTCATTTGGAGCTGTTAATACATCCACGGTTGTACCGTGTCATTGATCTTTTTGTTCTGAAAATACAGTAAAAATGGCGTATTTCACATATAGTTCTAAATGGTGATTAATCAGGATTAATTCATTTGAAAACTATTCATTTGATTAAATTTTTTAATCATTCGTCGTTAATCAAGAATTGTTGTTTTGGGAATTGTTGTTGCCGCTGTTTTTGTCTCTCTCTCTCTCTCGCTCTCTCTCTCTACTGGACTGGTGGCCAGCCAATCACAGGGCACATATAGACAAACAACCATTCACACTCACATTCATACCTATGGACAATTTGGAGTCGCCAATTAACCTAGCATGTTTTTGGAGTGTGGGACAAAAACCCACGCATGCACGGGGGAGAACATGCAAACTCCACACAGAGATGGCCGAGGGTGGAATTGAACCCGGTTCTCCTAGCTGTGAGGTCTGTGCGCTAACCACTCGACCGCCGTGCAGCCTGTATACAGTATGTTTATGTAAATATGGAGTTTACACAGATAACATCTTAATGATGATCCCCAGGGTTTTCCCAAAGATTGTTTGAAGCTGTGGTGGAAGGCTGCACGGGACTCGTGTGTCATGTTGCTGCGGCATCACTGTACGAGTATCGGAGTATTATCACAGTATACTTCATTATACCGGGATATCATAAACGACATTATTATCAAAACTTATTCGCCCTTAGAAATGCAACATAGTGTTTAGCCATTGTGTTTGGAATGTGAAGATGTGTATTTCATGATCTTTTGGTCGAGTGTGAAAACAGAGCCATTATGTGGTGGAAAGTATGAACTTGCAGGATACCATCTTTGGGCCAACAGTGTCATCGTGTGGTGGAAAGTATGAACTGACTCAGTACCTGTATGACGTCACACATACAGAATCACAGCAGGGGTGTGTCTTCGTGGGCGTGTTTACGCATAAATTACGCACTTGGCACGCAATTCGTGGCCGGAAATGGTGCAAAACGGGCACAAAATGACCCCACACCCGCATAATATATTTACACCTTGTTTTTACACCGCTGTTTGCATCGAGTGCACAACAATGTCTTAAAGCTGGACGCGTGATGTGTTTGTGTTGATTGACTTAGACGTAGCATAAGCCATAAGTATTACAGTAACATGCAGAGCCAGGCAAAGTGTGTAAACAAATATGTCAGAAAGTGGAATGAAACTGAAGCGCGAGCGATCACACACACGCTATGACGAGCTGTCATCAATTGACTACACATTTTACCGACTATTTTTTGTTATTCCCGATAAGAAAAAACAGGGTGAACGTCTATGCAGTCACACATGCGCAAATGCTAACACAGCCGACAGGCTATTCTGGTGCATGTTTATTCAAATAAACATAAGAACAGTGATTTTTTTTTTTTTTGTTTTCCAAGTTATTATGGTGATTATGTACGTAAATAATAATCTATATATGTACATATCCATTCATATAATATGAACATTGTTTGGCGGCTTTTATTTTGTTGTGGAATTCATTCCACATTCCTTAGAGCACAGTTTTCTGTACTGGCCATTCCCGACACACCTTAGATACTTTCTTAATCTTTAACTATTAATCTATTATTAATAATTCATGTGTCTATTAATTATATTTAGTATTGGCAGTGTCAATAAGTAAAACTATCCCCCAATAGACATAGACTTTCTTTATTGTCATTGCACAATAACACAGCAGTTAAATTGCCAACGAAATGTCGTTGCCTGGCTCCCATGTAATAAAAAAAAATAAAATAAAAATAAATAATAATAATAAATAAATAAATAAAAAATAAATAATAATAAAAATAATAATAATGTGGAGAATAAATAGATTACATCAAATATGAACAATGTACAGTGTAAACAGTAATTTGTGCAAATAATTTAAAATAATTTAGAATAAATAACAATAATTTAAAGTTTTGGTTGTGCGTGTGGGCAGGTAGAGATGCTTATTTGGCACTGAGCAGTCTGATGGCCAGCGAGAGCTTTTTCAAAAGCAAGATTATTAATTTTTCTTTCATTTTGAGCGTACACCAATGTCAGCGCTTGTTTATGCAGAGCTTTCCAGGCAACCATCTGTCTTGAAATGGATAAATAATGAAAATTGCGTAAACATAAGCGGTAGAAAATGAATGAATAACAATTTTCATGCATAATTAAAACGGCCATGAAACTTTCAAAAGTGGTGACATCCTCTTTTTTTTTTCCTGTTACCGAGGAAGTGGTCTGGAATTCCCTGCAAAGTGTGAGGTGCTGCCTCTGTCTCACCATGCCCCCCCCATTCGGTGTGTATTATTTACGCAATACAGAGACACAGAGGATCCAAGTGCGCTCACACTGTGCGTACGTAGCTGCCAACTACCAACACTTCTACTGAAGTTAACGTTCTGATGTTTTTGTGTGGCTATAAAACACACCAAAAGCCACGATTTTAACCTTTTTTCGTCTCATGCGGGCCTAACTGCTTCAGAGATTTGGTGCTCTGACCAGTTTAGTGTGCCATCACCAAATTATGCAACGATGTATCTCCTCAACACATTCACTTTGAAGCTCAAACTGAGTCATTTTGTTTCTATTCTGCACGAGTGGCAGTTATCATTGACTAGCGGAGAAACCATTCCGTTATTGTTATCAAATAACACGTACGTTGCTTCAGAGATTTTGTGCTTTGAAACAGGGCTCTACATTAAAAACAAAAATGACTTGCCCATGGGGAATCCTTAAGGTGAGAACTACTTGCCCGAACACATGGTAGTCGTAGTAAGCAGTGATATTTATAAGTTGTGCACCACAATGAAACATTATTGAATAGACACATTTGTGTACTAGTAAAGTGTTTTTAATCCAGAAAAAAAAATGCTCAATGGTCAAACGATAATTTGTGAAGCAAAGGTGAGGAAAAATACACAAAGAAATGGAACCGCTAGATCCATGCGGCCCGCGGGCCAAATGTGGCCCGCAGGACACTAGTTTGAGGCCCCCGCCTTGATATGAAAGTTTGATATGGATGCTGTATGGTATCATGTACCCAGAAAAAATTATTACGTTTGATTAATGTTCATGTTAAAGGTTAAATAACTTAATAGTTATCCTCCCTATCCGTGTGGAAGTGGTAAGTTTTTGGCTATTTAAGTTGAAAGGAAATAACTTGAAGGCTACCGTTTAGGTCGCTAGCTCTCTAGTGCAATATGTTGTAAATATGTTGTAAATAAAAAGAGTATAAATGTGACTATAGTCGTGTTTTGTCATGTCTACAGGGCTCTAATAATGCTTTGTTCATTTTAATCTGAAAAAAATCATTTGTCTACCCACCAACTATATGTGGTTTTATTATTTGCCGTTTTATTATTATTATATTTATTTATTACTGATTGATTGATTTTTTTATTCTTGATTTGTTTATTTATTTTTCATCTTATTTTGTGCAGAAAAATAAAAATTAAGATATTTGAGAACAGTGGAATGTTTTATCAGAGCTTTTATTGTAGAAAATTGGAACCAAAGCACTGAAAAAGTTTGTATATTTTTTTGTTTTTAATAAATGCGTTTTTTTTTTTTTTTGGGAAAACCTGATGCGGCCCAGCCAGTGTGGCCCCCAGGTAAATTGAGACCCCTAGATTTTGTTTTAACTTGCCCCGGGCCTTCGGTACATTGTTATTGTTAAGTTTACGTGCCATCACTTCATTACGCAACATGCTGACTTTGTGACTTACTCTATATTGAGTTGTCATTGATAACTGGCGGGCGCAACGACGCCATTAATCAAATAACATGAACGCTGTGCCAGCATATGTCTGTCCGTGTGTGGACAAGCAAGCGCGGGCTTTGACTTTGTGGGTTATTTTGAGTCATTCTGTTTATTTCTGTCAATGGCAAGCGGTTGTTTGGGTTCATTATATGACATCTCGACTTGACATGCACACTGTTGTGATGGGCCCTGGCCCACCTTTTTTCAAATTGTTGGATATAAACCGAATATCTGGACTATTTCATTGGCTGTACACGCTTTGGCTTTGCACACACCTCTACACACACGCACACACACACACACAACAACCCAAGAGAACTCTCTTTTGCAGCAGTAGGTACAAAACAAGATTGTTCCTAATTGACTCCACATGTGGGAGAGTGTTCTGTAGGTCGATGCTCACACCAAGGCCCCCAATCCTACCCTTGTCCTTCCCTCTCCCCCTGCCTCTCAGCCCTCCTTTCCCCATGCTCCTTCCATCAGCTAATATTGCAGCTGTAATGCATTTGTTCTTTCTCATTCCTTACTCTCGGTTTGTGGTTAAGGGGAGGCCTCCTGTTAGCGGGGTTCCGTGACGGCCATTTTCCTCAAGCTTAGATGGGGATGGGGGGGACCCGACTATTGGGGGGGGGGGCTGCATGTGTGAAATCTGCACCGTGTGTGGGAAAGTGTATGTGTGTATGGGGAGGTGGGGGGCTGCAAGGGGCTGAGCAGGGGAGTTGACTAAGGCCATGATGGAGTCATGCCAGAGCGGGGAGGTCCAGAGACGGGGCAAAGCTATCAGTATATATTTGTGTGTGAAGCAGAGTAGTACTGTAGGTGCTGGTGCAGTAAAAAGAGTATTTAAATTAAAAATATATATTATTGAGTCAATTATTGTTTGTGCCTTTGGCTGCAGTCACTGGGACTGGTGTGTTCATTTTTTTATATTTTCTATCATTTTTCCACATATAAAAACATTGTTTCATTCTACTAATATATACCTTTAGTCAATAGTATAGTCGATGTAGTTTCTCTCCTTATGGCCTCGCAGCGGTAAGTGAGCTGAGTGATGAGGCTGCATGTTGAAAGCTCCCTGTGAGTGACTCCGGGAATATATGAATGAGATGTTGGATCGGTCCTAGCGTTTCTGAATGATTCGGTTAAGTGTCAGCAGATTCAACATAGTGGGTGAGCTCATTAATGTTGACATTGTTTCGTGAAGGCTAATTCATTTGCATATTTTGTTGCACAGTCAAATCATAATACAGTAAAGTCTCGTTATATCGATATTCTCGGGAGTCGGAAAAAATACTGATATAACCGGACTATCCATATATCCGATCCGGCGCCGAACTGCATTAAAAGTGGGCAATAATGCACATATATACAATGTCGAGCAGCTCAACCCGCCCCACATAGCTGGCCAAACACATGCCTGCAACAGAAGAACCAACGACCGCCAGCATGTACATATGAAAAACAGTGATTATTGCAAGCGATAAAAAGATATCTGAATACAACACAATTAAATACATGTATTTGTACGCTTGTGTCTTCGTTGGAATAGGTGTGTATGCTATGTCAGTTGGTTCTTCTGTTGCAGGCATGTGTTTGGCCAGCTATGTGGGGCGGGTTGAGCATGACCTGTGAACCAGGAAGTGCGGGAATCGGTGTGTGTGTGCTGCGCTCTGGTCGTGGAAGTGTGAAAAATAAAGTTGACTGGAAGCCGTGTTCTTTTTTGGTATTGAAATCCTTAAGCAAAGATTGATTTAAGCTGCTTTTGTATCGATATAAGCAGACCAAATTGGCTGGCATCGTAGTAACCGGATTATCATAATAACCGGGTATCTAACTAACGGAACTAATTATATCATAAAAGACTAGAAATTTGCCGGGAAATGAAAATAGTATCGTAATAAGCAGTAATTTGTTATAACCGATATCGATATAACGAGACTCTACTGTACTGAACTTTTCAAATAAACAGCGTACTCCTCAAAAGTAGTGACGGTATCCATGTATAGAAGGGAATCTCAGACATTTTCCTCATGTTGTTTTCACCGAAGAGGGGAGGAACCACTGTTTGTGTTCTGTGTTGGCCAGTGCATGGCACTTCCAGGTACCTGTGGGAATCTTGGAGACATTTAGCATAGAGATTCACATGTTAAAATCGGTTTGATGGATGTTTTGCACACAATGAAAGCAAGTGAAGAGATCATCCGAGGTGATTCCCATTGCGCCGATCGGTATAATAATTACAGAATTGTCCGCACTGAGAGTGAAAGCAATCAAATAGATGAGATCTGAGGTCTGTTGAGATGAGGTCTGTTGTGTTTGTTACAAAGTTTGGACCTCATAATGACGAGGTAAGCACCTGGTTTTGTTAAAAAATTTAAACTGAATGACTCAACATTTGTAACAACAGCAGTTTTGTAGTTGTTCAATTGTGAAACCCAATTTTTTTAAATATATTTTTTGTTATATAATAGTCAATTGGTGGTGACAAAATATTTGGGAATGACTTGTTTTCATGATGATGACTAAGAAAGAGAATCGGACCCATAGTTGTAGCATACAGTTGTGCATTTCTTTAGTGTCCTCCTGTAACCTTTCCCAGTCGAGATGATTTGTTTGAGAGCGAGAGTGACCAAAATGAAGAAAGAAATGAGAACTGAAACAACCCCGTCAAAGCAATTATTGAGTCAGGACCTGGTTTCTGTCTTTGTTTGACTGACACTAGATGGCAACATTTTGCCTCATGTTTTCCTTAACCTCCTTGCAGATCATTTTTCACTTTCCGCTGCTCCAAAATCTCTTCCATCAGTTGTAAGTTTGAACAGTGGGCCCCGCTTTTTCTTGTCATTTCGAGGCGCAATCATCATTTAACCCCTATATTTGTACCCTGACTTTTATTTTTCGGAATGATTTATCTACTATCTTTGCAGTGCAAGCTGTGAATAAATATTGTTTATGCAAACAACAGGTGCCTGATGTTGTTCTGCATATTGAATGTTTCTTAAATTGGCATTTAAACATTAAAACCCAATATATTCTCAGTAGAGTCGTCCCGCAGAAAACAGCTCTGACACTTATTCGAACCGTCTTAGGAACACAGTAGTGCCTCTGACACATCACCCGATTTTAGGTTTACAGTATCTGACTGGTATGGGGGTAGGAAGAGGTGCAGGATGGGGGTGCGTTCAACCCCATGTTCTCTGGTCTGAATAAAACTGCGGCTCTGTGGAGCTGCCGGGCCAAGGAGGGTGGGGGGGGGGGGGGTGTTGCTTATCTGTGTGGAATTTTATTATTTTCAACTATTTGGATTGCTGTGGCTCCCCACTCTCACCCCCCCCACCCCCCCCCACCCCCAAACCCCCCCTCTTCTTCCTTTTCACCTAGTCACGCAAACACAGGCTTTCCTCACACAGCCCTGTCTGCCTGCCTGGCTGCCACTTAGCTTCCTTCCCTTCTCTGTCCCGCCTCACCCTTGCTTATCACATCAATTACCATGTTTAACTTGTGCCACTTTGCCCTCATCGACCTCTGTGTTCGGTCCAGTTTTCTGTCTTATATAGCATGACGGGAAATTCAACACATTAGACCGGTATTATTAGCTCATGTTGTTCTGATGTAATCTATATGTAGTTACATTGCAACACCGCAATGTCATACATTGACTTCCATTGTTGTCACTCTTAGTGAAACGCAGTCTTGTATATCAAACAGAAGTTCACCTTGACCTCAGCATCAGCATGCCAACAAAAATGTGTTCTCTGGTTACTGTATAGTTGGGCGCACGGGTGATTCTCCTGAAAGGGATACCACCGAGGGTGCAGTCACTTCGAGGGGCATGACGCACAGACGCCAGTGATTTAAAGCTATAGCCATATGAAAATATACTGCAGACATATTGGATTAAACGGGGGAAACTGTTCAATGTTATGTATAAAAGACGCTGTGACGCTTGCAGCCCATTTGGGAATGGTAATGGTAATGGTTTGATTTCATTTGAACATGCATCAGATTACAATCGAGTGCATCCCATAATCAGTTCCCAGTTCCACATGTCCAAAAGGAGTAGGAAGAAGCAAAGCTTATTAAATCCTACCCATCCATCTGGTACTTTTACAATCAGTAACTGTTACATTTGTTCACTTCCTGCTTTCCATAATACAGTTTAAGTTTTTTTTTAATAATATACCTCGTACTGAAGTACTAGGTGATATGAGCATCCAATGCCATAATGGGTACCATAGTAAGTGTCAATATAGTGATATATATAGCACATCATGACTGGTTCAAGACTCTTCATCCTTGTATTTAGCAAACATCAACTGCTTGTATTGTTTCTTGAATTGGCTCATCGTTGTGCATTGTTTGATTTCCTTACTCAATCCATTCCATAGTTTGATTCCACATACTGAAATGCTATGGCTAGCATAACATAGTCCTAGCATATAAGTGTTTCAAATGTACTTCTTCCCTGAGATCCTATTTCTCCTTTCTTGTAGAAAAGTATTGGATGACATTTTTTAGCTAATTGGTTATTTTTAGCCTTATGCATTATTTTAGCTGTTTGAAGATGAACTATATCAGCAAGTTGAAGTATTTGTCATTTTAGAAATAAGGAGTTAGTATGTTCTCTGTAGGCGGCATTATGAATTATCCTTACTGGCCTTTTTTTGCAGTACATTTAGCGACCATTGCTCACCATTTTGTGAAAAAGACGATTGAATAATATAAAATGGTGGAACTTCGGTTTCAGCTGCTGTTCATTGCACCTTGTTAACCGTAAACAGCGTAGTCCGCACACAATGTGACTAAAATTGAATCAAGGAAGTCTGTATTAAAATCAGATGACATCTGCATTGATGCACAATGTGAACTTCAGAATATCTGTGTGGTATTTTTCCGATTGTTGCGTCAATAGCAACAATAACGCATATTTGTTATATTTGTCAGTTTCATCTAAATGGAATATATAACTAGAGAACGATGGCAATAAAATGTTTATTGATTATTTTCATTTTCATGGAGAATCCCAGAAGGTCGGCAGGGCTAACGGCTCATGGTTCTTCTTTTGTTTTCTTCAAGTGATCCTAATTTTATCTCTTCACTCAGTAGCACCTTCTCTCATCTTTCGTATTTCCTCCCATATTTCCTCCCGTTACCCCTCATTTAGATAGCCATGGCAACACATATGCACAAACGTGCATGCTCGTAACCTTCCTTGATTACTTCTGACCTCCTGACCTGTAACGACACAGCTGCCACTTTGATCAGCCAATCAGCACACGGCGCCACCCAGGTTCTCAGCGGGGCAGCCACAGGCCTGATAAAGCTCTCTGATAGGCCCCTGCTGATGCATTTCCTGTTTTGGTATGCGTCTTCGTTTTTTATTTTCTCCACCAGCTGGTCCTGCATTCCTCGGAGTCGAAGAGGGGGCAGGGGCATTGCCTGGATGTTTACGTTGCATGTGCACGTAGGGGTGACTGAATGTGTTTTTGTGTTGGGGCCTTAGTGTGTGCGTGCGTGCGCATGTGTGTGTGTTTGGTAGCCTAGATTGTTGTAGCCGGGGAGCTCGAAGGTGATTGGGCTGTTGTTTACATGCGTTGTTGAGAAATTTGGTACATTGTGGGGGTTGGGGGTGACATAGATGGAAGGGATAATGACAGTGAACAGCTGTTAATGTGTGTGTTTACGTGTGTGTGTTATGGGGGGGGGGGTGGATGATCGAGATAGGCGAGGTTTAGGTGTGACTTTCAAGATCTGATTCACCGTTTTGTTGTTCATCACATCCAGCATGGGAATATTTGCTTGTGTTTCTTGTTGTTGTTGTTGTTGTTATCGTCCGAGTGTCCACTTCAACACCAGATGGATGTCGATATCTTTGTGGGTGGTTGGGTGTGTATTTAGATGGTGATGAGCCTTTTCCTGAGAGCTCTGTTACCGAGGTCCGATGTCTCCAGTAGCAGACTGGGGAGCAGACATGTCCGGACATGCAAAGACACACACACACATACTTAGTTTGTTACCAGGCAGAAGTATCAAAGTAGGATTTGTATTTATTTACGTCTCACACCACACACTGTATAGTCTCTTTACTACGTCTTACACCATCTTAGACCTCATACACCTGTCTGACTCTTGATCTTTGTTCCACAAAGTGTGCACAAATTAGTGCCGTCATCCTAAGGACCTCTCTAAGGACATTGATATGTTTTGTGTATGGGTACATATCCATTAGGATTTGCTGCTTGATCTGCTCATACACATAATTAACTGTACTCAGCTTGTTTTCTCCCGAGTAGGTAACACCGATCCATAGACATTCCGGTTTTCCTTTTTTATCTTTGTATAAAAATTGTACGGACCAATACATTTGCGTAGGTTTGTGCATCCTATCCATCCACCCAGCCAACACTTATCTGAGGTCAGGTCGCGAGTGCGGCAAGGAAACCCAGATTTCCAGGGCTCTACATTAAAAACAAAAATGACTTGCCCATGGGGAATCTTTAAGGTGAGATCTTACTTGCCCGAACTTGCCCCATGTAAAATGAAAAGACTGCCATAATGATATCATCTAATTTTTTGTGGCATCACATGACAAATAAAGATGAAATGATTATCATTTCTTGCGGTTGTTTTCCTACATAGATCATGACGTTGCACGGAAATCCGGATTGTCAAGAGACTTCTAGGCACTTTGCCTTTTAGAAGTTGTGAAACATTATTGAATAGACACATTTGTGTACTAGTAAAGTGTTTTTAATCCAGAAAAAAATGGTCAAACAATAATTTGTGAAGCAAAAGTGAGAAAAATACACAGAGAAATGGAAGCGCTAGATTTTGTAGCTTGTGCAAAAATCAGCACTTGGTATCGGATCTAATCGGCGGTGTTTCATTGTGACCACTTCAAACTGTCACCTGTGCCATCATTTGATTTGCTGCCGCGAATAAAATACTTGTTTAGGAGGCACTGGTTCATCACTTTTTGCTGTTTTCCTTCAGAAGTTGTTGAAGAATTAGACCATGTTGGCAGGGACGCCATGATAGATGTTTTCCTAGTCAAACCATCGCTGATTGGTTGATCGCCAACAAGAGCGGGTGTTGGTAAAACGCAGACTGTCGACTACGGACCGCGGTCTAAATAAACGATTCTGATTGGTCCATTTCAAGATTTGCAAGGATTGGTTTGCAAATTACCACCGGAATTACGCAATCCGTGTTTTACCAACACCCAGCAAGAACCGCTTAAAAAAAAAACTCTTAGGGCACTTGCCCGACGGGAATATCACTGATTGGATTTACTTGCCCAAATTTTGTTTTAACTTGCCCCGGGCTATCGGTACATCGTTATTGTCGAGCCCTGTGGTGGATCCCTAGGCATTCCCAACGTTCTCCAACATTGTGTCTTCCAGTCAGCCATGTCCTTTAACGTCTCTCAGGGATCCCAAGGTTTTCCCAGGCCAGCTGAGAGATATAGTCTCTCCAATGTGTCCAGGGTCTTCCCAGATGCTTCCGACCCGTCGGACATGCCCTGAACATCATTCAGGGAGGTGTTTGGGAGGCATTTCGAAATCTCTTCCTGACTGCTTGGAGGTGAAAGATGAGGAAAATTTGTCGCCGCATCAAACCACTGCTGCTGGGCAGTGAAGGCAAAGGAATATCCGGACTTTTAACAGATGTCTTTTTCGTGTCTCACCGCACAAACCGGCCCCACACACCCTTGCTCATCCAATCAGTAGTTAGAACTCATTGTTGTTCATATTTGATGTCATCTAAGTCTATGATTCTATCTCTGATTCTATAATAGATGCATTGACGGACTTGCGGTGAGTCCAATGTTACAGACTCTATTTTTAAAAAATACCAATTTGCTCCACTTTAGTGTTTAAAAAAAGATATCACATAGTTCGGAAATGGGAACTGCATGCGGCTCCGGTGTCACGGTCTGCTGACCTTTGGCCTTGTGGTCGTCCAGACTTTTCAACATTTAAAAAAGCGGCTTTGCTGATACTTTGAAATAACCGAAGCACAAAGTTAAATAATGTGTTAGCTGTCAGTATTTAAAAGCCAAAACGGTGCAGCAGATAAGCCAGACAAGTGAGTCAACGCCAACAGACCTTTAGTAGCCCCTTTCTTTTACACTCTACCGACTGTTTTGACTTCCTGGACCACCTCCAAATACCTCCTCAGTAGTGCTTATATTTGCTTATGGTGGTTGCAGAAAATGTTGAAGAGAAAAATAGTTTGTTCAGAACTAATTTGAATCAGATTTTCTGAAGGAGGACAACCCTTTTCATTTCTTTTTAATACCGATTCCACTCTCTGTCTACCCCCCCACCACCCCACCACTTCCACATCTGTCCCTCACTCGTCTGTTCTTGGAATGCAGGACTGAGGTCTGGACAGAGGAGTTGCAGGGAAGTGAGGTTCTCATTGTGGATGTGTTTCTGTGTCATTGAGATAAAGTGAGAGTGAACGTGTGGGCCACCCAAGGGGCCTGGCAGCTGAAGCTGTTTACAATCATCTGGCCACATCGCTCCTCTACGGCTTTTACATATTTTTTCCTGCTTCTCACTCTTCTGCTCAGCCTTTTTCTGTGATTACAGATAATAAAAAAAACTCCTCAATGAAGTAATATCATACTAAGAATCGACCGGATGTCACGGTTACCCTCTCTTATGGGGGCAGTTGCGATGCTTAGACAGATTTGGTTGATCTGTGCAGCTTTTCTCAGGCTAAATTCCACTAAAGTCTGACCACAGGACATTTATTTAAACTTCACACTAATCACTTGTCAACTACTTTTGGTACAGTAATAACTTAACACAGTACTTATTATAAATTAAAAGAAGTGGAATCACAGTGTTGCTCCCGGTGCTAAAATCTGTAGCCTTACAAGATGAAAGTTTCACAAAACTTTGTCCAATAAACAAGCAACTTTTTACAAACTGCACTTATTTCATAATTGGGTAGTGTGACCTTAATTTAACCAGAAAGAAAATTGCAACAAAGTAGATTCTTCACCCCAAAAATCCGATGCGAAAATGTGTGATCACACATCAGTCATGATGTGCGATACATATCACTATATTGATCGTTACTATGGTACCCATTATGTCATTGGATGGTCGTATCACCTCGTACTTCGGTGCATGACAAAAAATATATATATATTTTTTTAATTTAAAAAACAAACTATATTAGGAAAGCAGGAAGTGAACAAATGTAACAGTTACTGATTGTAAAAGTACCAGATGGAAGGGTAGGATTTAATAAGCTTTGCTTCTTCTGTCTTTGTAGGGTCGTATCACCTCGTACTTCGGTACGTGACAAAAAAATATATATTTTTTTTTAATTTAAAAAACAAACTATATTAGGAAAGCAGGAAGTGAACAAATGTAACAGTTACTGATTGTAAAAGTACCAGATGGAAGGGTAGGATTTAATAAGATTTGCTTCTTCTGTCTTTGTAGGGTCGTATCACCTCGTACTTCGGTACATGACAAAAAATATATATATATATTTTTTTAATTTAAAAAACAAACTATATTAGGAAAGCAGGAAGTGAACAAATGTAACAGTTACTGATTGTAAAAGTACCAGATGGAGGGGTAGGATTTAATAAGACTTGCTTCTTCCTACTCCTTTTGGACATGTGGAACTGGGAACTGATTATGGGATGCACTCAATTGGAATTCAAATGAAATAAAACCATTACCAATACCATTAGACCTCCTCCTGTAAGAGTCAGACATTGAATGCTTTAATCTCTGCCAAGCGTCGGTCAGAAATAAGAAACAACGTCTCTATCGGTGGACATTTCACAGTCTAAGCCGCCACTGCTTTGAAAAACCGAGCATGACACATGCTCAGCGAAGATAAGATAAATTGGTTTTATTCCCACTGCCACATACGCACACATTACTGCACAGACATTCACCCGGAGACTGGGGTCGCCCTCGGTTCTAATCTCTGTAACCTCACCACTGTGGTCTCTCCCTCTGTCGTTTGCCAGACTCTCCTACCGTGTGGTCAAAATGAATTCCACCACAACTTTGAATACCTTCTGTCACTCTCGCTCACACGCATAAACACACACGCAGCCGCACACTCCATCAGTTGTCTGAATGACTGCTTTGCTATGATTCATCCTCACCGCACAGCCACCACGGCCACAAGACCCACAGTCTCGAGAGATTTCTCACTGTGTTCGTCAACACCTCTGTTTCAGTATAGGGGCCAGATTTGGTCTCAGTTGAAAGACCCGACTGCCAAACATTTGGTTGCGTTTATGAACTGCCTTGTGGAAGCGTCTTGTCTCTGATGGCTTTTGGATTATCCCGACTCAACAATCAATAAAAACATAATCTCATTGTCAGACTGTTTAAAGGCTCTCTGACCTCAGCGAGAGTTCCTCTATTCAGAACTGTGGTCATGTGCCGTCACCCGAGAAGTCAGAATCCTTACTGCTCTTATGCTAGGAGTCCACTGGGCCGGCGTCAGTTGGTGCCAGTTCGCACCAAAGATTATGTGATTGGCGCGTAGTGGCTCGCTGTGGCGCCGAATTAATGTTCGCTCGGCATGTTGCCGTTATTCGGCGCGCACTACGCGCCAATCACATAATCTTTGGCGCCAACTGGCGCCGGCCCAGTGGACTCCTAGCATGATTGGCACAACTTGGCTCGCGCCATTACATTCCAGTGGATTCCAATAGGTGGATTGTTTGTGACATTTGGTTCCACTTGGTGGACAAAGATTTTTCTTTCATTAATTTTCTGCCGCTTTCTTGACGAGGGTCGCAGGGGGTGCTGGAGCCTAACCCAGCCGTCTGGGAGGCGGGGTACACCCTGGACTGGTGGCCAGCCAATCATAGGGCACATATAGACAAACAACCATTCACAATCAGACTGCTCTTATGCTAGGAGTCCACTGGGCCGGCGCCAGTTGGTGCCAAAGATTATGTGATTGGCGCGTAGATTGGCGCCAATCACATAATCTTTGGCACCAACTGGCGCCAGCCCAGTGGACTCCTAGCATGATTGTCACAACTTGGCTCGCGCCATTACATTCCAGTGGATTCCAATAGGTGGATTGTTTGTGACATTTGGTTCCACTTGGTGGACACTTCACGCCGATTACAAAGATTTTTCATTCATTCATTTTCTGCCGCTTTCTTGACGAGGGTTGCAGGGGTGCTGGAGCCTATCCCAGCTGTCTGGGAGTAGGCGAGAGGCCTATGGACAATTTGGTGTCGCCAATTAACCTAGCATGTTTTTGGAATGTGGGAGGAAACCGGAGTACCCGGATAAAACCCACGCATGCACGGGGTGAACCTGCACGGTAACCACTCGTTCACCGCGCAGCCTTTTGTTACAATTGTGTTATTTCAAATTTGTTTTTTTATTTCACAATTGGTAAACACTTCCTGTTGAATTTGGAACCTAGCATGTTTTTGGAAGTCCTCGGAGAAAACCCACGCATGCACGGGGAGAACATGCAAACTCCACACACAGATAGCCGAGGGTGGGATTGAACTCGGGTCTCTTAGCTGTGATGTCTGCGCGCTAACCACTCGACCGCCGTGCAGCCCGACAAATTTTGAAATTTTCTTGCCGCCAAATTAAATTTTTTGCTGTGGGTTACGGGGCCACCACGAGCCAGTTGGGAGGCAGTTTGAGCCACTGCACACCACAAGGCACCTTATTGGTGACACTAGGCGCCACAGCAAATGTGCATTGGCTCGAACCGGCACCAACCGGCACCCGTCCAGTGGACTCTTAGCATTACTTAGCTTAACAAGTACTTTGTAATGCCAAACAAAAAAGGCTGATCTTAAGACTTTCTATTTTCTATTTAGTATTGTCTTAGATCATCTGCCACCGGTCGTCAAGTGCTTTTGCGGCGGTTGTGCGGTTTTTAAGGTATGAAGATGGCCGAATCAAATATATACGTTTGAATCAACTGGAGAGACATGCATTGACACCTTCCTGTTTTAATCGGACATTTGAACACATCAAAACTACTATGTGTACTGTAAATCATTGTTAAATCTCAGCCTATGAATAATAGAAAAATTACCCTGCTCACATTTCCCCTCTATTGATTTCACGTGCATTGCAAGGTTGCTGGAGACACTACAGATTTTCTCATGTTTCCATTCGGGGGGGACATTATTATACTTGAATACACAAAATCCTTTATTCACACTAGTTCTTTTTCTACGTCATGGTCATTTCAGTTGGAAATTAAAAGCAAAGGTCAATTGGAAAGAACACAGTTGTTCTTTGTGTGTCTCTTCCCATTTCTTGTGCGTCTGCAGATGGGATTACTCAATCTTAGAGAACAAACTTGAACCCAGATTTCATTTAAGGTCATTTCACTAAAGTAACTATTGTTCCCGAGAACAGTTTCCCAAACATTTTCAATTACTTGGCTTTTCCTGAGGACCCAACAATTCAAAAATACATCAAGTGTTGCCAGAATATACATGAATACATCTGAATCCATATGAAGTGATAATGAATAATAATAACATCGACTTTTACCCACACTAAGTATGAAAATGAAAGTGGTATACAACATTTGGGGCAAATCCAAGAACTGTGATTTTCCCATCTGGAATTGATATTTCATGGCTGAGCTGCACTCGAGCATGGCACCTCACTCATTGCTTCGCAGGTGAGCGAAAGCTGCCAACTCGTGTGTCATTAATTGTGTTTGCTTGCTGTGGTCACGACACTGATGGGGGAAATTATACCAGTCACACTTATTAACCGGACTTAAAAATCAAAAACCTTATTGAAATCATTTGGATACCTATCCAGTGACTGGACACAAATAACTAAAATCAAGATAGCAACAAACCCACTGATGAGAAAATGAGACCCTCCTCCGTCAGGTGTGCCGTGAGGAATTATCCAATATCACTTTTTATAATTAACATTAATTAATCATCATTTGCAAATATGATGTCAATAGCCATTATGTCAATAGTATACATGGACCCAAATATTCCAATTGCATTTGGTTTATTTGCTCAAACGGAAAGAATTGAACAGGGATGGAATATTCCTTTAACCAATCCGATTGAGGTATCTTGTACCCGCTCAAACGGAAAGTTGTCAGACTGCGTTCTTCTTCTTCTGTTGTTTATTGGCGGTTGGCAAGCAGCTTTCGTGTGCATTAGCGCCATCTGTGGAACAGAATCTAAACCCTTCTATACTTTATTCACAAGTGCAGTTTTATTAAAAAAGACAATATATATCTATATAAAACATGTCCTGAGTTTAATTATAAAATATTAGCAAGATTGAATTTGATCTTTTCCTGTTTAAATTGATCCCGGGTGCGTTCTTTCAGCGCATGCTCAGATATGACGTAACACGCAGATCCAGACGTTCTTCACTTTTAAAAATGGCGGCGAGCAATCGGCACTGGACTAAGCAAAGTTTTGTTTTTGATTCAAACTAAATTTCAAGACTGGACAGACGAAAAAAATGGCAATACGGAGTTATTCCAACAAGTGAAAGAAAAACTCACGGAACCCGGTATCACGTGATGTTGATGTTTACGTTTTACTGGGCATGCCCTATTGACTATTCTGTTTGATTTTCACGGCGCATGTAGACAAGAGATTGGAATATTCCTTTCTATGGATACCATTGTTTCCCGAAAGGTCATTGGTAAAGAGAAAAAGTGGTGATGTAAAAACATGGCTACTGTGGAGTGTCTGTGGTGTAAAGACTGGCAGAGCAATGTAATATTGGTCCGTGTGGCAACACCTGCCTTGTTCCTCCCATAGACTTATTGATGCACGTGTGAGGTCGTGGTGACATTTTGGAACATTTTTGGTTAGCGGTGTGCCACAAGATTTTTACAATGTAAAAAATGTGCCATGGCTCAAAAAAGGTTGAAAAACACTGACCTACAAAGCCCTCCACGGTCTGACCCCCCCATATCTCACAGACTTTGCTCCATCCACACAATCCCCCGCGTCCCCTTCGCTCCTTAGACTCCAACCTCCTGGCACTCCCCTGTAAGACCAAGCTCCGAACCTGCCCCCACTTTCTGGAACTCTTTACCCCATTCACTCCGTGTTTGCCCTGACCGTCCCAGTTTCAAAAAACAACTAAAAACCCACCTTTTGTTTTTAATGTCTAACTTTTTATATCTGACTGCTGTGCCCTGCCTCGCTTTTATTTGTTTTAATTGTGTATTAACGAATCAATGTTGTATTTTTATGTATATTTCACTTTGTTTACTTGCTTTTATTCAACCCCATTCTTCTGTAAAGCGTCTGAGTATTTATATTTTATATATAATTTTTTTATTAATATATAATTAAAATAAATTAAAAATAAATTAAAAACCTAACCCTAAATAAAAAATAAATAAATACATTTTTAAAAATTTTTTCATATATATTAAATACTTTGAGTATTTATATATAATATGTTTTGAAAAGCGCTATACAAATAAAATGTATTATTATTTATTATTATTATGTCTCACAGCATGGGGTCAAGTCCCGTATCTCTTGAGGGCAGCTTGATTCAATTGAGAGCTGGTGGAAGATGATGGCGGTGTGACGAAATCGTCTCTGCTTTTTTTTTTTCCCCCCCATTTGACATGGAGGCTGCGATCTCCATCTTGGCTGTTTTTTTGGCCTCCTCCTCAAGTCTTCTCCATAAATCACTCAATCTCAACTCACACAAACACTTCCTCTATTTCTCACAGGGACACACTGTATACACAGAGACGGACACATAGGACACACAAGTTTGACTGGGATCACATGGGGGCCAAAGGGTGGGGGGGGGGGCGAGCTGAAGCTGTGCTCTCGTGTGATAAATGTTTCAAACAAAATACAATTGCTTTCTGCCAGAACCCTGTCTTGCTGCGGAAATGTGTCCAGCAGACTTTTAACACACGCATACACAATCAGGATGCGGCCTGTTGCCAACAATAAGACTTTTGCAACGTGTCTCAGTATTTTGTTGACTCTCTTTGACTGAATCGCAATTGACGAATCCGATTCATCTTTATTATGTTTACACACAAGGTGACCTGCCACTGCTCTCCGTGACTGGGAATTATCATGCGGACGACGCTCAAGTTTGATGCGGCTTTACGTTGTTTGTTCCGTTGCCAGGTCTTGTGTTTATAACAGTGTGCTCAACCGCATACAAATGATACAAACAATACCGTACGGCCATCCCCGCCCGCCTCAACATTGTGCTTACAATGTCGCTCCCTCGCATTTCTGACAGGTCACATGTAGTACTCTGGTCGTGAGCCGTCATGAGATCGGTTATATCGAAGTACTGCTTATTACGATACTATTTTCATTTCCCGGCAAATTTCTAGTCTTTTATGATATAATTAGTTCCATTAGTACGATACCCGGTTATTATGATAATCCGGTTACTACGATGCCCTTTTCATCTCCCGCCAGCCAATTTGGTCTGCTTATATCGATACAAAAGCAGCTTAAATCAATCTTTGCTTAAGGATTTCAATACCAAAAAAGAACACGGCGAACGGCTGCTTCCAGTCAACTTTATTTTTCACACTTCCACCACCAGAGCACAGCACAGCACACACACCGATTCCCGCACTTCCTGGTTCACAGGTCATGCTCAACCCGCCCCACATAGCTGGCCAAACACATGCCTGCAACAGAAGAACCAACTGACATAGCATACACACCTATTCCAACGAAGACACAAGCGTACAAATACATGTATTTAATTGTGTCTACGAGAGTCATTGCTGATCCCGAGTACAGTACAGACCAAGGATTTGGTCACCATTCCTGGAAGTTGAAAACACCCCAGTTCTTGGACGTGTCACTCATTGAGCATGTTTGGGACGCTCAAAGTGTTGCGTTTATATTTTTTGTTGAGTGTATTTGTAATAACAGTTGAGTCACTGCTATTCCGTCGTTCAGTTGTTTGACGCTGACATAAACCAACCAGGCGGTTCGTCTCATTTCAAATGAAAAGGAAATGTGTAGAAAATATGCGCTTGCACCCGGCCACTTACGTCATGAAACCGTGTAAATATACAATAGTCTATGTTTTCCTGCGTGAAAAAAAATGTTTTGGAAGATTACTCTTGTTTGCCTCTTGGGAATCAAACCCAGCGATGTTGAAAGGATTGTCTCGGTATTTGGTTGAGGAGGTTGGAAACAGACAATGTAACATTCAGATTAGAGTCCGCCCATTGATTTATGCCGACTAAACCCAAAGTAAATACCGAATATATTTAACCAGATATCGATATACCTGTACCGCGTTTGACCTCATGATAAGATAATTGAACATTGCGACCGTTTGTGAAGTGGAAGGTGCTGCTCATGAATATAAATCACCTCCGGGGATGGATTTATGATGAATGGTTTTCACACAATCCAAACAGTGACGGCGGGGTTATGATCTGGCCGTAGATACAGCAGAGTCATTTCAGGACTGCAATGAGTTGGCGCCAGTTAAAAGGTGCCGCCAGGTGTCCGTCGGATAGGATGAGAAGGATAAGGCACTGTTGGACGTTTACATGCCTGCACCCACTGACCTGTGTGTGTGTGTGTGTGTGTGTGTGTGTACGTGTACTGTACTCGACACCAGCCTGACAGCCTGGTCGGCCAGCGATGCATTAGCGGTGGCCAGAGATGGGTTGGTATGGAATTAATAATGGATACCCTTCTTTACCTCTGAATAAATCAGGACCAGAGAAATGGAGAGAGACATCCAGGAGAGAGTTGGAGAAATTCTCATTAACAATTAACTATGAATGAAAGAAAGAAAGGCAAAATTAACAATTCTCTCCTTCTAGTTTGGTAACAGCAGAAAGGACACGCCACCAGCAAATACAAATAGACGGTGTGGACATTGAAAGGGTGAACAAAAATACATTTCTGGGGATCACAATAGATGAAAATTACAAATATACAACATAAGGTGGCCAGAAATATTTCAATATTGAACAAAGCAAAATTTGTTCTCAATCAGAAATCACTCCACACTCTTTATTGCTCTCTGGTTCTACCATATCTTACTTATTGTGTGGAAATATGGGATAATAACCTTAAAAGCAATCTTCACTGGCTAAATGTACTGCAAAAAAGGCCAGTAAGGATAATTCATAATGCCGCCTACAGAGAACATACTAACTCCTTATTTCTAAAATCACAAATACTTCAACTTGCTGATATAGTTCATCTTCAAACAGCTAAAATAATGCATAAGGCTAAAAATAACCAATTAGCTAAAAATGTCATCCAATACTTCTCTACAAGAGAGGAGAAATATGATCTCAGGGAAGAAGTACATTTGAAACACTTCTATGCTAGGACTACGTTATGCTAGCCATAGCATTTCAGTATGTGGAATCAAACTATGGAATGGATTGAGTAAGGAAATCAAACAATGCACAACGATGAGCCAATTCAAGAAACAATACAAGCAGTTGATGTTTGCTAAATACAAGGATGAAGAGTCTTGAACCAGTCATGATGTGCTATATATATCACTATATTGACACTTACTATGGTACCCATTATGGCATTGGATGCCCATATCAACCTTGTCAAATAAAACTAAAAAAATTAAAATTAAAAAAACAAAAAAATTTTTTTTTTAATTATATTAGGAAAGCAGGAAGTGAACAAATGTAACAGTTACTGATTGTAAAAGTACCAGATGGAGGGGTAGGATTTAATAAGATTTGCTTCTTCCTACTCCTTTTGGACATGTGGAACTGTGAACTGATTATGGGATGCATTCAATTGTAATCTGATGCATGTTCAAATGAAATAAAACCATTACCATTACCATTACCATTTGTATAACCAGAAGACGAATAAAGAGGGGAACCTCTGAATGGTTTCTCTACTCTGTTGTTATCTTTGCATGTCAGGCTGAAGACCAGACGTTCGCCTTCCCTGATATCTTCCCGGAAAAGACCAGCACACCGGCACAGGGCTCCATGGAGGAAATGCAGGAGAAGTTCATGGAGGACGAGCGGCAGAGGCAGAAACCTGACCCCAGGAGAGGAGGGGTCACGGAGTGGTTCGGACTCTGAGGCGGCGGCGGCGGCGGCGGCCCACGACTGGGAGCCATTTATGCCTGTACACGTGTGAGTGTTTCGTTAGGTATCTCACGTATTCGAGAAGGAATTGTCGGGATGTCGTTTCTGTTTCAGCATTCAAAGCTTCCAAGGGAATGACTTGAATTCCCATCTTTCCTCAAATCAACCAACCCATGAACCTCAGTTTGCTCACATGACCTCCTCCTTTGTTGACTTTGTTCTTTGCCATCTTGTCGTGGATCTCCTCTTTTCTTTTCTCGGTTCATGATTTTTACTCATTCATGGTGGATCCTCTGAAGTTGAACACAATCTATCAAATAAGGCATCAAAGTGTTATGAAGTGCCCTTCATAATAAACCCTTGATGACACTGTGACATTCCTATGTAATCATCCAACATTGAAACCTTGGTTAATGTCCGCCCCGGTTAGCATTTTTTGTGTTTGATGTCCAAATTTTTGGATAAAATTTGGCCATGAATTGCTTTTGTTTGGCGTCCAAAAATATCTTGGATCTCACACCAAAGACAAAATCTTGTGTGACTTGCACATGTTGGTGCAGTGCATTGTATTTTTACCTCATTTTTTTGCCTGTAAAATTCTATAATTATTGTCTATAAAGTGTGTTTTGTATTAACATTTTTGGGGGTCTGGAACGGATTAATTGGATTTACTTGATTTTCTGTGGGAACATTTGTTTTAGAGTCTGTTTTGGTTTGAGTCAGATTAATGACTCAAACCAAGGCACCACTGTAATGCTAATATTAATTAATGACAAATTATTTTTGCCTCATTTTTTTGCCTCTAAAACTCGATAATTATTGTCTATAAAATGCGTTTTGTGTTAACATTTTTGGGTGTCTGGAACGGATTAATTGGATTTACTTCATTTTCTTGGGAACATTTGCTTTGTTTAGAGTTCGTTTTGGTTTGAGTCGGATTAATGACTTTAACCAAGACACCACTGTAATGCTAATATTAATTAATGGCAAATTATATTTGCCTCATTTTCTGCCTGTAAAACTCAATAATTATTGTCTATAAAATGCGTTTTGTGTTAACATTTTTGTGTGTCTGGAACGGATTAATTGGATTTACTGATTTTCTGTCGGAACATTTGCTTTGTTTAGAGTCTGTTTTGGTTTGAGTCGGATTAATGACTTTAACCAAGACACCACTGTTATGCTAATATTAATTAATGGCAAATTATTTTTGCCTCATTTTCTGCTTTTTAAACTATAATTATTGTCTATAAAATGTGTTTTGTGTTAACATTTTTGGGTGTCTGGAACGGATTAATTGGATTTATTTGATTTTCTGTGGGAACGTTTAGTCCGTTTTGGTTTGAGTCGGATTAATGACTTTAACCAAGACACCACTGTAATGCTAATATTAATTAATGGCAAATTATTTTTGCCTCATTTTCTGCATGTAAAACTCTAATTATTGTCTATAAAATGTGTTTTGTGTTAACATTTTTGAGGGTCTGGAATGGATTAATTTGATTTACTTGATTTTCTGTGGGAACGTTTAGTCCGTTTTGGTTTGAGTCGGATTAATGACTTTAACCAAGACACCACTGTAATGCTAATACGTATTAATTAATGGCAAAAGTGCATCCATGATGGGATTAATTGATTAATTTAAAACAAAACTTACGTTTCGTGCACCGTCAGATGCATGTTTTACTTAATTCTGTTTAGTTTCAAAAGAGCGTTCAACTTTTGGGCCGTTACCTTTCACTCTGCGTGCTTCTGCAACAGGTCTTCCTCTCACAGCGCACTAAAAGAAGTGGTGTGGTATCCCTTACAGATTTGACTCGCAGCCAATTGGAAAAGACCACCAGGACAACCCACATCCTTTCTTTTTATGATTTTGCCTCGGATTAATTGACCAATTTAGGTAAACAACATTTCAGTTGGTTCAGCAAAGCAACATCATGGAATGTTTTATTATTTAGTTATAGCACCTCTCGCCTTAATGTGGAGGAAAATCTACCCAATTATTACTGCTTGTTGCAATTAGATGTAATAAACGAGTCACCCGAACAAAAGTGGTGTGCTTGCTTGTTCTTGTTCTCGCTGCCGCACTCAACAACTCGCGCTGTGCCAACGTGGTCTGGTAGCTGTTTTGACAAAGTAATGATCTGTGATTGAATCGGGCCACTGGAGGACTGTGCACGCTTACGGTAAAAAAGGCCCATAAAGGGGAGGAACCTCTCCTGGGCTGGTGTGCATCCTCCATTACTATGTCTTGAGGCCAAGGTTACTGTAAGTGTCCCCCAGCCGTGACCACAAAATGTTGGCTCATACAAAAAGGTCGGGTCTCTGACCCTGAACCAGCCGACACCGCTATCACTAAGGAGAATGTCAATATTGATCCTGTTGGCCCATTGTGTGCTGCCTGGAAAAGCTTACCCCCAGTGCTGCTTTAAAGCCAGCCCGTTTTGAAGAGAACAATCTGCTTATTACTCAGCATTTTTCTGTCTGCTGTGTTATTACTCACTTGCTTTGTCTGCCCACCCCATTGTCCGCAGTTAGAATTGCTACAAAAGTACAAATTAGTATTTTTTTTCTCTCTTGGAAAGAAACCATACTATGTAACTGTGCATATACTTTGATGAAATGTATTGTTATTTACTGAAAACAATCAATATATACTGTATTTATATAAATATGTAAAAATTAGGGATGCTTCGATGGATTGATTTCCGTAAAAAACGTGATCGGCCTATGCAGATAAATGCCTTTCAAAGCCGACCACAAAAACCGATGGCGGTGTTGAACATGAATCACGTCGGGTTGACAACACCTGTATCGAGTCGACGAGGAACGTGTTCCGTATTACCGTGAAAGTCAACAATAGTCTGTAAAACCTGAATGGTTTCGTGTTACAGGCTACGTGAATTGGCGTTTGACTTTTCTTGCATGTTTTTTTTTTTTTTTTACCATAACGACATTTTGTGATTAAAACAAACAAGCACCGTGATTAGTTTGGAGCTTGTTTTTGTCTCTCTGGAAAGTGGGTATTTCTTTTATGAGGTACGTACTAAGTGTTTATCTTCAAAGCACCTTTTGTGTGTTGTTTAGCGAACTTAAAAGATTATCTGCCCAAAAATTAATTTTTTTAAATAATTACCTATTTGTTACGAGCCCTTGGAATTGTCTAACAACGCACTTATCATAAATACTCCAATACTACATAAATCATCCAATACTTCTCTACAAGAGAGGAGAAATATGATCTCAGGGAAGAAGTACATTTGAAACACTTCTATGCTAGGACTACGTTATGCTAGCCATAGCATTTCAGTATGTGGAATCAAACTATGGAATGGATTGAGTAAGGAAATCAAACAATGCACAACGATGAGCCAATTCAAGAAACAATACAAGCAGTTGATGTTTGCTAAATACAAGGATGAAGAGTCTTGAACCAGTCATGATGTGCTATATATATCACTATATTGACACTTACTATGGTACCCATTATGGCATTGGATGCTCATATCACCTTGTCAAATAAAACTAAAAAAATTTAAATTAAAAAAACAAAATTTTTTTTTATTAGGAAAGCAGGAAGTGAACAAATGTAACAGTTACTGATTGTAAAAGTACCAGATGGAGGGGTAGGATTTAATAAGCTTTGCTTCTTCCTACTCCTTATCACTATATTGACACTTACTATGGTACCCATTATGGCATTGGATGCTCATATCACCTGCTACTTTGGTACGTGACAAAAAACAAATTAAAATTATATAATAAATAAATTAATAAATGAATAAATAATAAAGTTTTTGGGGAAACTTTAAAATGACGGTGTATACTTGGTATTGGTACATGTTTGTATATTTCTGAGGTATACTTTTGGGGTGTTAAGTTGATGTGTGATGAATTTAGTGTGGTCATCAGTAAGCTAACACGGCGAGTCAGACTTTTGTTGTTGTTGGTATGTATGGTACAGTATGGTCATATCACCTCGTACTTCGGTATGAGACAAAAAATGTATTAGGAAAGCAGGAAGTGAACAAATGTAACAGTTAGTGATTGTAAAAGTACCAGATGGGAGGGGTAGGATTTAATAAGCTTTGCTTCTTCCTACTCCTTTTGGACATGTGGAACTGGGAACTGATTATGGGATGCATTCAATTGTAATCTGATGCATGTTCAAATGAAATAAAACCATTACCATTACCATTACCATGATAGGTCCCATTTAAGAATTGCACCTAGAGGTAAATTGAACAGTCCGTTTCGGTCAGAAACAAGAAGAGGTGCAGAATCTGGAAGATCCGGAACACTTTCTCTGCCAGTTATTGTGAGTAGCTGCTCTACAGGAGTCAACCATTACCATTACCATAAATTAATGGTATGTCCAGTTAATTAACGTGATCGGTATTGGCCGGTCCGACTCATGGATGATCAGAATCGGCATCATAATTGTTTTTACAATTGTATCAATAATAAACTAACACAATATAAATAATAGTAATTCTAACTTAATATGCTATTTATTGTTGCGCTGCCTCATGTGCTTCTATGTCGAATGCAGATTGTTTTTAACGATGACACCCTGAGAAAAAAACGATGATCTAAAGCTTGTTTTTCCACAGCATCCTCAGTCAGTCAGTTGGTGAGCTCATGGCTGCTCACGCTGATGAGTAAGTCAGTGAAAATGATTCCTCAGAGGCCGCAGGAGGTGTCAAACTACTGAATGATTCACCGGTAGTCATCGCCCAGACGTACAAACTTGAGTTTTTAACTACGGTGTCTTAGAGTAGTGGATCTCAACGGGTTTGTCTCGGAGATCCAACATCATACCTCGATCATACCAGTGCCGAGGCACATTCAAATCAAGATTGTCAGATCAGCAAACGTAGATGTTCATAACACATTTCATACGGGACACATTCAAGGAACTCCATCTGAGAACTGCAGTACAGTGTGGGTCTGGACGCTGCATAAACCCCTCTACAATGCAATGATAATTATAGGCATAGCTGCATCGTGGACAAGTGGTTAGCACGCAGGCCTCAAAGCTAAGAGACCAGAGTTCAATTCCACCCTCGGCCATCTCTTTGTGGAGTTTGCACGTTCTCCCCATGCATGCGTGGGTTTTCTCCGGGGACTTAAAAAAACATGCTAGGTTCCAAATTCAACAGGAAGTGTTTACCAATTGTGAAATTAAAAAAAAACAAATTTGAAATAACATGATTGTAACAAGAGGCTGCACGGTGAGCAAGTGGTTACCGTGCAGGCCTCACAGCTAGATGACCTCAGTTCAATTCCACCGAGTTTGCATGTTTTTCCGGGTTTTCTACGAGTACTCCGGTTTCTTCCCACATTCCAAAAACATGCTAGGTTAATTAGCGACTCCAAATTGTCCATAGGTATGAATGTGAGTGTGAATGGTTGTTTGTCTATATGTGCCCTGTGATTGGCCGGCCACCAGTCCAGGGTGTACCCCGTCTCTCGTCCGAAGACAGCTGGGATAGGCTCCAGCACCCCCGCGACCCTCGTGAGGAAAAAGTGGTAGAAAATGAATGAATGAATGAATGTAACAAGAGGCTGCACGGTGTGCAAGTGGTTACCGTGCAGGCATCACAGCTACATGACCCCAGTTCAATTCCACCGAGTTTGCATGTTTTTCCGGGTTTTCTCCGTGTTCTCCGGTTTCCTCCCACATTCCAAAAACATGCTAGGTTAATTAGCGACTCCAAATTGTCCATAGGTATGAATGTGAGTGTGAATGGTTGTTTGTCTATACAGTGAAGAAAATAAGTATTTGAACACCCTGCTATTTTGCTATTTCTCCCACTTAGAAATCATGGAGGGGTCTGAAATTTTCATCGTAGGTGCATGTCCACTGTGAGAGAGATAAACTAAAAAGAAAAATCCAGAAATCACAATGCATGATTTTTTAACAATTTATTTGTGTGATACAGCTGCAAATAAGTATTTGAACACCTGTGTATCATCTAGAATTCTGACCCTGAAAGACCTGTTAGTCTGCCCATTAGAAGTCCACCTGCACTCCATGTATCATCCTGAATCAGATGCACCTGTTTGAGGTCGTTAGCTGCATAAAGACACCTGTCCACCCCATACAATCAGTAAGACTTTAACTTGTAACATGGCGAAGACCAAAGAGCTGTCCAAAGACACCAGAGACAAAATTGTACACCTCCACAAGGCTGGAAAGGGCTACGGAGCAATTACCAAGCAGCTTGGTGAAAAAAGGTCCACTGTTGGAGCTATCATTAGAAAATGGAAGAAGCTAAACATGACGGTCAATCTCAATCGGAGTGGAGCCCCATGCAAGATATCACCTCGTGGGGTCTCAATGATTCTAAGAAAGGTGAGGAATCAGCCCAGAACTACACGACAGGACTTGGTCAATGACCTGAAAAGAGCTGGGACCACCGTTTCCAAGGTTACTGTAGGTAATACACTAAGACGTCATGATGTGAAATCATGCATGGCACGAAAGGTTCCCCTGCTTAAACCAGCACATGTCAAGGCCCGTCTTAAGTTTGCATATGACCATTTGGATGATACAGAGGAGTCATGGGAGAAAGTTTTATGGTCAGATGAGACCAAAATAGAACTTTTTGGTCATAATTCCAATAAGCGTGTTTGGAGGAAGAAGAATGAAGAGTACAATCCGAAGAACACCATCCCTACTGTGAAGCATGGGGGTGGTAGCATCATGCTTTGGGGGTGTTTTTCTGCACATGGGACAGGACGAGTGCACTGCATTAAAGAGAGGATGACTGGGGCCGTGTATTGTGAGATTTTGGGGAACAACCTCCTTCCCTCTGTCAGAGCATTGAAGATGGGTCGTGGCTGGGTCTTCCAACACGACAACGACCCGAAGCACACAGCCAGGAAAACCAAGGAGTGGCTCCGTAAGAAGCATATCAAGGTTCTAGCATGGCCCAGCCAGTCTCCAGACCTGAACCCAATCGAAAATCTTTGGAGGGAGCTCAAACTCCGTGTTTCTCAGCGACAGCCCAGAAACCTGACTGATCTAGAGAAGATCTGTGTGGAGGAGTGGGCCAAGATCCCTCCTGCAGTGTGTGCAAACCTGGTGAAAAACTACAGGAAACGTTTGACCTCTGTAATAGCAAACAAAGGCTACTGTACCAAATATTAACATTCATTTTCTCAGGTGTTCAAATACTTATTTGCAGCTGTATCACACAAATAAATTGTTAAAAAATCATGCATTGTGATTTCTGGATTTTTCTTTTTAGTTTATCTCTCTCACAGTGGACATGCACCTACGATGAAAATTTCAGACCCCTCCATGATTTCTAAGTGGGAGAAATAGCAAAATAGCAGGGTGTTCAAATACTTATTTTCTTCACTGTATGTGCCCTGTGATTGGCTGGCCACCAGTCCAGGGTGTACCCCGCCATTTATTTGAAATATGAAAGTTTTTGATATATTTTTTAAGTATATAGTTTCTTTATAAATAATACAATGTGGAAATTCAGCTGACAAAGCAAAGTGCCTGGTTGTGAAAGAAACAGATGACAGAAAAGAACGTGGTGGGGGGGTTTGACCACGAAACGCAACATTTCCCTTCTATGAAATGTATTTAAGAGCCAGCCTGATATAACAATAATAAATATATTATATAAATAATAAGCTTCATGTACGGTTACCAGGTTGCCAGAGTTCTTGCTTTTTCTAAATCCTCCAAAGTCTTGTGTGAAGCCTGGAGGAGCATGAGCAGTTCTTCGTAAGACTGACTCATCAAACATTTGTAGTGGGGACACCAGACCGGCACCTGCGTGAAAGCGGACAAACAAGCGTTGACATTTTGGTATCGTGTGTCCAAAAAAAAACAAAAAAAAACTATGAAAGTTTATCTTAAGTGTGTTGATATTTTTAGTGTATTTTCTTCAGCAGTGATATCATTTTCAAAGCTGCAAGAATGATGCTGCAGTGATGTCAATGATGCACTGATGTCATCCCCATACTACTGGCAGCCCCCCCCCCAGGGGGGCGGGGGGCAGGGTATATTTCTGGGAATTGCGCTAATTATGCTATATGTGTTAACCCATACAGTATTTTAATCCCACATTCTCTTTCTTTGTCTACTCAGCTTGACAACAACACATCGGACGAGAGGCGGGGCACAGTCTCGCCAGCCAATCACAGGGCACATATAGACAAACAACCATTCACACTCACATTCATACCATAGTCCAAAAATATTGATAAACAAGTTATATTATATGTAGTACTCTTGTCACAGCAATATTACACTGATAAGACGATGGTCTTTCCGACATGATAGCATATATATACATGCATATATATTATATATATATGGATATATACATACATATATGTATATTTTATAATTAGTAATAATAATTTTATTATATTATATATTTTATTATTAATTGGCGACTCCAAATTGTCCATAGGTATGCAAGTCGACCAGTCCAGGGTGTACCCCGCCTCTCGCCCAAAGACAGCTGGGATAGGCTCCAGCACCCCCGCGACCCTCGTGAGGAAAAAGCGGTAGAAAATGAATGAATTAACTAATTTTATAATTAGTTTTTTAGTTAATTAGTTTTTATTAGATTTTATTACAAACTTGTCCTCTCGTTTTGTGTGGAAGTGGTACATTCTTGGCTTCTTACATTGTCTTTTTTTCCTCCACGTTGTTTGAAACACTTTCTTAAGTATAAAATAAATAAATCAGACGTTAAATAGTGAGCTCAGTACCTTGCTATATACTTTGAGCAGCGGCCATTTTTTATGTGCCTGCAGAGATCCCGTCGCCGGAGCATTAGTGTTGCGCAATATGGTGTAAACTTAAAATAATGGGAGTTTAAAGGAGCTTCGGAGCGGCTCTAATAATGAGAAAAGGTCATTCTGGTGTGTCGACGTGGCTGCTAACTAAAATAAACGTGGCACTGAGGTAGTACTGCATATCCGCCGTGTATTCTATGAACAGTACATATGTTGATAAATAATACATAGAATGTTATGCATCAGCAGAAGAATATAGCCGTGATCCCGCCTCAGCAAGTCATGGTACTGTACTGAAAGAGGCGTTTAAAGGAGTGTAAACACAGCGGGGGGGGGGGGGGGGGGGGGTGACAGTAAAGCAGACCAAACCTCTACGGGAATCACACAAGGATTCGTACACCAGATGCTACGTAAGCCAATGCTTCATTTAAACACCAACTATTCCAATAGAACAGAAGAAAATGGCTGAAAAACTGCTTTTTTCAAGTTAATTCATAAATTATCATTGTTTTTTTTGTTGTACAATATTTATTAATCAAAACATATTGAAATACAGGCTGCACGGTGGACGAGTGGTTAGCGTGCAGACCTCACAGCTAGGAGACAAGGGTTCAATTCCACTCTCGGCCATCTCTGTGTGGAGTTTGCATGTTCTCCCCGTGCATGCGTGGGTTTTTCCTCCCACATTCCAAAAACATGCTAGGTTAATTAGCCACTCCAAATTGTCCATAGTGTGAATATTGTGAATGGTTGTTTGACTATATGTGCCCTGACCTCTGGGATAGGCTCCAGCACCCCCGCGACCCTTGTGAGGATAAGCGGTAGAAAATGAATGAATATTGAAATACAAGTGATATATAGTATTCTGGGCGGCACGGTGGTCGAGTGGTTAGTGCGCAGACCTCACAGCTTGGAAACCTGAGTTCAATTCCACCCACAGCCATCTCTGTGTGGAGTTTGCATGTTTTTCTTGTGCATATGTGGGTTTTTTCCGGGTACTCCGGTTTCCTCCCACATTCCAAAAACATGCTAGGTTAATTAGCCACTCCAAATTGTCCATAGGTATGAATGTGAGTGTGAATGGTTGTTTGACTATATGTGCCCTGTGATTGGCTGTAACCTGCTTCTCGTCCAAAGACAGCTGGGATAGGATCCAGCACCCCTGCAACATTGAGACATTACCTTAACACAGTTCTCCCATTCTGTGTGGAAGTGGTACGGTACCTGGGTGTAAGTATGTACTACTGGCTTCGAAAAGGGGCGGGGCTGTGAGATGTACGCATGCATTTGCTTTGCCTGACTTATTGCTATGTGAAAAAAGGATGCAAAGCAGGAACATGGAGGTGACGAGGAAAGGGAAGAAGCAAGGAAGTGCAAGTCTAAAGGAGATGACATCACTGGGAAAATGCTGAGCTGGATTTAAAGGCTCCTGGATGAAAGAGGTCCCACTCCCACTAAGCACCATCCCGCTCACTCTTTCTTCTATCTCATGAGATGTACAGTGCAGGTCGTGTTCCCATCCCTACATGGTTAGTTAATGGAAGGGGGGTTGAATATTTTAAACAGGCTCCTCCACTCTTCTACTTTTGCACCCCCCCTCTCACCACCGCTCCCCCCCTTGTTCAGTTGTGCATTAGTCCAAGTGCACACATGACCCTGTTTCTTCTACTGCAGTTCACATCCAAAACCTGCATGGCATATTTTAAGGATAACTGCATACAGCAGGGGCTGCACGGTGGACGAGTGGTTAGCGCACAGACCTCACAGCTAGGAAACCAGGGTTCAATTCCACCTTCGGTCATCTCTGTGTGGAGTTTGCAAGTTCTCCCCGTGCGTGAGTGTGTTTTTTCCAGGTTTTCCGTTTTCCTCCCACATTCCAAAAACATGCTAGGTTAATTAGCCACTCTAAATTGTCCATAGCTATGAATGTGAGTGTGAATGGTTGTTTGACTATATGTGCCCTGTGATTGGCTGGCCACCAGTCCAGGGTGTACCCCGCCTCTTGCCCGAAGACAGCTGGGATAGGCTCCAGCACCCACCGCGACATTTAAAACCATGTGTGTACATGCGTTAAAATTGCCATTCAATGCCTAACCTGCGCGCTACCCTCCTCGCTCCATCCTGTCATGTGTGATTTTTCCGTTGACACAGCAATTCTGCCACCTTGTGGACGTTTTTAATGGCTTAAAATTTATCTGAGGTGAAAACAGCTGGGATAGGCTCCAGCACCCCCCGCGACCCTTGTGAGGGTAAATGGTAGAAAATGAATGGATACAACAGGAAACTATGCATCCATCCACCCATTTCCTCATTAAGGTCACTGGTAAGCTGGAGCCTACCCCAGGTAACTTCGGGGTAGAACAGGATCGGTACCAATTCCGATTCCTTGTTTTCGATTCTTGATTCCGATGCTTTCAAGAGGCTGGGTCAAAAATGTTTGGATGTTTTAAATGCTGGTGCTAACTTTTTTTTTTTTTGCTAACTTTAGATCAACTTTATTTGTATTTCTCTTTCACAAAGGATGTTGAATATCCATCCTGTTATGCTCTGTGTGACTTGTTGAACTTATTTCCTGTTTTATTTTGCAAGCACTTCCTGTTTTTTTTTAACTATTTACAGTCACCTTTACTTCATTTAGTCCCAGCTGGTGGTGATTGGTAATCAGTTGGCTTCTTCAGGAGGCGTGTGTGGCTTGTTTCATTTGCTGGTTTGTTGTGAACTTTTGGTTGGCTTTGGACGAATGTCTGCTTAAAAATAAACAATAACAAAAAAAAAAATCGTGAAAGAATCGGAATGTTACTCCCGGTTTCTGGGCTCCACCCTGCACACGTCGCCTGTCCAACATAGCCTAATTAAGCTAACATGCAAATGGCACTGAAATGAGGATTCAAAACCTCCACTTCCTTACTGGGTGACTAACAGACTAACCACTAGTACTACTGGCCCAGGAATATATTTCTATGTATATGTATCTAGCAGTATACAAATTGGATGGATGTACTATATACTGTACGAGGGCCTTGAGGCCGCACTTTGGACACCACTGCTCGAGGTCCTCTGACTTTCCTCCCATGTTATGTTAATTGGAGACTCTAAATTATTGAAATTAGGCTGCCTCTTGCCCAAAGTCGCCCGTCATTGTTTGCATGCTATCCTCAATAAAATATGAAAACCTATAAATGTTTGGGTGGTTTTAGTTTCATCTGTGTGATTTTGACAAAGAGCAGATCACATTTGATGGTGATTTTATGCAGAAATGTGAGAAATTCCAAAAGGTTCAGATACTTTTTCATACCACTGTAACATGAATATTTACAGTCAAATCCTTTACACATGTTACATTGTATGAAAACCTATAAATGTTTGGGCGGTTTTAGTTAAAGCAGACACTGTTTTTTCATATTTGTGATTTTGACAAAGAGCAGATCTCATTTGATGGTGATTTTATGCAGAAATGTGAGAAATTCCAAAAGGTTCAGATACTTTTTCATACCACCATCACATGAATATTTACAGTCAAATCCTTTACATATGTTACATTATATGAAAACCTAGGAATGTTTGGGTGGTTTTAGTTAAAGCAGACACTGTTTTCTCATCTGTGTGATTTTGATTTTTTCAGATCACATTTGATGGTGATTTTATGCAGAAATTCCAAAAGGTTCAGATACTTTTTCATACCACCATAACATGAATATTTACAGTCAAATCCTTTACATATGTTACATTATATGAAAACCTATAAATGTTTGGGCGGTTTTAGTTAAAGCAGACACTGTTTTTTCATATTTGTGATTTTGACAAAGAGCAGATTTCATTTGATGGTGATTTTATGCAGAAATGTGAGAAATTCCAAAAGGTTCAGATACTTTTTCATACCACTGTAACATGAATATTTACAGTCAAATCCTTTACATATGTTACATTATATGAAAAACTATAAATGTTTGGGTGGTTTTAGTTAAAGCAGACACTCTTTTTTCATATATGTGATTTTGATTTTTTCAGATCACATTTGATGGTGATTTTATGCAGAAATGTGAGAAATTCCAAAAGGTTCAGATACTTTTTCATACCACTGTAACATGAATATTTACAGTCAAATCCTTTACATATGTTACATTATATGAAACCCTATAAACGTTTGGGCGGTTTTAGTTAAAGCAGACACTGTTTTTTCATATTTGTGATTTTGACAAAGAGCAGATTTCATTTGATGGTGATTTTATGCAGAAATGTGAGAAATTCCAAAAGGTTCAGATACTTTTTCATACCACTGTAACATGAATATTTACAGTAAAATCCTTTACATATGTTACATTATATGAAAACCTAGGAATGTTTGGGTGGTTTTAGTTAAAGCAGACACTGTTTTCTCATCTGTGTGATTTTGATTTTTTCAGATCACATTTGATGGTGATTTTATGCAGAAATTCCAAAAGGTTCAGATACTTTTTCATACCACTGTAACATGAATATTTACAGTCAAATCCTTTACATATGTTACATTATATGAAACCCTATAAATGTTTGGGCGGTTTTAGTTAAAGCAAACACTGTTTTTTCATCTGTGTGATTTTGACAAAGAGCAGATTTCATTTGATGGTGATTTTATGCAGAAATGTGAGAAATTCCAAAAGGTTCAGATACTTTTTCATACCACTGTAACATGAATATTTACAGTCAAATCCTTTACATATGTTACATTATATGAAAACCTATAAATGTTTGGGTGGTTTTAGTTAAAGCAGACACTCTTTTTTCATATATGTGATTTTGATTTTTTCAGATCACATTTGATGGTGATTTTATGCAGAAATGTGAGAAATTCCAAAAGGTTCAGATACTTTTTCATACCACCGAAACATGAATATTTACAGTCAAATCTTTTACATATGTTACATTATCACAATGAAACCAGCAGCTGGTCAGTGGTCAGTGTATACTGAGCATATGGCGGTAACGCAGAGGTTACGCAAGCCCGAGTGTGAGAGCTTTACTGTACATACACTAAACTGTACTACACTGTATGCTCACCAACAAAGACAGATGGTATTGTTCAAAAGATATACTTTGACAATTCATCTCCAACTGTCTGGAAAAAAAAAAAAATTACACATCGTTACACAATAACAGCCCCAGCCATCATCTTGTGCACAAGCATACTCCCACACACTCATACTTGCGCTCACTAAGACAACCAGGATAGCCTGCTGAGGATTCTGAAGGCCTCTCTTGGACTCGCGCCATACGCATTCCTCCTTCCCCAGGTTGCCATTGGTTCATCAGAGCTCAGCCAGTGCACTCTGTCACCCCAAAAGTGTGTGTGTGTGAATCATTCGCTGATAAAATGTACCCTGATGCGGCCCCACGGTATACACCCAGTGTATATACGGCCTTACTGTACTCACGTCTTTGCACTTGTTGGCTGGGAGCCAGTAGCAAAAAAAAAAAAAAATGGAGGGAGGACGCTGTAGAATCCATGTGGCCTGGTTATTTATTGTTACTCGGAGTACAAAGAAGCGGTGCGTTCCACCATGACAAACGAGTCCGATCTGTTCAGTTCTAATATGCAAATCGGTTGTTTGTACTAGCTATTGGATGACATTTGTTTCTTCTTAACTAGCTGTAAAATTAAGAAATGACACATTTGGGTTTGGTGCCGTTGTCGGTGTTCAGTTTCACATGAAACATCTTCAGACTTCTCGATGATCCAAACTGCCAGCGCTGTTTTGACCGTGAAATATGATTGCCTCCGTGCAGTCTTGCCAACTTAGCCAAGGTCGTTCTCAACTCTTTTCTGATGTTTTTGTAGACTCTGACCTTCTAACCCTGGATTATGGTCCTGCGTAGTCCCTATGCGGCCCCTTCCGACGCCGTCTTGATCCTTTGATAAGTCTTCGTCAGGGTTGAGGGTGGAACTCGTAAGACTTTTCTGACTGTTTTCCGTGGAGTCAACTCAGTAAGCAACGACAACTGTCAATGACCGTGTAGTTTGTCCTTTGGTTGCAAGCAAACAATGGCGATTAAGGGATTAATCGATGTGTTAATCAATGTAGCAGGGATTAATCGATGTGTTACAAGAGTCACTTAACACAAAGGCAGTCGTTCAACTCTGCCACATGTCAGGGTTTATTAAATTTTACAGTATCTTCTTCAGAGCGGCATGGCGGTCAAGTGGTTAACGTGCAGACCTCACAGCGAGGAGACCAGGGTTCAATTCCACCCTCGGCCATCTCTGTGTGGAGTTTGCATGTACCTGGAGAAAACCCGGAAAAACATGCAAACTCGGTGGAATTGAGTTTGCATGTACCCGGAGAAAACCCGGAAAAACATGCAAACTCGGTGGAATTGAACTCGGGTCATCTAGCTGTGAGCTCTATCATGTTATTTCAAATTTGTTTTTTTATTTCACAATTGGTAAACACTTGCATGTTTTTGGAAGTCCTCGGAGAAAACCCACGCATGCACGGGGAGAACGTGCAAACTCCACACAGAGATGGCCTAGGGTGGAATTGAACTCGGGTCTCTTAGCTGTGAGGCCTGCGCGCTAACCACTCCACCGCCGTGCAGCTATGCCTGTAATTGATGTTCTCCCCGTGCATGCGTGGGTTTTCTCCGGGTACTCCGGTTTCCTCCCACATTCCAAAAACATGCTAGGTTAATTAGCCACTCCAAATTGTCCATAGGTATGAATGTGAGTGTGAATGGTTGTTTGTCTATATGTGCCCTGTGATTGGCTGACCACCAGTCCAGGGTGTACCCCGCCTCTCTCCCAAAGACAGCTGGGATAGGCTCCAGCACCCCCGCAACCCTCGTGAGGAAAAAGCGGTAGAAAATGAATTAATTAACTAATTTTATAATTAGTTTTTTAGTTAATTAGTTTTTATTAGATTTTATTAAAAACTTGTCCTCTCATTTTGTGTGGAAGTGGTACATTCTTGGCTTCTTACATTGTCTTTTTTTCCTCCACGTTGTTTGAAACACTTTCTTAAGTGAAAAATAAATAAATCAGACATTAACTCGTTAGCTCAGTAGCTTGCTATATGCTTTGAGCAGCGGCCATTTTTTATGTGCCTGCAGAGATCCCGTAGCTGGAGCATTAGTGTTGCGCAATATGGTGTAAACTTAAAACAATGGGAGTTTAAAGGAGCTTCGGAGCGGCTCTAATAATGAGAAAAGGTCATTCTGGTGTACAATGAATGATTGTAACAAGAGGCTGCACGGTGAACGAGTGGTTACCGTGCAGGCCTCACAGCTAGATGACCCCAGTTCAATTCCACTGAGTTTGCATGTTTTTCCGTGTTTTCTCCGGTTTCCTCCCACATTCCAAAAACATCCTAGGTCAATTGTCCAAATTTTTCATAGGAATGGTTGTTTGTTTATATGTGCCCTGTGATTGGCCGTGCTCTTTTGCTGCTGGATGCTGCAACTGTCAGTTGCCGAACGTTTGAGTGTGTGGGAAGAGCAAAGGATGAGGGCGGCGGTGCTGGATTGATATACAGTGTGCGTGCATTCACAAACAAAAAGAAAAAAAAAGACCGAATGGTTCAAATGGGTTCAATTATCATAACAGAATAATAGAAATAAACTGGGGGCCTGACCACCCATCTGGGCTGCAGAGCATCCAGCCTGGTCTGGAGTATGAAGAGGCTCAAGGGAGCACACACACACACACACACACACGTATATGAAGCCAGCGAAGCCCTCACTGGTGGAATTATACTGACTGCAGACTTTGCCAAGTCAATAACACAGAATTATCCCTGATGCTGAACTTCCTGGAAGTGCTGTCTGGTCTCAGCACTTCATGTACCTGTTTAGCGCTCCAGCTACTGCCTGGCTGCACGGTGGGCTGGACGGGGATCAGCGTGTCTATCACCGCTCAGTATCTGCCTGCAAGTCTATCCAACTTAAAACATGGGAATAATGGGCCTCGAAGATTGGCTCGTTCTTTTTTTGCTCGGAGCGTTGAAAGCTTGTGTACTTTAACACAAGTCTCTTTTCATCACGCACGATCACCAATGGGTCACTAATCTCTTTATATCACCCGCGGAGCAGAGCCTCAAGGTTAATTGTCCAACGTCCCATTGGAGATGGGGCATCGCTTCGATAGCTTCGAGGGTTGGGTACCTTTTCATATTTAAAAGAAAACATGACATCCATCACAACCTGAACGGTGTTGTCCGAGTGGAATTATAGAACAATATTGAATATAAAGTGCTTTTCTTTATTTATGCTACGCCCTACGCTTCCGGAAGTCCTCAGGAGCGTTTGGGAGTGTGACCAATCACACCTTTTAAGGTAAATTGAACAGTCTGTTTCGGTCATAAACAAGAAGAGGTGCAGAATCTGGAAGATCCGGAACACTTTCTCTGCCAGTTATTGTGTGTAGCTGCTCTACAGGAGTCAACGACTCAATACAAAGCCCCAAAAATGAGCATGATATCAGTGTGTTTGGACATGTGGAACTGGGAACTTTCATACCCAATTGTAATCTGATGCATGTTCAAATGAAATAAAACCATTACCATTACCATTACCATTACCATTACCATTACCATTACCATTACCATGATAGGTCCCATTTAAGAATTGCACCTAGAGGTAAATTGAACAGTCCGTTTTGGTCAGAAACAAGAAGAGGTGCAAAATCTGGAAGATGCAGAAAACTTTCTCTGCCAGTTATTGTGTGTAGCTACTCTACAGGAGTCAACAACTCAATACAAAGCCCCAAAAATGAGCATGATATCAGTGTGTTTGGACATGTGGAACTGGGAACTGATTATGGGATGCACTCAATTGTAATCTGATGCATGTTCAAATGAAATAAAACCATTACCATTACCATTACCGTTACCGTTACCATTACCATGATAGGTCCCCTTTAATAATTGCACCTAGAGGTAAATTGAACAGTCCGTTTCGGTCAGAAACAAGAAGATGTGCAGAATCTGGAAGATCCGGAACACTTTCTCTGTCAGATATTGTGTGTAGCTGCTCTACAGGAGTCAAAAACTCAATACAAAGCCCCAAAAATTAGCACGATATGAGTGTGTTAGGCACTCAATTGTAATCTGATGCATGTTCAAATGAAATAAAACCATTACCATTATCATTACCATTACCATTACCATGATAGGTCCCCTCTAAGAATTGCTGGTCTCTATGGCTTCCTCTTCTTAGCTTGTGACTTTCTCTGCCAGTTATTGTGTGGAGCTGCTCTACAGGAGTCAACGACTCAATCCAAAGCCCCAAAAATGAGCATGATATCAGTGTGTTTGGACATGCAGAACTGTGAACTGATTATGGGATGCACTCAATTGTAATCTGATGCATGTTCAAATGAAATAAAACCATTACCATTACCATTACCATTACCATTACCATTACCATTACCATTACCATTACCATTGAATGTTTGAATGTTGCTAACAATGGTGACATGAGACTCATGGAAACTGCCATTTGTACCGAGTCACGGTGTATTTTGACTTGACTTGAGTCGTTCAGATGGAATTTGGGCGTTACGTATCAAAGTACCAGCATCCATCCCTAGTGATCACCGACTTCTCAGGGGTTAAGGTGAGACCAGTGGTTGAAATAATCTCTAGTTGAAATAGCTTCTGGTATCCCGCCTCGTGTTTGACTTCACCAGCAGCCCTGAGCTACACGGCTTACGTCAGAGAAGCCCGCTGTTATCCAACAATTAGCCAAGCCAATGACAGAGGTCCTCACTCGGCCAAAAATAGATCCGATCTTTTCTGGCTTGATTTCAACTGGATGACTGGATTTGTGTGACCTGGATTTATTTGACATGTTTCAACTTCTCGATCCTCTTTTTGGCCATCAGGGCTTGATTAGAGCCGCCTGGCGCCCTCGCTGGCCCCGTTTCAACAAATCCTAGTCAGCTCGCGTGACCTTCATTTGACTGTTTGGCTGCCATTAATGTGGCCTGTCTTCAGTCGAGCCTGACTCGTATGGCCCGAGCGTACCAGATGAAGCCCCCGACTTTTTTTGGCCGCAGCTTGTAAGAGAGGACTCAACTAGTGTGGCCTTGGCGAATGCGGGGCCTCTGGTTGATTAAGGATGTGTTTGTTTCCCAGCGAGCAGGCAAGGTGGCGACATTGCTCCTGCACAGCCAAGGACTTAGTGTCAGCGTGGAGAACGCCAAAACAAACTTCTCTGATTGCCTCCCATATGCCCTTATGACCTCTGTGTTTCATTTGCCGGGCAAGAAGGAGGAAGAGGGGTAAAGCGAGAGGAAAAGGTGGTTTATATGAAGCAGGGGTGGGGAGAGGATGTGAGGGTACCGCGACTTTTGTGGTTTGGGTTTGAGATCGGGGCAATGAACAAGGGCAGGGGAGGTCAGAAAAGAAGACTCTGTCTCATGACCTTTTACCCACTTATGATGCAGTGTTGCTCCGATGTTTCTTTCCCTTACGCCAATACTGGAGCTTTGCCTGGCTTATAAATTAATTCTTGACGTTTAAGTCACACCCACTAAATTTAGAGAGCTCTGACGGCAGCCGCTGGCCAATTAACTACTCTGCTGGATGAAATGGGGAAGAATTTAAAATACTTGTTTTTTTTTGTCTTGTATATAGGTTTGTGTTAAGTTGCTGCGTGATGATTTTAGCGGTATTTGTAAGATGACACTGTAAGTTGGACGGTTATATTGAGTAATGACCTTGTGATTTCCACACTCGCGAGCGGCACAGTATTTCAACCATTTGTAGTAGTTCTGAAGTACAGTGTAGGAGATGTAACGAGTGTCGAACATGGTCACAGTTTTCAATGTTTAAGAAAATGTTGTGCCTCATACACCAGATATTATGGTATATCTAGTCTGTGTTAAGTTGCTGTGTGATGATTTTAGCGGTATTTGCAAGATGACACTGTGAGTTGGACGGGTATATTGAGTCATGACTTCATATGATTTCCGATGGATTTCCTCACTCACAGTATTTCAACCATTTGTAGTAGTTCTGAAGTATAGTGTAGGAGATGTTACGAGATTCGAACATGGTCACAGTTTTCAATGTTTAAGAAAATGTCGTGCCTCATACACCAGATATTATGGTATACCTAGTCTGTGTTAAGTTGCTGTGTGATGATTTTAGCGGTATTTGTAAGATGACACTGTGAGTTGGACGGGTATATTGAGTAATGACCTTGTGATTTGTGATAGATTTCCTCACTCGCGAGCGGCACAGTATTTCAACGATTTGTAGTAGTTCTGAAGTATAGTGTACGAGATGTAACGAGTTTCAAACATGGTCACAGTTTTCAATGTTTAAGAAAATGTCGTGCCTCATACACCAGATATTATGGTATATCTAGTCTGTGTTAAGTTGCTGTGTGATGATTTTAGCGGTATTTGCAAGATGACACTGAGTTGGATGGGTATATTGAGTCATGACTTCATATGATTTCCGATGGATTTCTTCACTCAGTATTTCAACCATTTGTAGTAGTTCTGAAGTATAGTGTAAGAGATGTAACAAGTTTCGAACATATTCACAGTTTTCAATGTTTCAGAAAATGTCATGCCTCATACACCAGATATTATGGTATACCCAGTCAGTGTTAAGTTGCTGTGTGATGATTTGAGCGGTATTTGTAAGATGACACTGTGAGTCGGCCGGTTATATTGAGTAATGACTTCATGTGATTTCCGATGGATTTCCTCACTCACAGTATTTCAACGATTTGTAGTAGTTCTGAAGTAAAGTGTAGGAGATGTCACAAGGTTCGAACATCGTCACAGGGTTCAATGTTTAAGAAAATGTTGTTCCTCATACACCAGATATTATGGTATGTAGTGTATGAGAGACATTTATAAACATTGAGGCATTTTCTTAAACATTGAAAACTGTGACCATGTTCGGTGTTAAGTTGATGTGTGATGATTTTAGCGGCATTTGTAAGATGACACTGTGAGTTGGACGGTTATATTGAGTAATGACCTCGTGATTTGTGATAGATTTTCTCACTCACAATTTGTAGTAGTTCGGAAGTATAATGTAGGAGATATTACGAAATTCGAACATGGTCACAGGGTTCAATGTTTAAGAAAATGTAGTGCCTTATACACCAGATATTACGGTATGTACTGTATGAAAGGCATTTATGTAGTATTCTGCACAGGTCACTGGTTGTCATTACTATTAGTGTAATGTTCGGTGAGAGGGTTACTGTGATGACACCCACTAAATTTAGAGAGCTCTGACAGCAGCTACTGGCCAATTAACTACCCTGCTGGACGAAATGAAGAAGAATTTAAAATACTTGTTTTTTTTCTCTTGTATATTTAGTAGGTATACCTAGTCTGTGTTAAGTTGCTGTGTGATGATTTTAGCGGTATTTGTAAGATGACACTGTGAGTCGGCCGGTTATATTGAGTAATGACTTCATGTGATTTCCGATGGATTTCCTCACTCACAGTATTTCAACGATTTGTAGTAGTTCTGAAGTAAAGTGTAGGAGATGTCACAAGGTTCGAACATGGTCACAGGGTTCAATGTTTAAGAAAATGTTGTGCCTCATACACCAGATGTTATGGTATGTACTGTATGAGAGGCATTAATAGACATTGAGGCATTTTCTTAAACATTGAAAACTGTGACCATGTTCGGTGTTAAGTTGCTGTGTGATGATTTTAGCGGCATTTGTAAGATGACACTGTGAGTTGGATGGTTATATTGAGTAATGACCTCGTGATTTGTGATAGATTTTCTCACTCATGATTTGTAGTAGTTCGGAAGTATAATGTAGGAGATATTACGAAATTTGAACATGGTCACAGGGTTCAAAGTTTAAGAAAATGTAGTGCCTTATACACCAGCTATTACGGTATGTACTGTATGATGTTGTCCTTACTATTACTGTAATATTCGGTGAAAGGATTACTGTGAATATTCTTTTTGATTTGTTCATTTAAAATCAGAGAACATCAAACTAGCAGGAGGTTTTTATGGGTGTGGGGGAGCAAAAAAAAATATTTTTATCAATTGCTCGTTTTTTTCACCATACACACTTAGAATGTAACCTACTAATCTACAGTTTGTTTAAAAAAAATCCTACAAGATTAATGCTGAGGTCAAATTAGACAACATTGCCGTTGGATTATAGCGTGTACTCATCATCAGAAAACGTGTTTCCAAACGCCAGGCCATTGTCGCGGCTGATTACGGATGAATGACAGTTGAAGATGACAACAAATAGGAAGGATAAAGTCGGAGAACCGGACAGGAGTGAAAGGGAGTCTTGTCGTCTGAGAGGTGGTGTGGTTTGGGTTAGGTTGTGGTTAAAGCTTTGAAAGAGCGTAGGGGGGGGACGCGGCGGCGGTGGCGGCGGCTGCGGCGGGCGGGCGGGCGGGTGGGTGGTTGTATGGGGGCACAGGGGGCGAGCGAGGCAGCGAATACCCGCAGCATTCAAATGGAGCTCCCATTGGGAGGTTTTACGCTTCAAAATGGTTTCCTGTGACGTGGATTGTGTGTTTGATTTGAGCTTTGAAGGGTTTGTGTTATTCTCGGGAGGGGAGAATCTAGCACGCTCTCATTTCCGCACTACCAACAGCCAGCAGAAAGTTGGCAAGGCGAAACAGGGGGATTGTAAAGACAGATTTCTCTCTCCCTGCTTGTACGAACCGCATTTTTCTTTCTTTCGTTCTCTTTTGCTTTTTTTTTTCCTTTCTGTGTTTTTTTCTGCTGAGCTGAAAAAACACGTTTCTGGTGGACTCGCTCTGCATATTGATAGATTGTTCGTAATAATTGGACCTGCCCAGGCTTGCATCCAACTACGGCGTTCCCAGACTGACTGATTTTCCTCTCATCATATAATATTTGGGAGTCTTTCCAAAAATGTACAATACAGCGTACATGCATTCCGATGTTTTCTGTCAAACACTACAGCGTAGCACACGATAAAGAGAGTCGCCGCCCCGGCCAAAAGTGAATGAAGTGCATGCAGACGGGACGTTTCGGGGTCACGACACGGGGGAAAGGAGGCGCATACGCTGAGGCAGCGGGAAGCCACCTTTGACAGCAAGTCATACGAACCAGCGGAGAGCTTACGGTTCTGCCAACTACTGTACTTGACAGAGCCAAGAAAATGACAAAAATCAACAGTGGATATGTTTGTGTAAGGGGAAAAAATCTGTGGAACCCCACTCTGACTTTTTTCGGTCAGCACATTTTCCTTTTCTTTCTCCTTCACATTCCCTCTCTCCGTTTTTTGCTTTGCTCCCTGTGTGCTCTGTCTGTATTTTCTTACTGTAAATACTGTACTATATGCGCTCCGCTCGGGTAAGAGGACAATTATTCTAACAGCGTGTCTACTGTGTGGCGCACATGGAAAAAGCTAACTCTTATAGGCCAATTTTCTCCATGGAGTTATGTAAATAGTTTTCATGGAATGAGTGGGCTTTCCCCAAAATGTGTGTGTGTATGGGGGGGGGGGGGGGGGGCAGCGGAATCAGAGGGGTTCCACTGACGTCCCAATCCCTCAAGCCACCCCTGCGTGTATCACTAACTCCTTTGTTGTCCGTGGAAAACAAGCCCCTTCTGCAGCAAAGGTTAGTAATAGCTATGACTCCAAAGAATAACATGGAGAAAGTTTATTGGTCTATCGTTTCCTTCGTTTGGTTTGTTTCTTTAGTCGTTTGATTTCAATCTTGTGTATACATTTTAAATCCTATGGAATAAAGAAACACTACTGTGTTACCAAAGTGGGGGTTCTGGAGTGTACAGAAAAACAACCGTTGACAAACAACAAAGTTGAAAGAAACAAAGCAAAATTTGTTCTGTAAAAAAAGGCCAGTAAGGATAATTCATAATGCCACCTACAGAGAACATACTAACTCCTTATTTCTAAAATGACAAATACTTCAACTTGCTGATATAGTTCATCTTCAAACAGCTAAAATAATGCATAAGGCTAAAAAATAAACAATTAGCTAAAAATGTCATCCAATACTTCTCTACAAGAGAGGAGAAATATGATCTCAGGGAAGAAGTACATTTGAAACACTTCTATGCTAGGACTACATTAAAAAGCCATAGCATTTCAGTATGTGGAATCAAACTATGGAATGGCACCCCCCCCCCCCAAATGAATGCTTTGCTCAAACTCAATGCCTTTGGGGGAAACTTTAAAATGACGGTGTATACTTGGTATTGGAACATGTTTGTATATTTCTGAGGTATACTTTTGGGGTGTTAAGTTGACGTGTGATGAATTTAGTGTAGTCATCAGTAAGATAACACGGCGAGTCAGACTTTTGTTGTTGTTGGTATGTATTAGGGGTGGGCAAATATGGACTCTTGGGCCGCATTGAGTTATCACGCACACACTATTTTATGCTTATAATTTTCCTTGAACTATTTGTCTAATTTTATCATGTTGCCAGTTTGTATGTTAAAAGTTGAAATACTTAGAAAGCAAGTGGCGGGCCGGATTCAAACGCTTGGTGGGCCGCATGTGGCCCCCGGGCCGTAGTTTGCCCACCCCTGTATGGTACAGTGTGGTCATATCACCTCGTACTTTGTTATGTGACAAAAAATGTAAATGTATAGTTTTAAACAAACTATATCATGGAAAGCAGGAAGTGAACAAATGTAACAGTTACTGATTGTAAAAGTACCAGATGGAGGGGTAGGATTTAATAAGCTTTGCTTCTTCCTACTCCTTTTGGACATGTGGAACTGGGAACTGATTATGTGATGCATTCAATTGTAATCTGATGCATGTTCAAAAGAAATAAAACCATTACCATTACCATTACCATTACCATTACCATTACCATTACCATTACCATTACCGAGTTCCCCAACAAAGTTGGGCAATTGTCCAATTAAAAAATAGAAGTCGTGTACGAGTTCCTACACGGTGATGTAATTCAAAGTCGGATTTCATACCGAAATCTACCGCCTCACCAAGCGACTTCGCTTTTTTTTATTGTTGCAGATCTCCATGTTTGCCAGTATTGGACATTCATGTGATGAATAAACACGACATTCACCACCAACAACTTGCCGTCTATCGAGGAACACACGAGCGTTGCATTAGGTCGGCTCCATGGATGAAATACCTCCACTTTCGCAAACACAAAAGCTGTCACACATTCGTTGCGTGAGTGTCTATTTTCCAACTCTGTCGACCTTCCTGTTTATACACCGATGAGGTCCTTCCTCCCTCGTCTCCTTGAAAAAAAAACAATAAATCAGTCCTAACCTGCACACTGGGAGAACACTTGTTTTCAACGTTTCTCCTGATCAAATCCAGAAATAATGATGTGATTTGAAACAGGTGATGTCAACAGCTGACTGTAATCAGGAGTCAAAACGAAAGCAGCGTCCACAAAAGAAAGACCAAGTCCTTTAAGAACAACCATGTGCCGACAAACGGCTGAGGAAATGAGTGAAAATGTTGAAACACGCCGTGTTTTTAGTCTTAAATGGACAACTGGAGGTGTTGTGTTGATTATACCTGTGTTCTTTTTTGGATGGATCCAGTGAAGTGCACCGAAGTTGTTCGTAAGCTACATAGCTAAATGTTGACTTAATGCACATGAGACTGCAGATCCAGGTGCACTCTGTGAAGTCCCACCCAAAAAAAAGACCAGGGAGAAACATTGACATGGATCCAACCATCTGGGACGGACCAGTATAATCAATATCCAATGTGGACTCTGGGGAACCATCCAGATGGGTACCGACAACTTCATCCAAAAGTCAAAGTCTATCACGCCACACTGTGCACCTTTGTGATTGGTTAAGAGAAATCTTAACCAGGTTTGTGTATTCCGACTAGTGAGTGTGGTTCCTGGACCTGACTATGGAGTACCTTTCCCGTTCTACAACGGATGCCACATTTTCATTGGAAATGTAACCTTTCCCCTTGATATTTTTTTTCCCCAAGAAAGATTGAACATAATTATACCTTAAATGCACCATTTATGCATGTCTTAAGTCACATTGTTCATTGTGGAGTCTTGATCAGGCTTGTGTTTCTCGTGTGGGGCTGTGTGGGTGGGATGGCATCAGGGCAATTAGGGCGCCTGGAACTGGAGAGTGAAGGGAAGAAGAGAAACGCCTTATTGAACAGTGGTGATATTATCTGTAAACAAATAACGCAAACAATCAATCCTCCATACTCTGTATTTTTTTTTGCTTTTTTCTTGTTTAAGTCATTTTTCAAAATCTAACCCCTTCAGTACTTGGACATTTTTGCTGATGTTTCAAGGCGTACAGAATATCTACGGCTATATAAACATGAAACCTACCAAAAAGATTCAACAAAAGTTTGTTTTGTACGTTTCAGGAAACTAGAAAAGAGTGGAAAAATAATAATAATAATAACGGCAATGGTTTTATTTCATTTGAACATGCATCAGATTACAATTGAATGCATCCCATAACTAACATCCCACTAACTGTTACATTTGTTCACTTCCTGCTTTCCTAATATAGTTTACGTTTTTGTTTTTTTTTTACATTTTTTGTCACATACCGAAGTACGAGGTGATATGACCATACTGTACCATACATACCAACAACAACAAAAGTCTGACTCACCGTGTTAGCTTACTGATGACTACACTAAATTCATCACACGTCAACTTAACACCCCAAAAGTATACCTCAGAAATATACAAACATGTTCCAATACCAAGTATACACTGTCATTTTAAAGTTTACATAAAAGTTTAAAGTTTACATACATTATTACATAATTTTCAATTTATTTTTTGTCACGTACCGAAGTACTCAGTGATATGAGCATCAATGCCATAATGTGTACCATAGTAAGTATCAATATAGTGATATATATAGTACATCATGACTGGTTCAAGACTCTTCATCCTTGTATTTAGCAAACATCAACTGCTTGTATTGTTTCTTGAATTGGCTCATCGTTGTGCATTGTTTGATTTCCTTACTCAATCCATTCCATAGTTTGATTCCACATACTGAAATGCTAGAAGTATTGGATGACATTTTTAGCTAATTGCTTATTTTTAGCCTTATGCATTATTTTAGCTGTTTGAAGATGAACTATATCAGCAAGTTGAAGTATTTGTCATTTTAGAAATAAGGAGTTAGTATGTTCTCTGTAGGCGGTATTATGAATTATCCTTACTGGCCTTTTTTACAGTACATTTAGCGAGTGAAGATTGCTTTTATAGTTATTATATATTTTAGAAATAAGGAGTTAGTATGTTCTCATTAAATAAAACAACAATAAATAACAATTTATTTACCAATATAGCACAATGAACTATTTACAATTGTATTATGTATGTGCCGCCATGTGTGTTTGTGGTCCAATTTCCCTACAATGTGTAAGCATTCAAACAGCAAAGGAGCCCAGCAACTTATCAGTGGTCCTGAAGGGCGCATGAACGTCAGGTTCTTCCCTTCTGTGTATCTGCCGTTCAATATCCTTACATCCCATTCAAACAGAGTATAACCTCTCCATATGGTCCCTTGTGGTGGTGAATGACGCACAAGAAGAAGTGAGCGGAGATGGTTGTCTGAAAGTGACGGGCCGCCTGAGGTAATTCAAAGAAAAAGACGATACGCTGGTTGATCTTCTACCCCGCCCCTGAGCAAATTGGCTCTGGATTATCCACAGGCGTCATTGTTGGTGCTCCCCTGTACCAATAAAGCACCGCGCAGAGAAAGGCACAGGCCCTCCAGGTCTTGTTTTTGCACTTTTTTGGCAGGTACTCACGGTCTCGGCGCAAAAAAACAATAACAACATCAGCCCACAGCTTTGGGACCTGGACTGGAGTCAGAGGCAGCCAGAAAGAGGCGGGCGGTGCATGCCCACATTGCGGATCCGGTCTGGTACTCTGAAGTGTAAGCTTTTCTCAGTGTGGAGAAAGTGTCGTCCTTTTGGAAAGTATGACATCTCAAAGGTGCCCAAGTTGCGTTCAAGTCTTTCTAAGGGTCTCCCCTCGGTACTCGGAATCTAAACCTTCATTCCAGAAACAGAGATTCCTGGGGTCTCCTGAAGACAAACAAAAGGAAGGGAATCCACATGAGTTTCTAAACAATTTATTGAAAGAGTTTACACAAAGACCACACAACATCCCAGACGACTCAAGCGAGTTGGAATTAAAAGGTTTACTCTGTGATGTCTTCCAAGAATGCATCCATCACGCCTCGGACTGTTGTGATCATGGTCTGTTTTGTTGTTCTTCTTCCTGCTCGGTTGTTGTTCCTCGAACGCAATATCTGTTTGTGCGTGTGAGAAAGAGGTAGCGGAGATTAGGATGCTGAGGTTCACATTGGGAGTGACCAGGATGGATAGGATCAGGAACGAGTACATCACAGGGACATTACACGTTAGAGGCCTTGGAGATAAAGTCAGAGAGGCCAGACTGAGATGGTTGGGATGTCCAGAGCAGAGATAGTGAACATATTGGTAGAAGGATGCTGCCTGGTAGAAGGCGTAGAAGAAGACCAAAGAGCAAGTTTATGGATGTAGCACAGGAGGCCATGACGGTAGTTGGTCACATTGTACGTGTGTGTGTAACGGATGCTAGCAGCCAGCCAGTGCAGCTGTGCAAAAGTATGTTAGCAAAAAGTAGCTAACTCCCTAAGACCTTAAGATGACAGTCTGAGCTTCTAGCTGGTTGGCTAGCACTCTCCACTCTCATTCTGGACTTCAGGTGAACGGAGGCATGGCAAGACTGGTCTAGTTTGAGTACACCCTAAAAAAATTAAAAATTTGTGAAATTTTTATATTAGTGAATACTGCCTATGTTACGCTGCACGGCGGACGAGTGGTTAGCGCGTAGACCTCACAATTTGGAGACCCGAGTTCAATCCCATCCATGTTCTCCCTGTGCATGCGTGGGTTTTCTCCGGGTACTCCGGTTTCCTCCCACATTCCAAAAACATGCTAGGTTAATTAGCGACTCCAAATTGTCCATAGGTATGAATGTGAGTGTGAATGGTTGTTTGTCTATATGTGCCCTGTGATTGGCTGGCGACCTCGCCTGAAAACAGCTGGGATAGGCTCCAGCACCCCAGCGACCCTCGTGAGGATAAGCGATAGAAAATGAATGAATGAACGCCCATGTTACGCTTGCTCAAGGGTGGCTACCATCAACATTGTGGAAAACTGTAATGTTCAATGTTCAACAGTTCAATGCAAATTCTAAAGAAATATTGAATGGAATCGAACCCTAATCAAATGAAGTAAGTAAACACGTCCTAAGGTATAAGTCCAAAAACTGTATGGGTGGACAGATATTTAATTTTATAGCTAACTTTTCTTTACCTCTAAAGGCCAAGGGGAAAGAAAGACTCCAAGAGAACGATGAGGAGATGGATAAAAAGTGCTGGAGGCCAAAGGCGGGCTCAGGTGACTCAGCTTTCCCTTTCCCCCTGGAAGCCCAAACATGGGAGCTGTGGGTTTGCACCCCCAAAGTTTTATTAGAACACAGGCTTTTTAACAGGGGGGAAAAACAATGTTATTGCTGCTTCCTGCACTAGAGAGTTCCCCAGCATATAAAATATACCAGGGATTGGGTCATAATGATATGATCTGGCATCAGGTGAAAAGTTTTGGTTTTTTTTTTCTTCTACCTCACAGTCGACCCAAGACCGCGTCTGTGCAGAGGAAAGGGCTCCAGTTTTGAAGAAATATCTTCGGATTCTGGGGTTAGTGTTAGGTTTAAGGTAGGGTTAAAGGTGGTTACTCCACATTGATCCTGCTGTGCCCATAAATGCCTGATGTTACTACAGTATCGAAGAAGGTTAACTCCAAGAACCGGTAATGGTAATGGTAATGGTAATGGTAATGGTAATGGTTTTATTTCATTTGAACATGCATCAGATTACAATTGAGTGCATCCCATAATCAGTTCCCAGTTCCACATGTCCAAAAGGAGTAGGAAGAAGCAAAGCTTATTAAATCCTACCCCTCCATCTGGTACTTTTACAATCAGTAACTGTTACATTTGTTCACTTCCTGCTTTCTAATATAGTTTGTTTGTTTTTTTAATTTTAATTTTAATTTTAATTTTAATTTTAATTTTAATTTTTTAAAATTAACTAAAAATTTTTAAATTAATTATTTAAGTTTTTTTTGACGAGGTGATATGACCATACAATGATATAATGGGTACCATAGTAACTGTCAATATAACATTTATAACATATATCACATTTATAACAATATCCATATATATATGTATATATATATATATATTTTTTTTATTAATGTTATTTTTGTCCCGTACCGAAGTAGGAGGTGATATGAGCATCCAATGACATAATGGGTACCATAGTGTCAATATAACATTTATAACAATATCCATATATATATATATATTTTTATTATTTTTTTTTAATTTTGTTTTTTATTTATTTTTATTTTTATTTTTGAGGTCCTTACTCAATCCATTCCATAGTTTGATTCCACATACTGAAATGCTATGGCTAGCATAACGTAGTCCTAGCAGTGGTCCTACCTTTCTTCTTATCGGTCAATTATAAACTATTCCATCGTTTTGTGTGTGTGTGTGTGTGTGTGTGTGTGTTTATTACATTTTTAAGTCCATATTCCTGATACAAAGAAGCTCTGTCAACTTCTGCCGTATGAATCAGAATTTAGGGCAACTGAATGTGTGACAGTAGCAAAAGTAAAAGCAAACAGAAGTTCTCCACTGTGGAAAAATCTAACACTATGAAAAGGCAGCAATGGCCGTGATGAGAACCGATCCATGTTAAGTTTCCAAACTGTGTTGTGTTTGGCGACGGAGGGAAATGGCATCGGGGTAAAATAACATATCTGTAGCTGGATTGTCACCAGTAGTGGGTTTATGTACTGCATGTGTGTGTGTGGTTTAGGAGCAAAGTGTTTGTTTTCGATAACATGCCGCACATATATACAAGATTTCACCACATGTTGTCTCTTTAGGTTTATGTGTATTTCCTAACGGGATTCGCTTCCCATTTACGAAGCCCTCCATCCGTGCATACTGTATATAAAGCTAACGAAGCAGACATTAAACATTACAAAACACTGTGCCGGCTCATTAGCCTGCAGATGTATGATTTGTTTTGCAAATTGGTGACAGGATGTAGTGCCCCGATTAATCACACGTACATAAACAGCTAAGCAAATGAATGGATGGCGTGTGTGAATTTCCTCTCAAGCATATGCAATGCATCACCCCGCACTCGACCTCATGTGGTTGTTTTGGATTACACGGACCGCGCTCTGGATGGAGTCTGCATGGGGTGCGGGGAAAGGGGTTGTTTGTGTACTATTGTGCAAGTGTGTATGTGGAAAAACTATAAGGCGATGGGGGTCAGACAGACAGTCATCACTGGATCCACCTTATCTAATGTCTGGGGGCTTCCAGATGACAACCGAGAAGCTAGCACTTTGACGTTCTGCTGCCATGAATCATATTGTGTGTAAAGTGTTTTTGTCCACGGGAAATGTGTGTGTCTGTGTGTGTGTGTGTGTGTGGCCGGGACTGAGTGCATATTGCAGTTACTAAATTAGCCGACATATCACGCTGACCTCATCCATGGAGAGCTCTAATAAATTCACGGCAGGTGATGAGTGCCGAACTGTGCTCTTTAAAAAGGCAACGCTTAAAAAAAAACAACCGCCATTTGGTTTCATTAAATAAGCATGATGTCAATGATAATCTCCCACCGAGCGAGCCAAATCATTCCTGAAACAAACACATGTATGATTATCATCATAATACTCCGCTTATTAAGTCATTTGGCGTTCGTCTTTAAACTGATTCGGGAATCAGATTCCTGTCCTGAGAGTTTAATTCCGAAGAAGAACGCAACCTCCCACTGACTGCTCAGAAAATGATGTCATCTCTGTCTGCCGTTGGAATCCGCCAGAGTGTCTTATCGTTTGGGGGCTCCTTCGCTTACAACAAAAACACTTCAAGGCGGCTAAACGCCGGCTGAGTACTCGCTCCGGTTCTGTCATAACACGGACTCATATAGTCCAGACTTGGTGAGAGAAGGTCTAAGCTTCTATACTTGACCGAAGCGGCCCAAGCGAAGCCGGGTTCTAAGATTATTACAGCCATCGCGGTACTGATTTTATTAAAGTTGTACAGTCTGGAATTATTGTTTACGCTGTACATTGTTGTTCATATTTGATGTCATCTATTTATTCTCCACATTATTATTATTTATGATTATGCGTGAGCCAGGCAACGACATTTCATTGGCAATTTCTCTGCGGTGATATTGTGCAATGACAATAAAGGAAGTCTATCTATCTATCCATCCATCCATCCATCCATCCATCCATCCATCTATCCATCCATCCATCTATCCATCTATCAGTATCCATCCATCCATTTGTCTGTCGGTCCATCCATATCTATCAGTCTGTCAATCCATCTCTCCATCCATCCATCCATTTGTCTGTTGTTCCATCCATCCATCCATCCATCCATCCATCTAGCTATCTATCAGTATCCATCCATCCATCCATTTGTCTGTCTATCTATCTGTCTGTCAATCCATCCGTCAATCCGTCAATCCATCTATCCATCCATCTAACCATCTATCTATCCATCCATCCATCCATCCATCCATCCAGCTATCTATCAGTATCCATCCATCCATCCGTCTGTCGGTCCATCCATATCTATCAGTCTGTCAATCCATCTCTCCATCCATCCATCCATTTGTCTGTCATTCCATCCATCCATCCATCCATCCATCTAGCTATCTATCAGTATCCATCCATCCATCCATTTGTCTGTCTATCTATCTGTCTGTCAATCCATCCGTCAATCCGTCAATCCGTCAATCCGTCAATCCATCTATCCATCCATCTAACCATCTATCTATCCATCCATCCATCCATCCAGCTATCTATCAGTATCCATCCATCCATCCATCCGTCTGTCGGTCCATCCATATCTATCAGTCTGTCAATCCATCTCTCCATCCATCCATCCATTTGTCTGTCATTCCATCCATCCATCCATCCATCCATCCATCCATCCATTTGTCTGTCTATCTATCTGTCTGTCAATCCATCCGTCAATCTGTCAATCCATCTATCCATCTATCTATCCATCCATCCATCCATCCACCCATCTAGCTATCTATCAGTATCCATCCATCCATCCATTTGTCTGTCTATCTATCTGTCTGTCAATCCATCCGTCAATCCGTCAATCCATCTATCCATCTATCTATCCATCCATCCATCCATCCATCCAGCTATCTATCAGTATCCATCCATCCATCCATTTGTCTGTCGGTCCATCCATCCATCTGTAAGTCAATCCATATCTATCCATCTGTCATTTTCTACCGCTTATCCTCACAAGGGTCACGGGGGGTGCTGGAGCTGGAGCCTATCCCAGCTGTCTTCGGGCAAGAGGCGGGGTACACCCTGGACTGGTGGCCAGCCAATCACAGGGCACATATACATAGACAAACAACCATTCACACTCACATTCATACCTATGGACAATTTGGAGTGGCTAATTAACCTAGCATGTTTTTGGAATGTGGGAGGAAACCGGAATACCCGGAGAAAACCCACGCATGCACGGGGAGAACATGCAAACTCCACACAGAGATGGCCGAATGTGGAATCGAACTTGGGTCTCCTAGCTGTGAGGCCTGCATGCTAACCACGCAGTCTCTTGCCGTTACATTTGTAGATAAATTATTTTGATATAAAACAATATTGTTTATTTTGGTATAGTGTTGTGAAATAATTTTCTGTCATGCCAACCCCTAAGGGACAAAAATGTTTTCACCCCCCCACCCGCATGATTTGTAATAAACTGATCATATCTGGGCATAACTGGGCATGTTGAGTACTATAAATGTGTACATTGCCTCACTCACACGCTTGATATATATATTTTCACCGAAAGCTGTTTTTCTACCTTTTTTAGTTGGGAAGTGATATTTTCCTGAAACTTACCCAAGTTCTACTAAAGAACATAAAAAAGTAGAAACTTTTTTTGATGAACCACACGAGTCTAATCTTTCTTTTGGTTGATTCCGAGTGCCTTGAAAGACCAGTAAAAAGTGTCCAATATGGCCAGTACTGAAGGCGTCTATTGAAAAATGGCTGGGATTGAATGAGTTAGTTAATTAATGATCGCTGTTTCGTGGTTGACAATGGCCTATTATTCACGTCTACAGGGCTCTAATAATGGTAATAATGTATTTATGTTTTTCTATGGTCTAATTACGAAATCGTACAATTTATTAAAATCCCACTCCACGGAAATTCACTTATCGTGGTCGGGTCTGGAAGCAATTAGCTGCTATAAGCTATACGACATTACTGACTGACACAATTAAAAACATATGCAATCATTCTCCTGTTTGTGTCTCCCGTTTGTGTCTTTGAGAACTTTTTTTGGTAGTCAACATGAACTGCACTGGAGCCTATGATGGGATGGGAATGCTAATTGTTATAATGTATATAATATATATATATATATTAGAACGCATTATAATGTATTTCCCATAACCTGTGGCTTTTTCTACATCTCACATGTAATGTGCCCATAGGAACTCCTTCAAATGGGAATTGAACCGTGACATTGTCCATGTGAATACAATCCTGACAGAGGCAGCAGTCATAAAAACGAAAAAAAAAAACAGTTGGGTTTTTCCAAGATCCGTTTTGGCTTTGCCTGCACCGAGCTGCATTCAAGGACGACCATCTCTGTCAGATTTTGTGATGACTCTCCACACTTCTCATCCCCAAACAAGCAGAATATTTCCTGTTTTTTTTTGTGATTTTTTTTTTAAATATTATATTGCCTGTAGTCAGTGTCTCCTCTGATTGTGCATCCCTGGAAAAAGGCTGCAGAAAGAGACATTTTTTCACTTCCACTCACACCCAATGGTCGGCGGTGTGTTTTGTACCTGGGTCTTAAACGGGGACTTAAAGTAAAACTGCCTTTTTTTTGAAATTTTGTTCATCATCCACAATCCTTACATGTGATAAAAATGTTTCATTGACGAAATACGCCAATAATAAACACTCGGGTTCAGGCTGATGGGATGTCTCTATCTTCCAGCATGGGATGGCTGTATCTTCCAGCACAAGACTTATAATCTTCATATAATCTTGTATAATCAGTATAATCTTCAGGTAAAAAATGCTAAGACCAAACCAACATCTGGTTGACTCTTCCTAGCATTGTCCTTGGTATCCACTGCTGTGAAATCCGTCCACATGTTTCGTTGGTAGCATGTGGAATCGCCGTGTTGACCAACTCTCCAGGTTATTGTCACAATCTTCTGCTAAACACGCGTAAGGCGTGATTTGTGACTTAGCATTAACTTTTACAAACTCACAGGCCCTATTGCTAAAAGGCTAAAATGTCATCCTTCTATTCTGCATTCCCTGCGGGCTGGCACGTGCCTACTAGACTTAGTTCAGGGTAATTTATTTGTTGCGGCATACGACCATTAAGTTCAGAATTTTGGCTGCTGAAAGCGGTTATGACAGAGTGGCACTTAGTGGGATGTTTCTTCAAGGACTTTGCTGCCGAATCAAGAACAAGCTAGCAGCCTGAGATGAAGCACATCTTGGCTATCCGAGTAAAGACAGTACGCAGCGGCCTGCATGTTGTCACTCCTGTCGCTCGTCTAATTTCACCAACATTCTTGGTTAAATTCCTGCTTGCTGGCAGGGAATCAATCAATTGATCAATATGGAGTTGATTGACCGAATAGTATGCTCACTCTGTGTAATTTAGACTCAACTGGAACTTAGTCTAAGCGCTCATCAATGGCAGTCTGGTGGAGTGTGTGCCTAAACTGTGGGACATTGTATTCAAGTGGGACTGAGTGTTTGGGAAGTTGCCATTAAGACACAAAGCAGGGACATCTGAGGCGGGTTAATGACCTTAAATGGATCTGTGTTTGGCACAACTCAGGGGACGTATAAATGTGAGTTGGGACGTATGCGTATACATACACACAAATACACACATAGCTCCTCAAGACAGATTTTACGGGGTTTATGTATAGTAGAGTGTGGGTAGCAGGGTCACGGATGTTTTTGGTGTTTTGTGTCCTCGTCTTAACATCGCTCTATCAGAGACCACCCCTTAGGACTCGTCACCGCAGATGACGCTTACGCTTTCCTGATATGCTTTTATATAACATTGTATGTGGCATTTAGACATTTTACGATTGGTTTATGAGAGATTTTAGCACTATGTGATTTTAGGTCTTAGGTCAAGCAAACAAATAAAATGTATTATTATTCTTATTATTTTTCCCTATAGGAAATCATGAAAGTAGATACTGTATATTCAGATGATGTGCAGTCAGGGGAAGCAGGTGAGGCAGAGCCCAGGTTGTCATGATTTTGATCATTTTTCCTATTCAAGTACTCCATATACTGAGAAAAATAAGAACACAAATATTTTCCAGTCATCTTTTCTTATCAAGTACTCCATTTACTGAGAAAAATAAAAACACAAATATTTTCCAGTCAATAGTTCTTAGTTCAAGCGTCTTTGAGTACTCTGAAAATGGCTATACAAATAAAATGTATTATTATTATTATTATTTTTCCCTATAGGAAATCATGAAAGTAGATACTGTATATTCAGATGATGTGCAGTCAGGGGAAGCAGGTGAGGCAGAGCCCCAGTTGTCCTGATTTTGATCATTTTTCCTATTCAAGTACTCCATATACTGAGAAAAATAATAACACAAATATTTTCCAGTCATTTTTTCTTATCAAGTACTCCATATACTGAGAAAAATAAAATCACAAATATTTTCCAGTCAATAGGTCTTAGTTCAATCGTCTTTGAGTACTCTGAAAATGGCTATACAAATAAAATGTATTATTATTATTATTATTTTTCCCTATAGGAAATCATGAAAGTAGATACTGTATATTCAGATGATGTGCAGTCAGGGGAAGCAGGTGAGGCAGAGCCCCAGTTGTCATGATTTTGATCATTTTTCCTATTCAAGTACTCCATATACTGAGAAAAATAATAACACAAATATTTTCCAGTCATTTTTTCTTATCAAGTACTCCATGTACTGAGAAAAATAAAAACACAAATATTTTCCAGTCAATAGTTCTTAGTTCAAGCGTCTTTGAGTACTCTGAAAATGGCTATACAAATAAAATGTATTATTATTATTATTATTTTTCCCTATAGGAAATCATGAAAATAGGTCTTAGGTCAAGTGTCTTTGAGTACTCTGAAAATGGCTATACAAATAAAATGTATTATTATTATTATTATTATTATTATTGAGCCACAGTCGTCATGATTTTGATCATTTTTCCTTATCGAGTACTCCATATGCTGAGAAAAATAAGAACACAAATATTTTCCAGTCAATAAAACATTAAAATGACAGAAACAAATAAGTATTTGAATTATTCTTTCTTTTCTTGTTATCCTTATAATGAGGATAAATAAGTTTATTTGACAAGTTATGGTAACTTTTAATGATTCTCAAGCTTTTTCCATAACTTACAATGAGTCTGTTACAGCTGTGAAGGAATTTTGGCCCACTCAGCTTTGCAGAATTGTTGCAATTCAGCCACAGTAGAGTATGAAGCGCCATTTTTAAGGTCATCATTTGAGACGCGCCTTAATGTTGTTTTTGTTCAGCAGTGGTTTTTGTCTCGGAATTCTGCCATGCAGGCCGTTTTTGCCTAGTGTCTTTCTTATAGTGGAGTCATGAACATTGACCTGAACTGAGACAAGAGAGGCCAGCAGTTCTTTGGATGTTGTTGTGGGGTCTTTTGTGATGTCTTGAATGAGTCATCGCTGCGCTCTTGGGATAATTTTGGTTAAAGGAAGGTTAACCACTGTTCCGTGTTTTTGCCATTTATGGATAATGGCTCTCACTGTGGTTTGCTGGAGTCCTGGAGTTCTAGAAATGACTTTGTAACCTTTTCCACGTGAACTCAGGAGTGATAAACCACAGTGGAGGGTAAACACTTTTTCACACAGGACCATGTAGGTTTTGATTTTTTTCCTCCCTTAATCATTCATTCATTCATTTTCTGCCGCCTATCCCAGCTGTCTTGGGGCGAGAGGCGGGGTACACCCTGGACTGGTGGCCAGCCAATCACAGGACACATATAGACAAACAACCATTCACACTCATTCATACCTATGGACAATTTGGAGTCGCTAATTAACCTAGCATGTTTTTGGAACGTGGGAGGAAACCGGAGTACCCGGAGAAAACCCACGCATACACTGGGAGAACATGCAAACTCCACACAGAGATGGCCGAGGGTGGAATCGAACTCGGGTTTCCTAGCTGTGAGGCCTGCACGCTAACCGCTCGGCAGCCGTGCTGCATGTTGAATAACTACTATTCCTGGAATTGAAGCTTGTGGTATTTAAAATGAGAATGTCTTCACCACAAATGTTCTCTGTCTACTTTACTGGCTGGAGCTTATAGAATTTGGCCCATCCGACTGTCTCATTTATTTAGGGCCAACATGCAGAGTGCACAAGGTCAGTGTGACTTACTGTTGCTTTTTTATCTCGGGAGCAGATTGAGTCCAAAAAAATGGTAGACCAGTGTTATTCTTGAAATATATATATAATTTGTTAGCATATCGACACATGTAATGGTTTTATTTCATTTGAACATGCATCAGATTACAATTGAACGCATCACATAATCAGTTCCCAGTTCCACATGTCCAAAAGGAGTAGGAAGAAGCAAAGCTTATTAAATCCTACCCCTCCATCTGGTACTTTTACAATCAGTAACTGTTACATTTGTTCACTTCCTGCTTTCCTAATATATATTTTTTTACTTTTTTTTTTACTTTTATTTTATTTTTTTTATTTTAATTTTTTATTTTTTAATCAGTTCACAGTTCCACATGTCCAAAAGGAGTAGGAAGAAGCAAAGCTTATTAAATCTTACCCCTCCATCTGGTACTTTTACAATCAGTAACTGTTACATTTGTTCACTTCCTGCTTTCCATAATAGTGGGGTTTTTTTTGTTTGTTTTTTTTTTAATTTTTTTTATTTTTTGTCCCGTACCAAAGTACGAGGTGATATGACCATACAATGGCATAATGGGTACCATAGTAACTGTCCATATAGGGATATATACGTATATAGCATGTTGCTGTGCAAAATATATATGTATATATGTATATCCCCCCGGTGGATCAGGTTTCAACACCCCTGGTTTTGGGAATAGGCCCAGTGATCTTGAACCCAGCTGCATCAGTACTCCTCCATTTACTTCCTGGGTCACACGTCCCGGATACCACCCTGACATCATGAGCTTCCTGTTATTTGATGTGCTCTTTTTTTCCTTTTTACCTTGAAGTATATATATATTTTTTCCTTCCTAATATAGTCGAGGAGTCGAGTTTTTCCAAAGATTGTGTTGTAGTTCATGATTGACACACGCTTAGAATAGAGTAAACCATCAAACACAACAGAGTGACCAAGACTAAGTACGAGATTTCTATTCATGGCTCCAGTTTATTCCAGTGTAGCGCACACAACAGAAGTACGGTCAACTTATCCTGGCTTGGACGAACACTTCCCACTGATTTCAGAACTCAAGTACAAAGTTAAACTATCTTTCTTTCAATGCAGTGTGTGTTTTCCGATTCCGATGTGACTATAAAGCAGTCATTGTGATGTGTCCCTTGGCTAAGTCCCTGCTCTGACATTATTGCCTGTTGTCCCCCTCATTTCCAGCTATTCCTGTGTTTTCATAAATGATCAAAAACAGAAGGAAAATGCCTTTAAAAAAAAAAAATCATAATGTAAATGTTTAAACTTTTCCATTCAATATCCAAAATTGGACAAGACTGGCACAGAGCTGAGAAACAGCAGCGCTCCTGACTAAGTCTCATCTAAATGAATCCCAGTTGTAGCGTTACGGTGTGAGCCTTGACATCCAAATAATGAACAGCCCCTGTGTTGCACGTATACACACACACACACACACACACACACACACACTCTTCCGCGGGCAGACATCTCAGTCACAGGGGACACCCTCAGGAAAAAACACATCTTTCTCTCCTTGCTGAGCGGACAGTGTGACTGGATAGTGGCAGGCGTGCATAAAGTTGGGCTTGTTTTTACAGGAACCACATGTTTCGGGGATGACTGGCGACTGCACAGGATCTGTTAACATAGCTCCTTTCTGACAGCACCCTCCAATTGCCACATCAGGACCCGGTGACTTGTACTTTCCCTGATAAAGTGCTTGTTTTTCCCCTGGAAGCTCATGGAATTTAGCCCCCTCCCCTTAGCAGCAAGCTGAGCTGTAGGATCCAAGCTGTGCCCCCCTGCTACCCTTCCCTTCATGAGCGCTCAATAACTCGTAAATACTTTCATGGGACCCCATAAGCCATACGTTACCAGAACATTGTATGCATGTACAGTATGTGAACTCAGCAGAGGTTAAAATTCGCTTTTTATTTCTCCAGGACTTGTTTAATGAGCCTTTAGTAGAAAACATTAAAGGAGGATTAGCACATGCCGAGGCCTTTGTTGTGCTACTCATATAATGTAGATGATGGGATTTTTTATTGTGTGTGTGTGTGTGTGTGTGTGTCTGACTTACACAACATGTACTATGAGAAGTGATATCATCAAGAAAACAGTTGCATTTGATTATTTACTCATTACATTATAACCCAATGGAAAATGTTGCCATACGTATTATTATTGGGGTGGGTAAACTGACTGCAGTCCCTAAGCACTGCAACAATCATTGATGCTAATCAGCTAATGCTATCTGCCATGGATACTGAAGGGACGTCAGTGAGTCTTTTATATCATGACTTTTTATATCAGTAACTGTTACATTTGTTCACTTCCTGCTTTCCTAATATAGTTTATGTTGTTTTTTTTTTACATTTTTTGTCACATACCGAAGTACGAGGTGATATGACCATACTGTGCCTCTCACGAGTCAGCAAGGAAACAGTAACGGCCAGGAGCCAATCACAAGCAATCAGTGCCCTCACAACGAGCTTGTCAACCCACTGGGTTATCATATATAGCAGTAGAACACTAAATTCATCACACATCAACTTAACACCCCAAAAGTATACCTCAGAAATATACAAACATGTACCAATACCAAGTATACACTGTCATTTTAAAGTTTCCCCCAAAGTTTTTTTATGTACTTATTTATTTATTTTTGTCATGTGCCGAAGTACGAGGTGATATGACCATACAATGACATAATGGGTACCATAGTAACTGTCAATATAGTGATATATATATATAGCAAGTTGAAGTATTTGTGATTTTAGAAATAAGGACTTAGTATGTTCTCTGTAGGCGGCATTATGAATTATCCTTACTGACCTTTTTTGCAGTACATTTAGCGAGTGAAGATTGCTTTTATAGTTATTAGCCCATATTTCCACACAATAAGTAAGATATGGTAGAACCAGAGAGCAATAAAGAGTGTGGAGTGATTTCTGATTGAGAACAAATTTTGCTTTGTTCAATATTGAAATATTTCTGGCCACCTTATGTTGTATATTTGTAATATGAGGTTTCCAGCTCATATTTTCATCTATTGTGATCCCCAGAAATGTATTTTCATTCACCCTTTCAATGTCCACACCGTCTATTTGTATTTGCTGGTGTGTGTCCTTTCTGCTGTTAGCAAACAGCATGATTTTAGTTTTATTTAGGTTCAAGGACAATCTATTATCATCAAAGCATCTTTTTAGTGTGACCATTTCTTCTCTGACCTTTCAAATGAGTTCATCTGTACTCCCTCCAGAACAAAAAGCAGTGGTATCATCTGTAAATAATACCAGCTTTAAGTCTTTTGTGACTTTGGAGATATCATTGATGTACAAGTTGAACAGTTTTGGCCCCAGTATTGACCCCTGGGGAACTCCGCACGTAATATATGAACTCGCAGATGTGTATTCTGCTAGCTGTACGTATTGCTTCCTGTCAGCTAAGTAGCTAAGTAGCTTTTGAAACATTTCTAGCCACCTTATGTTGTATATTTGTAATATGAGGTTTCCAGCTCATATTTTCATCCCCAGAAACGTATTTTCCTTCACTTGAGACGTACAAATTCAAGGATGAGCATTTCAAGAGTGCAATTCTAGATCATAATATCAGTGTTTGCATCGCTGTAGATTCTATTCAAGCGCCAAGTGTCTTCCCGCCGCCATATTTCTCCAGATACAAGCGTCTTATCAGGCACAAGGGCTCCCCCCGTATCAGCTGGTAAACAGCAGGCCTTGCTGGGAAGCCTTCACCTCCCTCGCCGCCTTCCCCCAAGAGGCTCTCCGCTAGGCTCTTGTGGGCTACTGTTGGTGGATACGGTATCTATGGATGGCAGGCCTGGGAAAAGTTAGTGAGTCAGATGCGGAGAAGGCGATGAAAGAAAGAAAGGGAAAGGAAAGGTTTCGGATAAAATAGGAAACAGAGAGAGGCAAAAAGGGGGGAAATCGCAGAAGGGAGTGAGTAAAGGAGGCTCATTCAGGGGGAGATAAAGTTCTCTCTTTTCCTTCTTGTTTTTGACGGGGCAGTTGATGTTTTTTCTTTCCTTTTTTTTTTTTTTTCTTGACATAGGCCGTGGAGACTGGATCTCTCGAGTGAAACCACCTGGTGTGTTGCCCTCCCCTCGTACCCCATTTTCCACCCATATACGCACTCGGTGACCATCTTTATCCCTGGCTGCGTGCCAGGTTACTATGGCAACCCTGCCCGTTACAATGCGAGAGGAAATATTTTGCCCATTTTCAAGCATCTCTTTATTTGCTGCTGACTTTGTGCTTTTTGGTAACGTCTCTCTGTGTGTGTTCAAGAATGTTTGTATTTTTCTAAACTCTCCCCGTATCCATTTTTTTGAGGCTTGGAGCATTAACATACTGTGTGTTCCCCTTCTCAGCGCGGTGCCAAAGAGCAGAGAGGGTGTGCAACTTGCTTTAAGTGGAACATTAAGAGTCACACAACATGCAGCTGGTCTTTATTACTTCCCCTTCGGTTCATTGAAGCATAATTACATTCTGACTTCATCCCAACCTTAGCATGACCTCTGCTCTCCTGTCACACACTGGCAGCCACACACACACAATCATACGCGCCTGCCAACAAACGGTATCACACATTTTGTGCACGCGCATGCACGTTCACGTGCACGGAGAACCGAATCCCACCTACGAGCAGACAGAGATTTATAATAGAATACAGTAAGTAAGCCCAAACATTAATTGGGCTCCTGCTGGAAAACTCTGCTCCATGCAAGGTCTTCTGTGTGTGTGTGTGTGTGTGTGAGAGGCTTGCCAGTTGGAATTGAACCCCAGCGACACTGTTCCTCCCTGCTGTTTTTCCTGTCCTCCGCCATTGTAACTGGAAAGGGTTGCCAATCAGTCACAAACGATGACTTTTTACTGTCACTTTTCCATCCTCCGCCCTGTTCTTTGCGTTCTCGTCTGCTCTCTTCCTTCTGAAAGGTGGCTCCACTTTCTCTTTCTCTCGCTCTTTGGAGCGCTGGTGATGTTATGGGTTTTCCAGTCAGTCGTTTGTGTCATTTTTTTTTTCTTCCCCCTCTTATTTTCTAATTATCGCAGGGTTTTCCTCGCATCAAAACAGCTGAGCCGTGTCCTTCAGTAGGCCAACGCTGACTGCGACGACTCAGTTAAGGTGGGAATGTCATGTCGAGGTTACAAAAGGTTGCGCCGAGGTGCGTGTCTGTTTTTGTTACCTTAAAAATAACTAAAGCGGGTTAAGTGGGTGTCGGGCTCGACGGTGCTCCAAGTAGTTGGACACGGGACTAAGGGTGTATCGGGGTTGTTTATGGGGTGATGCTGGACTGGGTGGGCTTGTTAAATATCATTAGGGCCTCCTGACGTCACCGGCCTAGTGTTTGGGAAACACAAAATGTCCCTGTGATGTGCCAATGCCATGCAACTCAGCTAACAGCAAATATTTACCAGCACAAAGCCGCACCGCTGGCAAGGCCGAGTCAGCGCCGAGCCAAGTAATCTGCTTGATTATTCTTGGTTTATTCCATAACAGCCATTACAAAGATGTTCCCCCTTCATCATTTAGCTGCAGGAAAAAAAACAAGCATGTGACATCCGTACTGTACTGTACTGTATATAAAATAAGACGTGTGTTCTCCCCTTTAGCTTCAAGGGGCCACGAGCTGGCATCACGTGGCTTCCTGTGTTTCCATGCAAAGTCCCATCATTCATGAGAGCGGCATCGTACGTGGCATCGATGTCGGGGTACTCTGCCACTGTTCCAATGTAACCATGAGGGTTTTCCTCCCTTCAGAAATGAGGTCGTTTTTTTAAATGGCAACATGAGTCAAACGTCAAAGCGGGTTGGGTTAAGTGCGGCGACATCGCTCGCTCTGAAACCACTTAGGGTCCGATTCTCCCATGCGCTTAAGGGATGCCGGCTGTGTGGGATTCTCCCCATCTGTGGAAGTCTGTCACTACCCACCTTCATTCAAGATTAGGGTTGTCAAAAATAGAACGTTAACAGGGGTAACTAATATATTTCATGAATTGGGCTGGCTGTTATGACCACAAATGGCGGCACAGGGGTGGCGCCCCACAGTGTCTCTTTTAGAACTTTACTCTGACTCCTATAGCCTATTTGTCATTGCTACGTCACTTCCTCATTGTCACTAGACAGATGCATTCACGGACACACCAAACATCACAATGTCTATAAATAAAATAAAACATGTAAATATAAAATAAAATATATAATAAAAATATATAATATATATCATATAATAATATAATAATATATAATAAATATCTAAATAAACAGAAATGTGTATATTCTTATCACTCACTTTGCTGCATTCAAGTATGCTCAGAAATCCCAGAACATTTGCTCAGTCATAACAAAACTTGCTCGTATGTGTCGCAGTAAATGCGTGGATGTCGGGAGGGTCAGCGTTTGAGCTTAATGTGGGTCATGACCTTGATATTATTATTATGATGATGATTTTTATCATAATTAAGTTATTATTATTGTATCTTTCGGGGTGTTAAGTTGATGCGTGATGAATTTAGTGTAGTCATCAGTAAGCCAACGCGGTGAGTCAGACTTTTGTTGTTGTCCTACTGCTATACATGATAACCCAGTGGGTTGACAAGCTCAGAAGGTACCTAGGAAATATACATTAGATGTACCAACATCAGTTTAAAATAACAAACCGCTATTTTAGTATTTATCCATAACGCATTACTGCCAGAAGAGCGGTTCATGAGGACAAGCATTGCTTACAAGCGTTGCTCAGACTCAATGCCTTTGGGGGAAACTTTAAAATGACGGTGTATACTTGGTATTGGAACATGTTTGTATATTTCTGAGGTTTACTTTTGGGGCGTTAAGTTGATGTGTGATGAATTGAGTGTAGTCATCAGTAAGCTAACACGGTGAGTGAGACTTTTGTTGTTGTTCTACTGCTATATATGATAAGCCAGTGGGTTGACAAGCTCGTTGTGAGTGCACTGATTGGCTCCTGGCCGCGACTGTTTCCTTGCTGACTCGTGAGTTTGTAACTAAATTGTCAACTGTGCCTCGACGCTCTGGCAACAGAGTACAATGGAGACAAATTGGTGAAGTTTAATCAATTGAAAGTGTTACGAAAACTCCATGTTCAATCATTTTCAGACAATCATCAAAAAATAATGTCATGGCATAGTCTTTGTCCTTTAAATAATAATAAATCACATAAGGCTTATGCGCTTTGGGTCTGCTTTACACGCAATGGCCGAGTCAGGAGCCTGGATGGGAGAATACGAAAAAAGGAACCGTGCTTAACTCCAAGCGCATAATAATAAAAAACACTTAAGCACAAACGGGACAATAGACCCACTGAGTATGTGTGTGTGTGATTTCACATTGCAGTACAAAACAGTGAGTGTGTGAGTTAAAATAGAATGTGAGACCACCACATACTCCAAATAAAACAGCCCTCCAAGTGAGGGATGGAAAAGCCTCTGTGAGTGATGTCAGATGCATTTTACACAGGATTGACTTGGAAGGTCACCGCTGTAGTCATGGAACACACTGGAGGCCTAAAAACTTTTAGCACCTCTTCTACCCTGCTCAAATTGCCTACAAAATTGACCTGACTTTGGGATTCATGGCGCTCCCTTTTCAGCGCCTCCACCTGATGTCTTTCTGAAGATGCTTCTTACTGTGTCAGTGTCCGCCGCACGCACGTCCAAATTTAGCCCGCCACGGTTGGCTGATCATTTTTGATGGCGCTTTGTTACTGATGGTGGTTACTATCAGAGGGGAGCGAAGCCACCTTGGGCTGCTAAATGCATCTGTCACTACTGAATGCTGCCTCTTGCTTGTGTTATCTCTTCTTTGCCTCTCTTTGCTTTGCTATTTCCAGCCGGTAGCCACGGCCAAGGCCCATTATTGAGAGCGAGTGTAAAGGCGGATTTATATGTCTGCATCAGGAGCTACGAGTGGAAGCTCGGGTGTGATTGTGCTTTCTATTCAAGCACAAGTGGGACGTAGAATGACACCAGGCAGACACCGCAGGGTTTTTTCCTCCTTGATCAGGGATTCCCAACCGGGACTGCTGATCAAGTCATTCAAAAGGTTAACCATAGAACTTTGAACCCTGTGGCTTTTACAGCACTGTAACTAATCTATGGCTAAATTCTAATCGTGTGACTTCTCCTTTGCTTCAGAACTACTACTACTAACTATTACATTTGTTCACTTTCTGCTTTCCTAATATAATTTAAGTTTTTTTTTGTCGAATTTTTTGTTGAAGTACAAGGTGATATGACCATACTGTGCCCCTCACGAGTCAGCAGGGGAACAGTAACGGCCAGGAGCCAATCACAAGCAATCAGTGCTCTCACAACGAGCTTGTCAACCCACTGGGTTATCATATATAGCAGTAGAAGAACAACAAAAGTCTGACTCAGCGTGTTATCTTACTGATGACTACACTAAATTCATCACACATCAACTTAACACCCCAAAAGTATACATCAGAAATATACAAACATGTACCAATACCGAGTAAAGTTTCCCCCAAAGGCATTGAGTCTGAGCAACGCATTCATTTGGGGGTGCTGCAATGACGTCAGCTCCTCTTTGGGCTTCTCTAGTGCCATCTGGTGGACAGAGAGGCAGCACCATCCATCTGTGTTGCTTGTCCTCATGAACTGCTCTTCTGGCAGTAATGCGTTATGGGTAAATACTGAAATAGCAGTTTGTTATTTTAAACTGATGTTAGTACATCTAATGTATATTTCCTAGGTACCTTCTGGGTGTTAAGTTGCTGTGTGATGAGTTAGTGAGTGGAAACCGTGAGTCAGACTGTTTTATTGAGTAATGACCTCCTGCAATTAAATTTAAATATATCTGGTTGTTCCTCGAAAAGTGTGGCAAATACACCGGAACTGTACGGTATAAATGCATTTTCATCTTCTAATGATATACAGTTTGGCTCAGTTTTGTCATTAAGGTCAGACAAAAACCAAGGTCATTTTTCTCATAGAGGAAAATGTAAATCCATTCCAGACTCTCAAAAATATGAACAACACATTTATTTTAAAGAGAATAATATTTTTTTTACATGCAGATGTGGACTTTCCAAACATCTTGGTGAGACTGAATTCAGTTCAAACTGAATTAAACCATTTTTATCTGGCATTTTTCTGTGGCCCGTGCATTGTGGGTTATTGGTCACGAATGCTTGCCTGATGTCCACAGGTCGACTGTATATTGACTATTATAAAAATGGCAATATTGAACATATATGCTAATTATTTTCCATAAAGGTAATGACAAACAGATGAAAGGAAAAGCCCCTATTTAAAAATATGAAGCTAATAAAGACGAGAAAGCCCAGCTCCCATATAAACTGCTTGTATTGCAATATCCACAAGTGGGTGTGTACACATAGAAGAAAATTTACAGCTTTTTCTATTAAATTGATTCATGAACCTTCACTAAATTTGACAGATTTATCAATTCAAAATTATGACCCACTGAAGTCAACGTGCTGAAGTGTCAGACTTTAAGACTCTCTTCTTACAGCAGCAATTCTCAGCAATAAAATTGACCATCTACGTATCGGGAGGTCTTCATGTGAGCTGGTGTCGGACCAACAACCTGCCCGATGGTGTGGGTGTGTGTCCTACAGCCTGCAGGTTGAGGGGCCGGCGAGGGAAACACACTTCAATACAAATGAATGGGCCATTATGTAAGTGCTTACAACATTGAGAAATTATGTAAATGGTTCCGTTGCTACGCGACAGTACTCCCCCTGTCAAAACATAAACAAGATTGTACAAATGACTAAATATTCACAATGTTGAAATATAATGAAATGTGCTCAACATTGATAAACATCGTTCTTAAAAATGTTCCCCTCTCCCAGGAACATTGACCTTCACACTGAAATTAACATTTTGGCTTGAACTTCCAGACTTCCACGAAAGTAATAGATAAGGATGATGTGTTTCAGACATTGGAAGAGTTCAAATCAGTTCTCAAGTAGTCCAAATTGTGAGCTGGACTTCTTGCTGAGTGTCAAATGTTCTAGGTGATGCAGGGAGGTCCAGCTGTGAGCCATCACCGAACACAGCGCTATCCCACCTCATGCACCCTTGATGCGTCACTTGCTGTTTGAACTTTGCTGGCTGTTTTTATTTGGCTGTGCATCTAAATCATCGGGGGTCAAGTAAACAGCTCTGGTGGAGGTAAACAGCCTGAGGAAAAAAGCTTTTCGCTCGAGGGGCCTTCCAACACTGAGTTTCGTGCACACACACACACACACATACACATACACACACACATACACGCACAACCTCCAATCTGGGTACAGATCGTCATGCTCACACCCATTTGGCACTCATGGTTGCACGTTTGGCTCCAGAATCCTCTCATTGCCGTTGGAGTCAGTAAGATGATGTTTTAAGGAAGCCACGATGAACTCTTATTTCTTCTCATGGTGTACTCAAATACACGTTCATCCATGTCCTCAGCAGCTCAGCAAAGGAAGAATCGGGGCAGAGAGTGAGCGAGAGGATCAAAGCTGCTGAGTGGGATGGATCCTCCGAAATGAATAGTGCTGGGGGGTATTGCTTTAACCTTTGTCCAAAGCGCTCTTCTCAGGGACCTCCCTGTTTGTATTAATGACTCAGAGTTAGCAAGAGTCTCTCTAGCCGCAGAAGGGCTCCGGGCTAACAATACAGTCACTAACTTTAAGTGGGTGTCTGTTGTGTCACAAGAGGTCAGCCATTTCGCTACCAAAGACGTATTTAGGCGTTCTTTTTCGTACGTATTTATGTGTTTTATTTTGAGCGAGAGGCGCAAAGAAGTGATGATGCAACTCTACAATAGAAGAGAGCACGGTTGGTGCAGTTTGCAAATGTCCACAGGGTGGCAGAAGTGCATTTTATAAGACCTTGGTATGCATCTCTCTCATAGAAATACTTTGTAACAACCCGCAAGTACCAAGGCATCTTGGCGTGTTGCATGAATGATGTTACGCATTGAAGGGACATTTTAATGTGTGAACACAAACGGTTCAGTTGCAAATGTAAAAATTGTAAAAAGTATTTTCATGTAAAACAACATTTTTTTCTACCTGGCTAAATGTGTGTCAAAGTGAAAGAAATGTATCTTTTCACAAGAAGACTTTTTTTGTTCATTCATTCAGTCGTGGGGGGTGCTGGAGCCTATCCCAGCTGTCCTCGGACGAGAGGCGGGATACACCCTGGACTGGTCGCCAGCCAATCACAGGGCACATATAGACAAACAACCATTCACACTCACATTCATACCTACGGACAATTTGGACAATGATGTTATTTTGTGTGAGAAGCAAAATGAGGTGATGACACAACTGCACAATAGGAAAGATCATGTTTGGTGCAGTTTTAAGCTGTAAAAATGTCCATAAAATTCCCTCCAAATTTGGCAGTCAATCAAAATCTTGGGAGACTCGAAATTTGCAATTTGAGCACGTCGCTGCACTTTGAGGTCTGCACGTCGGGTATTGAGGTCTAACCTAGATGATACTGTCATTACTCTATGAGTAGGCTTCCATTACACATACACACTGTACTTCTATTTGCAGTATTCTACTGTTAAAACCTGTTGAAAATAAGAAAGATTCAAACTTTTGAAAGTTTATAAGATATTGTTTTTAAATTATGCCTATTTTTCTTTAGTGAGCAAGGGGGTAAAATGGCTCTTTTGATAGTAAAGGTTGCCAACCCCTCTAATGTTTCTTTTGGTATACCCCATTGTTATTTAGACCTAGAACACAATACTCTGTGTGCCTTGAAAAATCAGTCAAAATCATCCGGTACCGAGAGGGACGGCTTTTGAAAAATGTCTGGGATTGAACCAGTTAAGAAAACAACATTTTTTGATCGACAGTGTAATTTAGGTTGTGCTCCTCGTATACAGGACTATATAGAGTTTGTCCAAGCACCACCGTCTCTTAAAAAGTTCAGAGTTCAAATCCAGGGCATCCTTGTAGAAAAGCGGTTAGCAAGACGGTTCATTTTGGGTTCTGGGTTCAAATGTGGACTTTGGTCTTCCTGTGGGGAGTTTCCATGTCCTCCCTGTGCTTGTGTGGGTTCTCGTGGGTTACTCCGCCTTCTTCCCGCAGTCCAAAGACATGCATGTTGGGTTCATTTTAGACTCTAAATTGTCTGTAGATGGGAATGTGACAGTGAATAGCTGCCTGTCTGTAAGGCTGTTCTTTATTCAGTTGTCACTTATCCTAAACAGTCCCAAAATGTTTGAACTTTAGAATTGCAGCGCCAGACAGACTGCTTCTCATTGATTTCTTTACAGGGAATTGTCTCGACCGTGTTACAGTGAAACCCGCTTATCCCGACACCACTCAGACTGGCTGACTGACATTGACGGAGCCAAAATAGAAACTAAAGCTTACTTACTATTTCTTGCTATTTACTTGTGCCTGTGGCCAGAGACGTACGGAGAACAGGCAGTTTGTATGGTTCTGAGCTGTAATTCAGGGGTTGAGCTATAGGGGGCATTGGTCTATGCCTACAAGTAAATGTACTAGTGTCACTTTAATGGGGACTATTAATCTTTTTCCACTTTTCTGACCTTTTAATGTAGTTAGAATATTGTATTCTCGTGTTAAGCCATGCCAAAGTTTCAGATAATGAGGTTTTGCGCATTTGGAAGTGAGCCCTGAAAGAAGTTTGGGATTTTTTACGAACAAATTTTAGCTCTCCAAATAGTTTATTCATTTCCCGTCAACTCCGATGCCAACAAAATTAGAAAGTGGGGTTCGTCAGTAGTCCGGAAGTCCTCTGGAGAACTTGGGAGTGAGACCAATCACAGCGGAGTGGGCGTGCCCGGAGGCGGAATAAATTAAAACAGACCGCTTTGGAAATACAGCTGGAATAGGTGCGGATTCTGGAAGATCTAGAAAGCTCTTGAGCGGATTATGGTGTGTAACTTTCTATTGGAGTCCCAAACTCAATACAAAGGGCTGAAAATGAGCATAACAGACCAGTCGGGGTGTAGGATGCATGTTAATACAGCTTATTTTGCACTGAACAAGAAGTCAGTCTGTGCATGTTTTAATACAGATGTTATGTTTTGGCTGCGTGATAATGAGTAAGTTGACAATACGACACCACGTCGACATACATGGAACAATCTTCATCAAAAATGTCCCTTTGAATCACAAATTTTCGGTCGAGAAAAGCGGTTAAATGGGTACTTTGTAGTAGGTGTGCCACGCGACACCCAACTTGCGAGATAATACACGTGATTGGGTTCACGGGACTACACAGGATTTTAACATTAATAATAAGAAAAGTACAATGAGAAAAAAATGACTGGACAAACAGTCCGAGCCTGGCAGTTGTGAGGTGCATTTGGCAACGATTACTGTCCCACAAATTGATGCTAAACGATATTATTGTCTATATTTTTTTAAGACAAATAAACCACTATCTCATGATAGTATTGTAATATGGCTACAGATTAAAAGCAAAATCATATTTATCACTCACAATAGTTTAACTGTCATTGGGAATGACTTAGCAGTTGCTGAACTGCGCCCTCAGGTGGTTTAGAGAGGAAGTCGTGTTTCTACACACCAATGAATGAGCAGTTAGCTTAGCCCTTAGCAACATGTGATGTTCTGGTTCTTGGCATACAGTAAGTTATTAAAAAAACTAAAAGTAGTTGGGATGGGTTATTAACATAACATATTTGCATGTATTACAAGTTTGAGTTAGACTGTGTGGAATTTATATTTAATTAAGTTGTTTTCCTAATAATACATAATATTACTTGCACATACAACATACAACTTGCTGTGTATGTTGTAAATATTGTAAAATGTCAATTTAAATTGTGTTAATAAAAGGTGTAACGCTGTCCCTCGTTTATCGCGGTTCATTGGTTCCAGACCCGAATCGGTTCCAGTGAATTTCCATAGTTTATTTCGGCCCCTGCGCCACATTTTAGACACCAGGAAGGCGTTGCCATTAGAAAAGAGGAACGTATCCAAGCTCTATCTTCTTGGCTCTGTCTGTCTGTCGGGTTGCATTGTGGAAGTTTTCCAGCTTTCATACCGCCATTACGCTGCGACAGAGATCGCTGGTATTCATTTACAGAAAAAAATGCATGACGCAAGAAACACTTCCTGGCGATTCCAGCCATTTTGGACAATTTTAACTGATTTTTCAAGGTTCACAGAATATTATGTTAAATAAAAATGGCTATATAAAGAAAGATTACGTGCTCATCTTTCTATCTTTTTCTATTCTTTAGAAATCAATTGTTTAGTTTCAGAAAAATGTTATTTCTCAACAAAAACATTGAGAAAAAGATACATTTCAAGCACAAATTTATATCAAAATATCTAAACAACTATGCCACAACATAAATAACACTTGTAGAGCGCCTACTTTTTAGTAAAAACACACTTGGCGACAGAAGTGGGACCAACTTAAGCGGGTTCCACTGTAAAATGAGGACATTATACAGGCTGTTTTAAATTTAATTGCAGGATTTTAACCTTCACATCCTGTACAAGAAGGCAACAGAGAATATGTTGGCACATACCACACCCTGTTTTGTTTTTTTGTGGTTGCTGTGGCTGATTGCAGCCAATTTAGAGCAGGTGTATTTGGTTTTGAGGACCCTGGCTCCCCTGATTGGCTGCAGCGAGGACCGAGCCCTCCTTAAAAGGCAGAGAGAGCCGACAGGAAGAGGAGGAGCACCTCCCATTGCACTCTCAACCTGACCCGCCACACCTTAGACTTGTTTGGCTTTAAACAAATGTACGCTGTATGCTTGTTTTTCTGTCAAATCTATTTCTTGTACAAGTAAGGGTGGAACTGATGGTCCTTGGGACCTTATCATAATGTTTCTGAAAGATATTATTGGCAAAATGGCGACAAAGAGAACCTGGAAGACGCCATGATGCCACTCAATGTGTGTAAGAGCTAAAAGCTACTTAGCTGACAGGAAGCAATATGTAAAGCTAAAAGGATACATATCTGCAAGTTCATATATTACATGCGGAGTTCCCCAGGGGTCAATACTGGGACCAAAACTGTTCAACTTGTACATCAATGATATCTCCAAAGTCACAAAAGAATTAAGGCTGGTATTATTTGCGGATGATACCACTGCTTTTTGTTCTGGAGGGACTACAGACAAAATCATTAGAAAGGTCAGAAAATAATTGTTCTCAAATCAGAAATCACTCCACACTTTTTATTGCTTTCTGGTTTTACCATATCTTACTTATTGTGTGGAAATATGGGCTAATAACTATAAAAGCAATCTTCACTCACAAAATGTACTGCAAAAAAGGTCAGTAAGGATAATTCATAATGCCGCCTACAGAGAACATACTAACTCCTTATTTCTAAAATCAAAAATACTTCAACTTGCTGATATGGTTCATCTTCAAACAACTAAAGAAATGCATACGGCTAAAAATAACCAATTAGCTAAAAATGTCATCCAATACTTCTCTACAAGAGAGGAGAAATATGATCTCAGGGAAGAACTACATTTTAAAAACACTTCTATGCTAAGACTACGTTATGCTAGCCATAGCATTTCAGTATGTGGAATCAAACTATGGAATGGATTGAGTAAGGAAATCAAACAATGCACAACGATGAGCCAATTCAAGAAACAATACAAGCAGTTGATGTTTGCTAAATACAAGGATGAAGAGTCTTGAACCAGTCATGATGTGCTATATATATCACTATATTGACACTTACTATGGTACCCATTATGGCATTGGATGCTCATATCACCTCATACTTTGGTACGGGACAAAAAAACCCAACTTAAACTATATTAGGAAAGCAGGAAGTGAACAAATGTAACATTTACTGATTGTAAAAGTACCAGATGGAGGGGTAGGATTTAATAAGCTTTGCTTCTTCCTACTCCTTTTGGACATGTGGAACTGTGAACTGATTATGGGATGCACTCAATTGTAATCTGATGCATTCCTTCTCCAAAGATGAGTTCTTATACTCAGCTTAAGTGAGTAGTAGTAGATTTTAGGTTCATCCTGAAATACCACCCGTGGGTGGTACATGAAGCCGGCATCGAGATAGACTTGTTGCGAATCGGCGCCGGCCAAATGAAATGAAAATGACCTCGAGTAAATCACACTGCATTTCTGCGGTCAGCGAGATATTCTTGGCAACGCGAGCCAGTTTGATCATTTGCTGAGGCAGATGTACAGAAGTGTTTTATTTCAAGGGTAGATCAAAAGTCTTTTCACGCTGCGTCTGACCACATCTCGGATTATATTGGGATTTATTTGTATTGGGCCTATCCACTTCACAGGGAGGCCTGGTAGTCAACAAATCCTCTCCGACACTCCCTGTTTTGATCAAAATCTGCACATGAATCTGGAATCTGGATCAAACTGCTCAGGTCTGTTATGCACTTATCACAGTGGGCGCAGCTCTGTTCCTAACTGGTGTTGAAAGGTCCCATTGTGCTGCATCGGAGCTGGCCGCTAGCAGATGTGGGCTAGTTATGGCCGATGCTTCCTCTCCTCTCATCACCGTCTGTGTCACTGCCCTCCCCTCCCATTCAGGCCAGTGGAAGGATGTTGTGAAAGCACATGATCACACATCCATGCACGCAAGCCTGCTATCGTTCGCCGGACCAGATGCTTCGTTTGGAGGGATTTCATGTGTTGACTGGGAGTAAGCAAAATCAACTTCAACTCACCACCTCTCTAGTGTTGCCCTTCCACAACCTAGAGGGGTTGTATGCCTTGAAAATCCTGTGGTACAGAATAAGGAAGACGATCCACGATAACTTGATGTATACTCACCCTCAGGATTTATTCTTCTCAAAAATAACAACACTTCAGATATCATAAGATGATTACATCAACAATTTGTTTCCAGACACAGTTCATATTTTTCAATTAGCCTGTTTCATGCTATTAACTGTACATTAAATTTGGCTAGCATTAGCTATTTCGCTTATGTTCAAATGTTCTACAACACGTTTTGTAGCAAACATTTTGCAGTCAGCTTTTTACTCTAGCAACTTTCTAAACTCTTTACAGCCGTTAGTATAAATTATCTCTACTTTGTACTAACCTGTGGTACAGAATTCATTCATAAAGAAGACAATCCACGATGACTTGACGTATATTCACCCTCAGGATTTATTCTTCCTGTCAAAAATAACAACACTTCAGATATCATAAGATGATTACATCAACAATTGCCAATTTGTTTCCAGACACATTTCACATTTTTCAATTAGCCTGCTTTATGCTATTAACTGTACATTAAAGCTAGCTAGCATTAGCCATTTCGCTTATGTTCAATGCTCGACAACACATTTTATAACAAACATTTTGCGGTCAGCTGTTTACTCTCGCAACTTTCTAAACTCTTTACAGCCGTTAGTATAAATTATCTCTTCTTTGTACTAACCTGTGGTACAGAATTCATTCATTCATAAGGAAGACAATCCATGATGACTTGACGTATATTCACCCTCAGGATTTATTCTTCCTGTCAAAAATAACAACACTTCAGATATCATAAGATGATTACATCAACAATTACCAATTTATTTCCAGACACATTTCACATTTTTCAATTAGCCTGCTTCATGCTATTAACTGTACATCAAAGGTAGCTAGCATTAGCCATTTCGCTTATGTTCAAATGCTCTACAGCTCATTTTATATTTCAGTTGTTTACTCTAGCAACTTTCTAAACTCTTTACAGCCGTTAGTATAAATTATCTCTACTTTGTACGAACCTGTGGTACAGAATAAGGAAGAAAATTCACGATTACTTGAAGTATATTCACCCTCAGGATTTATTCTTCCTCTGTCGTTTTATCACCTACTCTATACCACCATCGCTGCTAGCTCCCCCTAGTGGACTTTGCGGTATTACACCCAAACGCCAACAATGGAGATTTGGTGATTTCAAACATATAACAAACATATAAAAAAAATAGTATGGTGTCTTTTTTTCTTTTACAACTGAATTTTATATGTATGACATGAACTATTACTACTCTTAAATGCTCTAACCATATTTATGCATTTTTTTAAACCATGTTACCTTATCTTTTATGTACCTTACACTAGCTTTGTCCCTGCAGAATCAACCTCCATTCTATACTAATCACCTTAAAGACACGGCCGTGTTATTCAATAATCGCCTCCAGTGAGTCCGACTCTTTTCATGTCCTAAACAGCAGCTGACTCCTGTGGTATAAAATAATCGAGGCAAGGACTAGGACGGTGGGTGGGGGTGTTAGCAAGAGCGGGTGGTTGGAAAAACAAACTGGAAGTGCAGCAGAGGCCAATTCTCTCTGACTTGCTCGGCGTTCTCTTTTGCCGTCGTACTAATAATCAATCCATTCCCTGCCCCTCTCTGCTGGGCCTCTCTCTCCACCCGTGCACGCACAGCTGCACTGCAGACCCCATCGGGAAGGCTGGGGCCAGGTGGCGTTGCAAAGGGAAGGATGGGAGCATTTCCAGGAGAAAGGCCGATACGCATACAGACATGATGGAATAGTCCAACTTGACAATAGCCACGTTTACATGAGTTTTTCTCTTTCCGAATGACCTTTTCCGAAAGCAATGGTATATATCAGGGGTCTCAAACACGCGGCCCGCGGGCCAAATGTGGACCACAGGACACTACTTTGAGGCCCCCGCCTTGATATGAAAGTTTAATGTTAGTGCGGCCCGCGCAAGTTTGATATAGATGCTGTATGGTATCATGTACCCAGAAAAAATTATTACGTTTGATTAATGTTCATGTTAAAGGTTAAATAACTGTTAATAGTTATCCTCCCTATGTGTGTGGAAGTGGTAAGTTTTTGGCTATTTAAGTTTAAAGGAAATAACTTGAAGGCTACCGTTTAGGTCGCTAGCTCTCTAGTTTGCGAGTTAGCATGTGTGTCAAGACCCTGCAGTTGCGCAATTTGTAAATAAAGAGTATAAATGTGACTATAGTCGTGTTTTGTCATGTCTACAGGGCTCTAATAATGCTAAAAAAATAAAAAATAATTTGTCTACCCACCAACTCTGTGGTTTCTTAAGTTTTTATTATTTGCTGTTTTATTATTATTATTATTATATTTATTACTGATTGATTGATTTTCTTGATTTGTTTATTTATTTTTCATCTTATTTTGTGTAGAAAAATAAAAATTAAGATATTTGAGAACAGTGGAATGTTTTATCAGAGTTTTTCTTGTAGAAAATCGTAACCAAAGCAAAGTTTGTTCATTTTTCTGTTTTTAATAAATGCGTTTTTGGTTTTTTTGGAAAACCTTATGCGACCCAGTCTCACCCAGACCCGAGCTCCAGTGGCCCCCAGGTAAATTGAGTTTGAGACCCCTGGTATAAATGGAAAGGAATATTCCAATTGCGTGTCTACAACAAAGGTTACATTCTTTCCGTTAGAGCAAATAACCCGAATGGGATTGGAATATTTGGGTCCATGTATACGTGACTACTGACAAGGAGAACTGCCGATTTACAACAGCTAATTACAGTCAATATATCAACGTGCGCTGCTCACGTGCACGCTCACGTCTCTTTTATCTCTTGGAGGATACCGCTCATGCCTGTGGTCGTGGCTTCCATGATGTTGGCTTCTTCACTGCGCCACTCGCCTCTGTGGGAAACGATTTGTGGCTGATGTTTCTTTAAATTCCTTTGAGAATGTTAAGAAGACACTTTTTTGCCTTTTGGATATCAGAACATAATTCATATCTCCAGATTCTCCCGGCATCGGTTGTGCTTTATACTTACACCAGGGACAGGCGTTTGCGTCAAGCGAAATCAGGACAGAGTGTTATGTGTCTGTGTGTGCTATGTTTGAACTATTGGATGATTCCAGATAATAAAACACACAAACACAAGCCTTCCTGGTGGTTGCTACTTTTGCTTCTTCTTTTTTTTTTTTTTTTTTTTTTTAAAGAGGCTCATTTAGTTGAAATTATATTAGTTCATTCATCACCAACTTGGTGAATTGTTATTTTTGGTTGCACTGAGGGGTTTGGGTTGATGACTTTGTGTTCAGTGTTGCCAACTTGGCGGCTTTGTCTCTAAAGCTGACCACATTCGAAACCCTCTTGGCATCGCTGGAGCATTTTCTGGTATTTGGGGACTTAAAAGTGAAAGCACGTTTTCTTACATGTTTACGTTCCGAAGAGAGTACAGACGAAATCATTAGAAAGGTCAGAGAAGAAATAGTCACACTAAAAAGATGGCTTGATAATAGATTGTCCTTGAACCTAAATAAAACTAAAATCATGTTGTTTCATAACAGCAGAAAGGACACGCACCAGCAAATACAAATAGACGGTGTGGACATTGAAAGGGTGAAGATAAATACATTTCTGGGGATCACAATAGATGAAAATATGAGCCGGAAACCTCATATTACAAATATACAACATAAGGTGGACAGAAATATTTCAATATTGAACAAAACAAAATTTGTTCTCAATCAGAAATCACTCCACACTCTTTATTGCTCTCTGGTTCTACCATATCTTACTTATTGTGTGGAAATATGGGCTAATAACTATAAAAGCAATCTTCACTCGCTAAATGTACTGCAAAAAAAGGTCAGTAAGGATAATTCATAATGCCGCCTACAGAGAACATACTAACTTATTTCTAAAATCACAAATACTTCAACTTGCTGATATAGTTCATCTTCAAACAGCTAAAAATAATGCATAAGGCTAAAAATAACCAATTAGCTAATAATGTAATCCAATACAATACAATATGTATCACTATATTGACACTTACTATGGTACACATTATGTCATTGGATGCTCATATCACCTCTACTTCGGTACATAATTAAATTAAATTAAAATAATAATAATGAATAAAAATAAAAAACAAACCTTACCATCAAAACTAAAACAAAAAAAAAATAAAGGAAAAATTAAAAAAATAACCATACCTAAAAAATAAATAAAATAAAATGCACCTCGTACCGAAGTACAAGTAAAAAAAAACCAAAAAAACCCCAAAAAACCTTAAACTGTATTAAGAAAGCAGGAAGTGAACAAATGTAACAGTTTCTGATTGTAAAAGTACCAGATGGAAGGGGTAGGATTTAATAAGCTTTACTTCTTCCTACTCCTTTTGGACATGTGGAACTGGGAACTGATTATGTGATGCATTCAATTGTAATCTGATGCATGTTCAAATGAAATAAAACCATTACCATTACCATTACCATTGACCAGCAGCCAGGTAGTACAGTACCAATTTGCCTCACTGGTTTCAGAATGAGATTCATCAACAATCCCGTCCGCAAAATCAAATTATATATATTTTTTCATTTCACAAATGATGATCAATTATGCCCATCTACGGCTCCCCCCCCCAAAAAAAAAGCAAGCAGAGGGAAATGCTCAGTGTGTGCCGCTTCAGAGGTTAAGAAGGCTCCACGGCAAGACGGGGGTAATAACTCACAGAGGTCTCAACTCTCCTTTTTAAAAGCAACACTACAAGACCGACATCAAGGCAACCTTCAGGAGGAAATGAGATGGAAAAAAAGAAAAGAAAAGCTCACAGCAGGAGTCGGAGGAGCCCCATTTCCAAATTATTAATATTGTTTTTCAAAGAAATCCAAACACTCTCAGGGGATTAAGAGGAAAAAGAAGGGGTAGTAGGAAAAAAAAAAGGAAGCAGGTAGAAGATCTCTACTGATGCCATTTTTGTTGTTGTTGTTGTTACAGCTGACCTGTCGACACGAGAGAGATGGATGAAAAAAAAAAAACGAGTAGTGGCCTTGGTTATATAAAGACCGAAAGCTGAATGAAACACTATCTTTATGGCTGGGTTTCAGCGAGAACTGGAACTGACGCTTTGGCTGTAGCTAAAAAAACATCCTCAGCTCTGAGCTTGTCGTTTTCATTCAGACTCTTGTTTTTTTTTTTTTTTTTCAGCTTCCCTGCGCTCGCTGTCAGCGGTGGACGCACCGTCACACAATGTCCTTCCATTTTCCAAACACCCCCCCCAGTCGCTTCACACGGTATCGCACTAATGGTCACAACATCACGTTGTGAACGTAACGCAAATAAAACGTCATGCGGAAGGAGTGGCTGATGTGGTAGTAAATAGCAGTCTGGAGTTGCTTCAACAATAACAGTCCTCTGAAATCAGAGGGATAATAACACCCCCCCCCCCTCCTTAGATTTCCCTCATTGAGGGGATGTTTTTCCTCCCAGCTCCGTTGGGAAACACTATTGTAGTGATGGGATAACTTGTCACATTAAGCCGCTTGTGTACAACATGGAGGTCCATCTTGCATCAATTAAAATCTCCGAGGCGTCTGGTTTTGATTAGGGGTCCTAGCATAACCAAGTTGATTCCTTTCTTAATGAAAACCACCGGAGAGGCTGAGCTGTGCTAAAAAGTGTTTAACAAAGAATAATAGCTGAGTGGGGAAGGTATGCTGCTCTCATCCTCGTCCCCCCCCCCCCCAACGTTTACTTTCTTCAGGCCTGTCGGCATGCCAAAGAGTGGCCCCAGTCTTGGAGGGCTGCACGGGGTACGAGGTGAAGAGTTCGGGAAAGCGATCTTCTGAAAATGACTGATATTTTTACTCCCTTTTTGCTCTTGGATCTGGCAAAATCCTGCACTTTTTTTTTTTTTTTTTTTTGTATGTAACTAAGGTTTTACACTCGTGGCTGATTTTACACTGAACCAACTCTTCCTGGGAGCTTCCATGGCATATATAGACAAACAACCATTCACACTCACATTCATACCTATGGACAATTTGGAGTCGCCAATTAACCTAGCATGTTTTTGGAATGTGGGAAAAAAACGGAGTACCCGGAGAAAACCCGTTTGGAGGGATTTCATGTGTTGAATGGGAGTAAGCAAAATCAACTTCCCCTTTTACACTCCTGGCTAATTTAACACTGAAACAACTGTTCCGTCACCTCTGCTATTTTGTATATCTTATCATCCGCCCTTGTCACTTTCATTCAATTATTCTGGGTGCTGGAGCCTATCCCAGCTGTCTTCGGGCGAGAGGCGGAGTACACCCTGGACTGGTGGCCAGCCAATCACAGGACACATATAGACAAACAACCATTCACACTCACATTCATACCTATGGACAATTTGGAGTGGCTAATTAACCTAGCATGTTTTTTTGGAATGTGGGAGGAAACCGGAGTACCCGGAAAAAACCCACGCATGCACGGGGAGAACATGCAAACGCCACATAGAGATAGCCGAGGGTGGGGTCTCCTATCTGTGAGGTCTGCGCGCTAACCACTCGACCATCGTGCAGCCGAGTCGCCCCATTTATTTCTTTAATTTATTTCTGCGATTCAATGTCAATAAATTAAATATTTTCGTCGTTAGAGCATAGAAAACCTGTTTATGATTTTCAAAATATTTTTTTTATCTTATTTAATTATATATTATTATTATTATATGAAATAACACCCCGTTACATTAGTAATCAAATCTTACCTTAATGCATTACCACATAGTATTGGCATTTGGGAGAAAATATGAAGTGAAAGAAAAAGACATCCCTATCGGGTCTCCTAGCTGTGAGGTCTGTGCGCTAACCACTCGACCGCCATGCAGCCTGGACAGCGATCAATTACGTATATAATAATCATTATTGTATTATTAATTAGCCTATTATTATTACTATCGTCATTCTTCTTCTTCTGATCATTACTACTAATAATTCAACTATTGAATTGAATTATTGAACTTGGGTCTCCTAGCTGTGAGGTCTGCGCGCTAACCACTCGTCCGCCGTGCAGCCCGCAAAATAAGATTAAATAAGCAATTTAAGACATACATAAAACTCCTGCTCACTAAATTGGTACTTTAGTGATGAGTCTAGTGCCTGTCTCATTGAACAATTACTGACACCTAGTGGCCAATGTAGAACACAATACTACATTCACTATTAGAATGCTTCTACTGTCTTGTATTTGTATTGTTGCTCATTTAGCCATTTTTATGCTTGAAAGTTCATCATGTAGGCCATGAATAAATATTGTTCATATTTGATGTAATCTATTTATTTTCCACATTTTAATTTAATTTTTTATTTTTTTTTTAATTTTTATTTATTTATTTTTTTCATTTTTTTATTTTTATTTTTTTTATTACACGGGAGCCAGGCAACTACATTTCGTTGGCAATTTCCCTGCTGTGTAATTGTGCAATGACAATAAAGAAAGTCTATGTCTACATCGTGACCGGTTGACACAGAGTGTATTGGATTGTACACACACAATATTCCAGACAGTGACGGTTCCGGAAAACAGTGTTAGTTCACCAAGAGTACAGGAATGCGTCAAGTGAAGTTTGGATGTTGTCGTCGTAACGCAGGGCGTTTCTGAAAATGATGCCTGATCTACAGTACGTGACGCAGCTTTCACCTTCTTTCATCTTGGCTATTTTTCCTTATCTCTGACTGTCCCCTGAATGCGTCATCGCTGTGATCAGGTCCTCCTAGGGGCAGCATATCTGTCATGCGATTCATGCGATGCCTGCGATTCAAAGAAAAGGAAGCCTGGAGGAGACGCTCGGTCAAACGCAACCATGAGCACAGATCGTCTCCAACTGATAGAGCGCAACACTTTTGCAAAAGAAATGTAAAAAATATACTTTTTATATCTTTTATGGTCAGAATTCATTGATGAAAATTCTGTATTGCATATTACTTGCACTAAAATGCTATTTTTAGGATAAAAATTATTATGTGTCTATATTGGAGTGGATCCCCACGCATTGTTGATGCAGTTGACTGCAAAAAAACCCCAAAATATGCTTTTTTTTTTTTTAAACGCAATAATGTATAAATATGTGTTAATACACACGTGAGAGACAAAATTTTGCTTGGTTTGTCAATCATAATACACGACCATTTCATTATTGGTGAGTACTTATACAGTTTATATTTTTAAAATGTTTAATAAGTGTGTGAGGCATATTTAGTGATGAAAATTCTGCCTTTACAAACATATATAATGCTATTTTTATGATAAAAATTATTACGTGTCTGTAGTGGAGTGGATCCCCACACATTCTTGATGCAGTTGACTGCAAAAAAACCTCCCCAAAATATGCATTTTATTAAAAAAAAAATCCGCAATCATTTATAAATATGTGCTAATACACACATGACACAAAATTTTGCTTGGTTTGTCAATCATAATACATGACCATTTCATTGTTGGTGAGTACTTATACAGTTTATATTTTTAAAGTGTTTAATAAGTTTAATAAGGCATTTTTGGTGATGAAAATTCTGCCTTTACAAACATATATAATGCTATTTTTATGATAAAAATTATTATGTGTCTGTAGTGGAGTGGATCCCCATGCATTCTTGATGCAGCTGACTGCAAAAAAAACCCACAATATGCGTTTTATAAAAAAAAAAATCAGCAATAATTTATAAATATGTGCTAATACACACATCATAATACATGACCATTTCATTATTGGTGAGTACTTGTACAGTTTGTATTTTTAAAGTGTTTAATAAGTTTAATAAGGCATATTTAGTGATGAAACCTAGACAACTCTTGATGTGTTCACGTGCAAACCTCCAAAAACGTGAGCGCCAGACATTTTTGAGAGTCTTGTGTTTAACAAAGACAAACAAAGTACCTTTTCATTCAGACAACTTTCTCCTGGGCATCTGGTGCCCCTGGTAGCCTGGCTTTGTTCCGTGAAATTCCGGTGAGTCAACTCAGTCCGCTACCACGACAGTCGTCAACTATTTAGCTGAGATGGACCTAATGGATGAGGTACGACAGTCACTTTTATTCAAATGTTATTACCAATCAAAGCCATGTATTTATTTGCTAAGAGCAGATAATGAACTGATTCAATCCTTCTGGGTAGCGGCCATTTTTTATGATTTTTTTTTTACTGTTTTTCCAAGGCACACAGAATATTGTGTTCTTGGTCTATATATACATGGTATACACCAAAATAAAGATTACACTCTCATCTTTCATCAGAAAAAAAATATTTGTTTCTACCTTTTTCCGTTCTTTAGTAATCCGGACTAGAACATGGGTAAGTTTCAGCAAAATATCAGTTCTCAACAAAAAAAAAAAAAGAAATAGCTTTTTGTGAAAAGATACATTTCTAGCATTACTTTCATTTTCATACAAATTTAGTAGTATATATTTTGCTGCGAATGGCTGCACAATGGATGAGTGGTTTGCACGCTGGCCACACAGCTAGGAGACCCGAGTTCGATTCCACCCTCCACATGGGTGGATAGATAGATGAAGAGTCTTGAACCAGTCATGATGTGCTATATATATCACTATATTGACACTTACTATGGTACCCATTATGGCATTGGATGCTCATATCACCTTGTCAAATAAAACTAAAAAAATTAAAATAAAAAAAATAAAAAAATCATGAAAGCAGGAAGTGAACAAATGTAACAGTTACTGATTGTAAAAGTACCAGATGGAGGGGTAGGATTTAATAAGCTTTGCTTCTTCCTACTCCTTTTGGACATGTGGAACTGTGAACTGATTATGTGATGCATTCAATTGTAATCTGATACATGTTCAAATAAATTACCATTACAAACTTTCCATTGTACAAGTTTGCACTAAAACCTGGAAAAAAAACCCAAATTTTCATAATTTATGTGCAGGTTAATTGAATCGTGATAACCGGTAAGCGATTTTGAACCTTCTGAATGATCAGTCATGATGTGCTATATATATCACTATATTGACGGTTACTATGGTACCCATTATGGCATTGGATGCTCATATCACCTTGTACTTTGGTATGGGACAAAAAAATAGAAATTAAAAAATGAAAAAATGAAAAAATGAAAAAATTAAAAATTAAAAAATAAAAAATAAAAATTAAAAAATAAAAATTAAAAAATAAAAATTAAAAAATAAAATTAAAAAAATAAAAAATAAAAAATAAAAAATAAAAAATTGAACAATTTAACAATGTAATGTAATGTAAATTTTTTTTTATTTTTTTAAATTAAAAAAAAATTTTAATTTTTAAATTTAAAAAAATAATAATTTTTAAATTTTAAAAAATTTTTAATTTAAATTTTAAAAATTTTTTACATTTTAAATTTAAATTAAAAAAACCTTAAACTGTATTATGAAAGCAGGAAGTGAACAAATGTATCAGTTTTACTGATTGTAAAAGTACTAGATTGAGGGGTAGGATTTAATAAGCTTTGCTTCTTCCTACTCCTTTTTTACATGTGGAACTGTGAACTTATTATGGGATGCACTCAATTGTAATCTGATGCATGTTCAAATGAAATAAAACCATTACCATTACTCTTGTGTCATAACCGCTTCTATAATTTAGCTCCTGTTCAGAGTCTGAAGCGGCTACCAGACTCAAAGTAGCTTTTTAATGACCACACCATTCATTGCTGGAAGGCTAAGCATAAATCTGACTTGTTTATAGGGCTCACAGGGCAGCAAGAAGACGAACGCAGCAGGAAGCCCTACGGAGATAAAAGATCAGTGCAAATAGTTTAGTAAAAGTACGGTGGAGGCTTTTTGGAACCTCTTTTATTTCCTTTTTGAAGAGGAGTGACAGCTGCTTGCAGTGGAAGAATAAAGAATTGATGCGGCGTGCAGGGGGAGGCCACTGGGCTCCAGGGGACGGGAGAAAGGTTCCTGATGAAATATTGAAGGAGACTGGAGATGGGACCAAAGCATGTCCGTGTCCTGTCTCCGCAGCCAACAATGTGCGTGCTCCGCTGTGGAATTCAGCTCGACAGCTAAGGTGAGCGGGTTCCTGGGAGAATGTGTCCAACAAAGTCTTTGTCCAAATGCACATGCGGCTATCTGTATTTTTGGGAGTGGGTGTGTCGAGAACTTGACTTCCATCCAGAGAAGGCTGATGAGAAAAAGAACTTAACTGTGAATTATTACATGCCACAAAGGAGGCGGACTGCTGTTCATTTTGACATTTCTAACATCTTGGAACTTGTTACACAATAGTCCTCGTTTGCCTGGGATGCTTCCTTTATGGTATCTTCACATAAATAGATGCCGTAAATTTAACTATTCAACTGAAAATTCTTACTGAAATATGCGGTAATCTCCTCAGAGACCGCGGAGGGAAGACTCACATGCCCGGACACCCAAAGCTATTTGAATCAGGTGATATGATGATATGAATCAGGTACATGAGGAAAACTACAAAGGACTTGTTTTATACAAGGGCAAGTATAGCGCACCTCCCCTTTTCTCTTCAATTGCCATTGTTCGCTAGCAATGGAAGCTAACAAGCCTAATGATAAATGTTCAATCCGGGTTTAATTTCTAAATATACACTCACAATCAAAAGTTTGGAAATATTTTTGGGCCAGTCTGAGATATGGCTTTTTCTTGGCAGTCCTGCTATGAAGTCCAGCATCCTGAAGTCGCCGCTTAATTGTTGATACTGACCCTGACTATTTAGTTGCAGCTGCCAGGTGACGACCGGTGAGGTGTCTTTGTCTTCAACTCCACACTCTCAGATATTTGTCTTCTTGCACAGTTGTGAATCGTTTTTATGTCCTTGTTAGACCCAGTTTGTGCTGTTCTCTGAAGGGAGTAGTTAACAGCATGGTAAGAGATTTTAGTTTTAGTTTAGATTTTTTAGATGGGTTTTCTAATAATCTATTAGCAGCCTTACCAGGAGATTGATGCAGAGGACTGACAGTTGTTGATAGTAGGCCTCTATGCAAAAATGCAGCTCCTTCTTTCGTCTTCTTGCACAATTGTGCAGCGTTTTTCTGTCCTTGTTAGACCCAGTTTGTGCCGCTCTCTAAAGGGAGTAGTTAACAGCATGGTAAGAGATTTTAGTTTTGATTTTTAGATGGTATTTCTAATAATCTATTAGCTTTATAAAATTATTAACTAGGATTAGCAGCCATACCAGGAGATTGATGCAAAGGACTGACAGTTGTTGATAGTAGGCCTCTATGCGAAAATGTAGATCCTTCTTCCGTCTTCTTGCACAGTTGTGCAGCGTTTTTCTGTCCTTGTTAGACCCAGTTTGTGCTGCTCTCTGAAGGGAGTAGTTAACAGCATGGTAAGAAATTTTAGTTTTAGTTTAGATTTTTTAGATGGGTTTTCTAATAATCTATTAGCTTTATAAAATGATGAACTTGTATTAGCAGCCATACCAGGAGATTGATGGAGAGTACTGACAGTTGTTGATAGTAGGCCTCTATGCAAAAATGTAGATCATTCTTCCATCGTTTTTCTGTCCTTGTTAGACCCAGTTTGTGCCGCTCTCTGAAGGGAGTAGTTAACAGCATGGTAAGATATTTTATTAGTTTTTAGTTTAGATTTTTAAATGGGTTTTTGATTAATCAATTAGCCTAATCAGCACAATTGCATGAATTTGCGAATGCTGAATCAACTATTTTAGGTACATTTCCAACGACATTCCAAATAAGCAATGATGTCTGCATGGATGAAACAAACATTGCTGATTACGATGATGTTCTGTTCATATAATTCACTGGAGAATCAAACTATGAACAAAATAATTTCTAACTGTCTCCCATCAAAAATAGTTGACTACTTTCAGAGCATTTCCCTGCAGTTTGTGTTGTTTGTGTTGTGACTTTTCCATGTTCCGAACAAAAGCAATTCAGTTGAAATTGTTGAGATTGAGATGATGGCATTTTGGGTTAAGATAAAACTCCAATTAAGAGGTTATTTTTTCCATTTTTCTCACGCTTGAGCGCTAGCACAAACCCAATTAAAAGACATTCACATGCTGACAGAGCGACCTTGAGCATGACAATTGTCGGTAATTGCTCATGAAGGTCCCCTATCAACATTGGCACATGCGATGGCACGAACTGGGAAAATAGAATCAGAGTCGGCATAGGCAGGCAGATAGAGGATGTATTTGTTTGGGTCATTAGGAACTCATGGTGACCCAGTGAGCCACGACATTATATCAGCGGCCAGGCCAAGGCTCTTGCAAGCTGTGTTAACTGTGCAAGTCTGTGCAGGGCCAATTGGCCTGCACTGATATCCCCCGGTTCCTAGAATCAAAACAATCGCTTGCATGCTCTCGAACACCAAACGGGAGGCAACATGAGGGTGACTCGATCCTCATGGCAGTCATTTGCATTTGGTGTGAAAGCCGGACAATGACCACACACACGGTCGATAAAACGGTCTAGACTTTGGATAGTGATTGACACTTTGGTGCTGGGCATCTTGAGGTAGCGGGCGGTTTTTCCGGGTGTGACGGCGTTTGAGTAACGACTTTATTTCCAAGGTGATATCGGGTTGAATGTGAGAACTTTGTGAGGCAAAAAATCGTTCACACTCTCATTCTTACCTATGAGACAATTTATCTAGGAGAAAACGCATGTTGTCAATAGTATCGATTATGGAGAATAATTTGTAGGCAAACTAGGAGACCCAAGTTCAATCCCACCCTCGGCTATCTCTGTGTGGGGTTTGCATGTTCTCCTCGTGCATGTTCTTGTGGGGTTTCTCCGGGTACTCCGGTTTCCTCCCATATTCCAAAAACATGCTAGGTTAATTGGCGACTCCATGAATGTGAGTGTGAATGGTTGTTTGTCTATATGTGCCCTGTGATTGGCCGTTTGGAATAAGTGTCCCCAAAAAACTTGTGGCTACACGGTGGTCGAGTGGTTAGCGCGCAGACCTCACAACTAGGAGACCCGAGTTCAATCCCATCCATGTTCTCCCCGTGCATGCATGGGTTTTTTCCGGGTACTCCGGTTTCCTCCCACATTCCAAAAACATGCTAGGTTAATTAGCGACTCCAAATTGTCCATAGGTATGAATGTGAGTGTGAATGGTTGTTTGTCTATATGTGCCCTGTGATTGGCCGTTTGGAATAAGTGTCCCCAAAAAACACATAAAAAAACCAAAATCCATACAATTAATCTTTTGACTCTTAAGTGGTGCTAATATCTTGGCAAATATGGTTAGAAAACCAGAGTAACACTGTATGCTAACTGAGTTAAGGTCTAATAAAAACTTGTTGTGTGATGTGTTCAGTGACACCACGGTGAATATTTTCCTGAAATTTTGGGTTGAATTCGGAATTGTGGCTACACGGTGGAAGAGTGGTTAGCACGCAGACCTCACAGCTAGGAGACCCAGGGTTCAATTCCACCCTCGGCCATCTCTGTGTGGAGTTTGCATGTTCTCCCCGTGCATGCGTGGGTTTTCTCCGGGTACTCTGGTTTCCTCCCACATTCCAAAAACATGCTAGGTTAATTAGCCACTCCAAATTGTCCATAGGTATGAATGTGAGTGTGAATGGTTGTTTGTCTTTATGTGCCCTGTGATTGGCTGGCCACCAGTCCAGTGTGTACCCCGCCTCTCACCCATAGACAGCTGGGATAGACTCCAGCAATTGATGTCTTAAATTACTTATTTAATTTTCTTTTGCGGGCTGCACGGCGGTCGAGTGGTTAGCGCGCAGGCCACACAGCAAGTTCGATTCCACCTTCGGCCATCTATGTGTGGAGTTTGCATGTTTTTCTCGTGCGTGCATGGATTTTCTCCGGGTACTCCGGTTTCCTCCCACATTCCAAAAAAAACATGCTAGGTTAATTAGCGACTCCAAATTGTCCATAGGTATGAATGTGAGTGTGAATGGTTGTTTGTCTATATGTGTGATTGGGCGACCAGTCCAGGTTGTACCTCGCCTCTCGCCCGAAGACAGCTGGGATAGGCTCCAGCACCCCCGCGACCCTCATGAGGATAAGCGGTAGAAAATGAACGAATGAATGAATTTGTGTCAGGCCTATCAATCAGTGTCCCAGAACGTCAAGTTTCAACTTTGCTCAATGAACACGTTCACCTCGGGGTGTTGTCTTTACTTCCATTACGGCTTGAAATAAATCCATGCGGCCATGTTTATATTGTCAAAGCCGAGTGCAGAGTGCAAGCTTATAGCCGAAGAAAACACCAAACCCAGCGGTAGAACTTTAACAAAGGAGGTCAGTGCCAAGTCACATGAAGTTTATTGTATCTTTCTACTACTCCCTTTCATTGATGTTCACACCATAGCAGATACTGTCCCGACATTGCTTATTTATTCTAGAACTCTACCTCGGCACCGCGCTCATTCAGCACTTAATGTCCATAAAGCCCTGGGTAATTGATGTTTCCCTCCGCACCTGAAATCCTACCACTTCACAAGACTAAGATCCTCTGTCCTCTTGTTTGTTTTCAAAGACCACAACCAGGACAAATACCTTTTAGGTCCGACTTCAACAAGCGAGCGGTCTTGTGCGTACCACCGAAGTGCCCTCGAAATCTGTTGAGCTGACATAAATTTGTTCCGGTTGCACGATGAAGCAGGAAGAATTTGACCGTGTGTGTGTGTGTGTGTGTGTGTGTGAGAAAAGAACAGGTTCTGCTAGCGGGACGGGGGCTTACTGCGGGGATTGCTCAGCTTCGTTGGACTCTTCCTGGCTTCAAAGGCTGGGAGGAGAGGTTGTGTTTAATGGTACAATAACAGTGAATATAACCACCCTTTGAAAACATAACTGGACTGAACTGGATAGGTGGGAACAAGACGAGAGGAAGAGATGGTGTAACGCCGCAGATTGCGGGGAAAAGCTGGGGCTCGCATACGACGGCTTCTGGGCTTAACGGACGTATGGAGAGGTTATGCAAACGTTCTCACGCTTATTAAAACTCAAACTTCAGGACTGGATGATTATTATTGATTGCCCATGGGTCGAGGAAGAAGAGAATGTGTTTTTTAGATTACTGCATAACAGGACTGAAGTTGAAGAATTCATTGTGACCAAGTTATGTAGCAATTCATTCACATTCATTATGCACCATGACTTTAATGGAAGTGACATCATTATAATAATCACATAATAATATCATACCGGAGGCATTAATGCACCCTGAAGGTGGTAAACGATAATAATAGCAGTTTAAAGTGACTATAGGGGTGTTATTTTATGTCTGCAGTGCTCTATCCATTCATTTTCTATGCCTCATATCCTCACAAGAGTCACAGATACACTGGATCCCAGTGGGTACACCCTGGACTGGTGGCCAGCCAATCACAGGGCACATATAGACAAACAACCATTCACACTCACATTCATACCTATGGACAATTTAGGGTCGGCAATTAACCTAGCATGTTTTTGGAATGTGGAGAAAACCTGAAGCATTTTTCTATCCTTGTTAAAACACATTGCTCCTGTCGTCATTTTTCCATATGCTAACCAACCGGAGGAAACCGGAGTACCCGGAGAAAACCCACGGGGAGAACATGCAAACTCCACACAGAGATGGCCGAAGGTGGAATTGAACTCGGGTCTCCAAGCAGTGTGGCCTGCACACTAACCACATGTCCGCTGTGCAGCCCACAAAACAAGATTAAATAAGCCATTTAATAATAAGGCATACATATGTTACATACATGTTGTCCTGAAGCATTTTTCTATCCTTGTTAAAACACATTGCTCCTGTCGTCATTTTCCGATATGCTAACCAACCAGCCAATATGCTAACCACTAGACAACCGCGCAACCAAGTAAAGCTTTATATTTAATTAGATTCATTTTTAAATTCCCTATTTGTACATTCATTCATTCATTCATTTTCTATTGCTCATCCTCATGAGGGTCTCGGGGGTGCTGGAGCCTATCCCAGCTGTCTTCAGACGAGAGGCAAGGTACACCCTGGACTGGTGGCCAGCCAATCACAGGGCACATATAGACAAACAACCATTCACACTCACATTCATACCTATGGACAACTTAGGGTCGGCAATTAAGCTAGCATGTTTTTAGAGTGGGGAGAAAACCCGCGTAAACTCCACACAGAGATACCCAAGTGGAGATTCGAACCCTGGTCTTCCTATTCTCCCGACTGTGTGGCCAACATGCTAACCACTCGCTCACCGTGCAGGTCTCATCTCATGTCTACCTTTTTCTGTTCTTTAGTAATCAGCAGTAGGACATCTGAAAAATATCAGTTCTCAACAAAAAAGGTGGTCAAGTAGTTAGCGCGCAGACCTCACAGCTAGGAGACCAGGGTTCAATTCCACACTCGGCTATCTCTGTGTGGAGTTTGCATGTTCTCCCCGTGCATGCATTTTCTCTGGGTACTCCGGTTTCCTCCCACATTCCAAAAACATGCTAGGTTAATTAGCGACTCCAAATTGTCCATAGGTATGAATGTGAGTGTGAATGGTTGTTTGTCTATATGTGCCCTGGGATTGGCTGGCCACCAGTCCAGGGTGTACCCCGTCTCTCGTCCAAAGACAGCTGGGATAGGCTCCAGCACCCCCTGCAACCCTCGTGAGGATAAGCGGTAGAAAATGAATGAATGAATGAATTGGGAATTGTCTTTGGAGATTCCATTGTAGTCCTTTCCAAACGAATGTACGAATGAACGAACTTCCTTCAAAACACCAAACATCTCCGCACATCTTTGATGGGGTTTGTCCACAATCACAACATTTTTGAGGTTTAGTAATATTCTTTTGATTTGCAGGAATGCGGACTATACTGTATAACAAACAGCTGTATGGGGCTGGGGTACTGGGGGTAACGTTGGGGTAACCTATGTTGCAAATGTATGACCTCATCTACGGGAGGGTTTTATGGTTTCTTTTCCAATGGTGACTTTTCACGGGGGGGGGCATTTTGGGGGATGCCACAGTGTCGGGTTGCCCTTCCTCTGTCGTGGAAAAGGTACATTTCACCGCAAGATACTCAACTCAACACATGGAAGCCATCAGCTCGGACTGGAGGCTCGTGTTTGGGGGGGGGGGATTGTGAGCAGGAGCTCCTAGGCTCATGTACACACACATGTACGGTAAGAAGGAAGTACTGTAGATAAATCAAAAATACTAAGAAGACACGTTCAGTACCAGCAGTATTTTGACTGATGACTTCAGAGGACGATTGGTTCTCCGTAATTGATGGATTGATCAGGATGTAATTACTATGGTACCCATTATGTCATTGTATGGTCATATCACCTCGTACTTCGGTACGGGACAAAAATAAAAGAAAAGAAATAACAAAAACAAAAAAAACAGGAAGTGACAAATGTAAAAGTACCAAATGGAGAGGTAGAAAAAAATTAAAATTAAAATTAAAATTAAAATTAAAATTAAAATTAAAATTAAAATTAAAATTAAAATTAAAATTAAAATTAATTATTAAAAAATAAAAAAAAACTTTATTATATTAGGAAAACAGGAAGTAAACAAATGTAAAAGTACCAGATGGAGGGGTAGAAAAAAATTAAAATTAAAATAAAAATTAAAATTGAAATTAATTATTAAAAAATAAAAAAAAACTTTATTATATTATATTAGGAAAGCAGGAAGTGAACAAATGTAAAAGTACCAGATGGAAGGGTAGAAAAAATAATAAATTAAAATTAAAATTAAAATTAAAATTAAAATTAAAATTAAAATTAAAATTAAAATTAAAATTAAAATTAAAATTAATTATAAAAATAAAAAACATTATTATATTAGGAAAACAGGAAGTGAAAAAATGTAAAAGTACCAGATGGAGGGGTAGAAAAAAATTACAATTAAAATTACAATTAAAATTAAAATTTAAATTTAAATTTAAATTAATTATTAAAAAAAACTTAAACTATATTATGAAAGCAGGAAGTGAACAAATGTAACAGTTACTGATTGTAAAAGTACCAGATGGAGGGGTAGGATTTAATAAGCTTTGCTTCTTCCTACTTCTTTTGGACATGTGGAACTGTGAACTGATTATGTGATGCATTCAATTGTAATCTGATGCATGTTCAAATGAAATAAAACCATTACCATTACCATAATTTGTTTAATCAATATGCTGCAGGTCAGTGCTGTGAAGTACTCGGGTACTCGGGGAAAAGTCTTCCCTAATGAGCCCGGGTGAGAGGGACAACACCACAGCCCTTTTATAAAGCCCCTTTTCTCGCCACTCTGATCCTTGCATGACTGAAACAAAAGCTGTTTGTCCTGCGGGTATTGGTGTGGGAGTGGACAAGTGCATGTGTATGAGTCCAGTACAACAGCCCTGCCATAAATTCTGCCTTTACAGTAGGAGTATCCTCCACTAAACTACAAAGAAAGATAAAAACACATTTTTTCGTCGGTTCGTGACAGACAGGTATCAAGCGTTCATCTGCAGCTAAAGAAATAAAAGTGGAAACCTATGGAGACGGACAACAGAAGGCCAGCAGGCCAAATCATTATGAAGAACAGAGGAGAGAAAAAGAAAGAAATATTTCAGGGGTCCTTCAGAGGTGCTTGAATGGTGTCCATTTCTCTTGCGTGTGTGTGTGTGTGTGTGTGTGTATGTGTGTGTGCATCTGGAGTGTGTAATCACATACAAACATCAGGTGAACTTTTTACACTGAATTGGGGATGACGAGCCCCCGATCAGCATCTTTGGAGAAGATGGCTTAGTTTTGTAACGATAGACTAAACGCATTGAGACGAGATTGATGCTAACGTAGCGGCCATTAAATTCAATGAGGCGTAATTAGCATCCCTGATGGCTTCACGTGATCAGAGAATGTTTTTACTCTTCTCTTGAGCAATGGTGGTGGGGGGATTATTTAACATTCATTCATTTTCTACCGCTTTTTCCTCACGAGGGTCGCTGGAGCCTATCCCAGCTGTCTTCGGGCGAGAGGCGGGGTACACCCTGGACTGGTGGCCAGCCAATCACAGGGCACATATAGACAAACAACCATTCACACTCACATTCATACCTATGGACAATTTGGAGTCGCTAATTAACCTAGCATGTTTTTGGAATGTGGGAGGAAACCGGAGTACCCGGAGAAAACCCACTCATGCACGGGGAGAACATGCAAACTCCACACAGAGATGCCCGTGAAACATCCATGCAAAAATTGCAAGAAAAATAATTTGCCCCCCCACCCCCCAAACACACACATACACATTACCATATTTTGCCTCCTTTTTTTGCCGCCCTCCTGTTTAAACATTTTCCAGTGAATTCCCCAAATTTTAACTTCCATCAAAACAATAAAACCTCATTTTCCGACAATCGCGACGGAATCAACGCTTGAAGCCTCAGCAATCTGGAAGAGCAATGATGCCGTGTTCCGACATCAAGTAACCTCCTGACCAATTCCTGCCTATATTCCTACATAGACTAAAACTCCGTCCGGCGAACAGTTCCACCATGGAGGAAGCCGGGTCTTAAACCGAAAGACATACCATGTGCTGTTGATAACTTAATGGTGATTATGATTTTACAACCGCGATGCTTCAAAGACGGTTTGAATGTCAGCCTGATCTGACTGGCTTAGAATAGTTTGACAGATAGAAATGTTAACCGATTCCACATTATTTTTTAAAATAAAGTGTGTGACACAAAGCATCTGGCATGTCAAGATAGATCAAGATACACGCACGTAAATGAATGACTTGTAATGTAACCACATCCACATAATAACACAGAGCATACATGTAATAATACAGTATATCATATACAGACTGCATGTCTGCGTGTTAGTAATAAAATGATTGTCACCATGCTTTCTGTGGTGATGCGGAACATATGCTGGGACTTCAGACCATCTCGGTCCCTTCACCCGGCCTAACCTCATGCCCCATATCCTACGTATGCATCAGTTTTCACACATTTATTTATTGTTTTATACTTCACACTCACATTCATACCTATGGACAATTTGGAGTGGCTAATTAACCTAGCATGTTTTTGGAATGTGGGAGGAAACCGGAGTACCCGGAGAAAACCAACGCATGCACGGGGAGAACATGCAAACTCCACACATAGATAGCCGAAGGTGGAATTGAACTCGGGTCTCCAAGCTGTGTGGCCTGCACACTAACCACACGTTTGCCATGCATGTTACATACATGTTGTCCTGAAGCATTTTTCTATCCTTGTTAAAACACATTGCTCCTGTCGTCATTTTCTCATATGCTAACCAGCCAGCCAATATGCTAACCACTAGAAAACCGTGCAACCAAGTAACGCTTGGTTCATTTTTAAATTCCCTATATGTACATTCATTCATTCATTTATACATTTTCTACTGCTTATCCTCATGAGGGTCGTGGGGGTGCTGGAGCCTATCCCAGCAGTCTTCGGGCGAGAGGCTGGGTACACCCTGGACTGGTGGCCAGCCAATCACAGGACACATATAGACAAACAACCATTCACACTCACATTCATACCTATGGACAATTTGGAGTCGCTAATTAACCTAGCATGTTTTTGGAATGTGGGAGGAAACCGGAGTACCCGGAGAAAACCCACGCATGCACGGGGAGAACATGCAAACTCCACACAGAGATGGCCGAAGGTGGAATTGAACTCGGGTCTCCAAGCAGTGTGGCCTGCACACTAACCACATGTCCGCTGTGCAGCCCACAAAACAAGATGAAATAAGCCATTTAATAATAAGGCATACATATGTTACATACATGTTGTCCTGAAGCATTTTTCTATCCTTGTTAAAACACATTGCTCCTGTCGTCATTTTCCGATATGCTAACCAACCAGCCAATATGCTAACAACTAGACAACTGTGCAACCAAGTAAAGCTTTTTATTTGATTTGATTCATTTTTAAATTCCCTATATGTACATTCATTCATTTTCTACTGCTTATCCTCACGAGGGTCGCGGGGGGTGCTGGAGCCTATCCCAGCTGGGGTACACCATGGACTGGTGGCCAGCCAATCACAGGGCACATATAGACAAACAACCATTCACACTCACATTCATACCTATGGACAATTTGGAGTCGCTAATTAACCTAGCATGTTTTTGGAATGTGGGAGGAAACCGGAGTACCCGGAGAACATGCAAACTCCACACAGAGATGGTCGAGGGTGGAATCGAACTCGGGTGTCATAGCTGTATGGCTTGCTCGCTAACCACTCAACCACCGCGCAACCCGCAAAATAAGATTAAATAAGCAATTTAAGACATACATAAAACTCCTGCTCACTTAATTGGTACTTTAGTGATGAGTCTAGTGCCTGTCTCATTGAACAATTACTGACACCTAGTGGCCAATGTAGAACACAATACTACATTCACTATTAGAATGCTTCTACTGTCTTGTATTGTACATGTCTTTTTTGCTAATAAAAGGCTATGACTGTATTTGGGTAGGTGTGCGCTCTGATGGTAGACAGGGAAATTTGCAAATTCAGCAATTTTTACTTACAAAAATGTTAAAAATGATTGGACTCATACAGCATATACAGTATTATTTTAGTATTATTTTTTTTATTATTATTTATTATTTCAGGCTCTGCCTCACCTTGGCTGCATGTCACAAAAAATGTCCACATTGTCACTTCTATCAAAAGATCGACATCTTTTACCATTTGTGGTCATCGCTGCGAAACTCTGAATGTCGGTGGTGCGCTGCGCTTCATCTTCCATGTCGCCATGTTTGCTTCCACCCTCCGTGTGTTTAAGGAAGACATTCATTGGGAATGCGACGGTCTATCCAGTATTTGAAGTGGTGTTTGGCCTTTAAATCACAAGCTTTACTGCTTAACTTATTTCCCAGAACTTCCACTGCTGGCCTGTGACAGAGACGATGATGATGATGGGAAATCTGTGTTTTTCTTTTGATAGTTGGTGTTTTGGTTTTTCCTCAACCTCACATTTTTTGGGAAAGCCTGCAGTATTAATCAGCAACACACATGTGAGCGGGGCTCCCCGGAGCCTTTAGTTCAACAGGCTTTGGAAAGAATTTCCAGATTTCACTCTGATTTGCATGGAAATCTTGAAGAAAACAATCTATGGCATGGCATGGCATGATTCCTTGCGGAAACGTTGGAGTCCTAATTGCAAATACAACATGTCAGAAAGTCGGGGTGGCCCGCCATCTTGCATCATGAAGCCAAATGTTAAAAATGATGTCGAGATAACAACACGGCAAGTTGAAGCAACATCATCACGTTTTATTTGGCATGGGGGCACCGCACGGTGGTTGAGTGGGTAGCATGTTGGCCACACAGTCAGAAAGACCTGGGTTCGAATCTCCGTCGGGCATCTCTGTGTGGACTTTACATGTTCATGAGGTTTTTTCCGAGTACTCCGGTTTCCTCCCACATTCCAAAAACATTCATATTGGGTGCACCAGGGTCCGGGGTGTACCCGAAGTCAGCTGGGATAGCCTCCAGCATACCCCCATGACCCTATAAGCGGTATGGTAATGGTAATGGTTTTGAGTGCATCCCATAATCAGTTCCCAGTTCCACATGTCCAAAAGGAGTAGGAAGAAGCAAAGCTTATTAAATCCTACCCCTCCATCTGGTACAATCAGTAACTGTTGCATTTGTTCACTTCCTGCTTTCATAATATAGTTGAAGTTTTTTTTTTAATTTTAATGTTTTGATGTTTTAATTTAAAAAAAATTTAAATTTTAAATGTTGTTCTTCCCGTGCATGTGTGGGTTTTCTCCGGGTACAGTTTGATTCAGATGTATCTGATTTGATTATCAATCAAAATGTCACAAGATCAAGATTGTACCATTTTGACCACATAGGGGTGGCCATGGCTGCTGCTGAGCATACTGCTGAGCATTTTTAATTTTTAATTTTTAATTTTTAATTTTTAATTTTTAATTTTTAATTTTTAATTTTTAATTTTTAATTTTTTTAATTTTGCTAGGTTAATTAGCGACTCCAAATTGTCCGTAGGTATGAATGTGAGTGTGAATGGTTGTTTGTCTATATGTGCCCTGTGATTGGCTGGCGACCAGTCCAGGGTGTACAAAGTTTTAAATTTTAAATTTTAAATTTTAAATTTTAAATTTTAAATTTTAAATTTTAAATTTTAAATTTTAAATTTTAAATTTTAAATTTTAAATTTTAAATTTTAAATTTTAAATTACAAATTACAAATTACAAATTACAAATTGAATTTTAAATTTTAAATTTTAAATTTTAAATTTTAAATTTTAAATTTTAAAAATGGATGGATGGATATTCAAGAGGTTCAAGGATTCAAGTGGTGCATTCACTTAAAAACCGATTGTCTCCGATTCCATGAATTGTCATTACAATCATTGTTAGAAAACATGTCATAAATACTGGAGCTCAAGGAACGGACCCGGATCAGCCTTGGTTCTGCACGATGGACTCGGGTCAGAGGAGCGTGTTTGAAGTTCATGGTGGGACAATGTGATGTGGAAGGACCCTGTTGTAATGACGCGCTAGATGTACGACTACATAAAGCTTTAGTGCCAGGGAGGAACGTAGTCATCAACGCTGCCCATGACACAAAGCGGGTGCCAACCCGGTCAAGCGGCACCCGGCGGCCGGGCCCCCTGCGCTATAAAGAACAGAGACGACCGGAACAGAACGGACTTTGTGCAACTTAGCCTTAAGGTCACAAAGTCATTTGCATATGGATCTGCTATAGTCCATCTCTTCCCATTTATCACCTTTGACCCTTCATTCACTCATCTCATTTCCTCCCCAGCCTAACGGTAACGCTCACCCTCCCAAATTTCAATCCGACTTTATCATCTCAAGTGACACCAGTTGGCAATCCAGCGCTCCATCTCGGCCTCGTTTCAGGGATCTCACCTCACAGCAGCACATTGAATGACACATTAACCTCTAAATGAGCTCTGCTGCGGGACCTTAATCTGTCTTTGGCCACCCAGACGCTTTAATTCCCTCACACACACGCTCACACCCACACAGCCTGATGAAAGACGCCCGATGGGGTCAAGGGGCAGAGTTTGACCATTAGCGCCGCAGAGACTGACCTCATTTAACTTCACGCTTAATGATGTTTGTATTGTGTGTTTGTCTTTGTGCGTGTATTAATGTATGTGATGAGAGGAGACCTTTGACCTTTAACAAGCACTTTAATGGTCACGTTTTTTTTCAGTGTAAAAAAAATATGTTTTTAAGTAGAAATGGGTTTATATATGAAAAAAAAAAATGTATGTTTTCCACCTGAGAAGGTTAACACTTTCACAATGGTGCGGAATTCCCAAGTATAAGGTGTTGGCAGCACTTGTAGTGTTGCAATCAATGGAATTTTTTGCTTAATCCTCATTGAAACGGGGAGCCCCTTTCATGTTAGGACGCCAAAGTGCCCCCCTGTGACCTTTTGTCCTCCTTCATTGAGGCCTTGCTTTAACGATTAGCCTACATTGACAATGCCCACGCACGAAGAGGTGCAGAGCAGTGTTCCGTCGGCTCCAATAACCCCTCCAGGGTCTGGGTAGCTCCATCCTCGCTATCCCAACTGGCACATCCTGAATCAAAACAGGGGGCAAGTGGAAGAAAGGGAGCAGAAACGAGAGAAAGAAGAGAATAATTGGGGAAATACAGAAGAATACCAGAGCGCCAGTCGGCATAGCGGATAAAAGCTGTTTAAATAGGATTGGATTATGTCACAATGCAAACTTTGCCAACGCACAACCCCAGACGCGTCCAGATGTTGGACATATTTATACTCGCAAAGATGTAAGATGGGGGAACTACTTTGCATGGTTGTGTTTTGCAAACGATGTGGCATGTAAAGTCTCCGTAGCCTGGGTAAGCTTTTCATTCGGCGTGCACAACAACATCATGCGAATAATAGAAACCATGCAAAAAGCACAAAATGCGTCACGCTTTGTCTGTTTAGTTTCATTTTTATGCCTTAGTTTCGGTTTTCATTCTTTTGTTTTGTAGTTCTTCCTGTGTTTATTCTGTTCGGGTCTCGGTCGGTTTTGCACCAAGCGCTAATTTATGTTTCTGATGGTAAATAAATATTTTTACCTGCACTGGGTCTCCAGCATGCCACCATGTGACGGAATGTGCTCGTTCATGCAGTACTTCCTCCGCTCTGCAGGAGGCAACAGCTCTGTGAACGTGCGATAAGACGGCTAGCATTTAAATAAATATGGTGCAAATTACGCTTAAAAATAAAACAAAAAAAACTTGGACTTAAAGCTGCGACCGAATACAGAATACATAGCAATATTACAAAACCAGTACTTTACCGCCGTGGAGAACCCGATGTGTTTACTAACCGTTTCGAAGAAATATAACATGCTGAAGAAACATTAAAATTTTGACTCAATGCAACTTCCTGTTTTGGATACACTCACATAGGAATTCTTTGAACTAGCTACAGGGTCAGGAAAAATGGTCTGACATATTTGTAGGTTAAATAAAACGCAAATAAAGTAAAGAAACAAATTTTTTTTGAAAATCAAACCAAAATCAACCGGCTAACCTCGCACCGCCAGACCTGATTTAATTTTTAAAACATAATAAAACAGAAAGGCATTATATGTACTTTTCAAAAATAAAAACACCTTACAGTTTCTTTACTTTATTTGCCTTTTATTTAACCTACAAATGTGTCTCACCCTGTATAAGCGGACATGATGAAATGATGAAAATAAGAGCTGATGGCAATATTCAAAACAAGATCTTTTATTTCATGCATTTTATTTTTCTTGAAATGCTGCTATTTTTTTTAATTTTCTTGACATACTGCTTTTTTTAATTTCCATGAATACTGCTGTGATGTACTGTACTTTGTTTGTGTTAAATCCACCTTTGCTGTTGAAAAAACCGTCTAAAACACAGACGACAGGCAAAATGATCTGACATATTTGTAGGTTAAATAAAACGCAAATAAAGTAAAGGGAAAAAAAGGTTTTCATTTTCGAAAAAGTTGTTTTTTCGTTTCTTTTTCAGTTCATCGCGCTTTCATTGTGGAAACGTTTATCAAAACAAACAAATGTTTATCTAAAACACAGACGACAGGCAAAATGATCTGACATATTTGTAGGTTAAATAAAACGCAAATAAAGTAAAGGAAAAAAAAAGGTTTTCATTTTCAAAAAAGTTGTTTTTTTGTTTCTTTTTCAGTTCATCGCGCTTTCATTGTGGAAACGTTTATCAAAACAAAACAAATCTTTATCTAAAACACGGACAACAGGCAAAATGATCTGACATATTTGTAGGTTAAATAAAACGCAAATAAAGTAAAGGAAAAAAAAAAGGTTTTCATTTTCGAAAAAGTTGTTTTTTCGTTTCTTTTTCAGTTCCTCGTGCTATCATTGTGGAAACGTTTATCAAAACAAACGAATTTTTATCTAAAACACAGACGACAGGCAAAATGATCTGACATATTTGTAGGTTAAATAAAACGCAAATAAAGTAAAGGAAAAAAAAAGGTTTTCATTTTCGAAAAAGTTGTTTTTTCGTTTCTTTTTCAGTTCATCGCACTTTCATTGTGGAAACGTTTATCAAAACAAAACAAATCTTTATCTAAAACACGGACAACAGGCAAAATGATCTGACATATTTGTAGGTTAAATAAAACGCAAATAAAGTAAAGGGAAAAAAAAGGTTTTCATTTTTGAAAAAGTTGTTTTTTCGTTTCTTTTTGGTTTATTGCACTTTCATTGTGGAAACGTTTATCAAAACAAACGAATCTTTATCTAAAACACAGACAACAGGCAAAATGATCGGACACATTTGTAGGTTAAATAAAACGCAAATAAAGTAAAGAAACAAAAAAGTCTTTTTATTTTCGAAAAGTACATATAATGCCATTCCGTTTCATAATGTTTTAAAAATTAAATCAGTTGGTAACCCATAACAAGATGGTGTTTCCAGCTGGTACGGGATCATGTCTACCAAGATCGATGTGCAAACGGAACGCTCGTTGTGTTGCAGTTACAGATTTGTTTGTTTTGATAAACTTTTCCACAATGAAGTCCAATTCATGGCAGCAACTGAAAAAGAAACGAAAAACAACGACATTATAAAGAAACAGAAACAATTTTTCGAAATTGAAAACAGTTTTTTGTGTCTTTACTTTATTTGCGTTTTATTGAACCTAAAAATCATTTTCTTTTATTTTCCTTATATATATATATATATATATATATATATATATATATATATTGTAGGTGAATGTGCAGACTCTAGCATAAATACTGTACGTTCATTATTCATGAATATGTGTGAATGCTGGCCAAAAATCCTCCCGTTCAAACAAAGGCCGTTTCTCAGTGTGTGGGTGTGTGTGTGTGTGTGTGTGCGTGTGTGTGTACGCACTTCAAAAACACATACTCGCTGAACTCCTGTCATACCCCTCCAACATATGCTATGAGTTTGGCCCGTGTCCCGAGGAGCACTGCCACATGACTCAGAGCCCAGACAGCCCAAAACAATCAAACAATCCAGACGCTGAATTGCATTCAAGCGCTCATTTTGAAATGGGATACGCCGAGTATAGGATTTGACCGTATAGACACATATTTTTTTATTTGAATTATCTCCCATCTCTGATAGCTTTTCATCCTCGTGGCTTAAATTCAGTGCATAATTCAGAGGCCCGTGACTGAAACCTCATGTTGTCCTTGTATGAATTGCACTAATAGTAGTAAATCTTTGCAAGACTTTTCAGGTTGCGATTGATGCATTATGTTACATACTTGGAGCCTTTCAGGTAATGGTGATGAAATTATTGACATCTACAAACAAAGCAATGTTTAAAATCTACTTTAGCATTTTGCCCACAATATTTATTAAATTAAATTAAATTAAATTAAATTAAATTAAATTAAATTAAATTAAATTAAATTATATTTTATTTTATTTTATTTTATTTTATTTTATTTTATTTTATTTTAGTTTAGTTTAGTTTAGTTTAGTTTAGTTTAGTTTAGTTTAGTTTAGTTTAGTTTAGTTTAGTTTAGTTTAGTTTAGTTTAGTTTTGTCCCATCCAGCCATTGGATTGCCCATAATATTTGTGATAAGTTCTAAATGTATTTCAATAAAAATTTTCAGGAAACATCGGAAATCGGATATGGAAGAACTGATAGAATTTTGGGGGTTGATCCGTATCATTGTTTGGATCCAGGATTTTTTTTTTTTTAGGGATTATGAATAAGAAAATTTTTGACATTTGTGCATATAACTCCACAAAAAATGTTCAGAGTGTTTCATGAAGTTTCATACAGGTTCTACAAAATATCAAAGACTGATCCAAAAAATGAATTTTTATTATTATTTTGACGTGAATCACAATATGCTTGGTAGAGGTCCGCGCTCTTCAAGTGCTTTTGTAATTTATATTCTTTATTATTATTATTGTAATTATTTACCCCATTAGCATCATTTATATGTACGTTTTCTTTGGTTTCTTCAACAAGGTTGAGTTATGCTTCTCACACTGTCAGTGCCTCCTTTTTTGTAATTCATGCCTTCTTATCGCTCTTTCTGCATTCTCTTATAATAAGATAATATACTCACCCATGGTGGATGAGTGGTTAGCACGTAGGCCTCACAACTAGGCCATCTCTGTGTGGAGTTTGCATGTTCTCCCCGTGCATGTGTGGGTTTTTTTCCGGGTACTCCGGTTTCCTCCCACATTCCAAAAACATGCTAGGTTAATTAGCCACTCCAAATTGTCCATAGGTATGAATGTGAGTGTGAATGGTTGTTTGTCTATATGTGCCCTGTGATTGGCTGGCCACCAGTCCAGGGTGTACCCATGCCTCCCGCCCAAAGACAGCTGGGATAGGCTCCAGCACCCCTGTGACCCTGGTGAGGATAAGCGGTAGAAAATGAATGAAAAATCGAAATTATATCGAGTATCAATTACTCAAGGCTGCACGGTGAACAAGTGGTTAACATGCAGGCCTCACAGCGAGAAAACCTGAGTTCAATTCCACCCACGGCCATCTCTTTCTCCGGGTACTCCGGTTTCTTCCCACATTCCAAAAACATGCTAGATTAATTGGTGACTCCAAATTGTCCATAGGTATGAATGTGAGTGTGAATGGTTGTTTGTCTAAATGTGCCCTGTGATTGGCTGGCCACCAGTCCAGGGTTAAATCTTACTGTTACCTTATGACAAACGACCACAGGTGGAATTGACAATAAGCAGTTATAAAACTGGATAATCAACAGTTTCAAACACAATTACACAACATTTTGACACTCCAACATAGTCAGGTTAGTCGGTCTGCTGGATGCCTTCTGGTGGTGGTCGTCAACGCAACCAGAAGGGAGCCAATGACGTCAGCGAGACGGCAGACGGGAGCTTTTTGGACTCCAATTTCCAACTACGTGTCGAGACTGTTTTTGACAAAACCCTGGCGCTGTAATGGGATATATCACCGTTCACTTCCTGTTTCCAGCCATAAGCCGAACGTCTGCAATCGCAAGTGACGTCATTGTGGTCGTCTGTTATTAAATGTGATGAAAAGAGTGTAACACTGAGGTAGTAGGAACTTTCACAATGTTTCCTTACCTCGACAAGTGTGCTTATTTGACCTCAAATAATATTTCACTATACTTACCAAAGCATCATTTTTGCACATCATAAAACATATTATTTTTCAAGCCAAATATAGAAAATTGTCCCGAATGGGTGATAAAACTGTCTGCAAAAGTACCTTACTTGTTCATTGGCAGCAGTTTGTGATAACATGTTGGTTGGTAGGTTGACAACAGTCAAACTGGGGGGGGGGGGGGTCCGAAATATGACTGGTCTCAGACATGATATTCGAGCCGGGTTTTTAGAAAAGGAAACATTCATTTTCTAACGTTTTTCCTCACGAGGGTCGCGGGTGGTGCTGGAGCCAGCCAATCACAGGGCACATATAGACAAACAACCATTCACACTCACATTCATACCTATGGACAATTTGGAGTGGCTAATTAACCTAGCATGTTTTTGGAATGTGGGAGGAAACCGGAGTACCCGGAGAAAACCCACGCATGCACGGGGAGAACATACAAACTCCACACAGAGATGTCCGAGGGTGGAATTGAACCCTGGTCTCCTAGCTGTTAGGTCTGCGCGCTAACCACTCGACCGCCGTGCAACAGCAAAGGTAACAATGAATGTATTTATTCGGATGTCTTACTGGTAATTATGTAGGACTGTATGGTAATTGGCGGAGTGGCCTCACAGCCGGGAGACCCGAGTTCGATTCCACCCTCGACCATGTCCAGTTTCCTCCCACATTCCAAAAACATGCTAGGTTAATTGACGACTCCAAATTGTCCATAGGTATGAATGTGAGTGTGAATGGTTGTTTGTCTATATGTGCCCTGTGATTGGCTGGCCACCAGTCCAGGGTGTACCCCGCCTCTCGCCCGAAGACAGCTGGGATAGGCTCCAGCACCCCCCGCGACCCTCGTGAGGAAAAAGCGGTAGAAAATGAATGAATGAATGAATGAATGTATGGTAATTGGCGGTGGAGGAGTGGTTAGCGCGCAGGCCTCACAGCCGGGAGACCCGAGTTCGATTCCACCCTCGACCATGTCCGGTTTCCTCCCACATTCCAAAAACATGCTAGGTTAATTGACGACTCCAAATTGTCCATAGGTATGAATGTGAGTGTGAATGGTTGTTTGTCTATATGTGCCCTGTGATTGGCTGGCGATCGATTCAGGGTGTGCCCCGCCTCTGGCTCAAAGACAGCTGGGATAGGCTCCAGCACCCCACGCGACCATGGTGAAGATAAGCGGTAGAAAATGAATGAATGGATAAAAAATAGACATTTTAATGAGTATCAATTACTCAAGTGGTTAACATGCAGGCCTCACAGCTAGAAGATCCGAGTTCAATTCCACCCTCGGCCATATCTTTCTCCGGGTACTCTGGTTTCCTCCCACATTCCAAAAACATGCTAGGTTAATTAGCGACTCCAAATTGTCCATAGGTATGAATGTGAGTGTGAATGGTTGTTTGTCTATATGTGCCCTGTGATTGGCTGGCCATATACTGTTTTTGTCTTTTGCATCACAAACTTTCTCCCTCGTTTCCTTGCATACCGCACCTTCCCTTGGTAGCTGGGCTTTGTCGTGTGTTTTCAATTACGCGCCCTCCGATTGCCCTCTCCTCAACCGCAGATTCCTCTCAATCCGTCAACAGATATGTAACCGTGTAGGTGGGGAGAGGAAGTGCAGGATTACAGTCCGGGCCGTGTGGCAATGGTGTGCCTGCCTGCGCCAGAATGCAAATGTTTACAAAGGAGGTGTTGTTTTTCCTTAACAGGTTGTGATAACTCAGGTTGTAACCTTGGCGCACAAAATACCGTTTCTTGTTGACGATATGTTTTCTGATGAATCTAATTAACACCAAAGACAGTTACAAGCAATCCACCGGGCGCATATGCTGGGCCGCATCGTTTAAGCATAGCCTGTCTCTTCAATCAGCTTGGGTTTTTTAGAATGAAGGGTTACTGAGTACACATTAAGGAAGCCTGTTTGTGTGTTTGTGTGTGTGTGTGTTTGTGTGTGTGTGTGTGTATGCACTGACACAATCATTTGCACAAGCTGCAGTCCCCAATTCTCTGAACGAATCTGCTTTGTTCTGCTCTCGCTCTTGTAGTCGAAGAAAACGAGTTCTGACAGAGAAACTTAACTTCATTTACTAAAGTAATCTTGTCCGACAAGTTCATATTTAACATAATTTAACAAAAATAGGTTGTTTTCATCTGTGAATTTATTTGATTGCTTATCTCCGTCTTACCCGCCATGACTGACTCAATTGAAGCCGACTTGTAATCCTCAACATTTAAGACTTGTAATCTGGAAGAACACCTAGTTCTGTTTCATTCAGAGGCCCTTTTGGAATGACCCCCCCCCCCCCCCCCCAACGCCCGCCCCGCCGCCCCCCCTCGACTCCCCCTTTTGAGGAATAAGTTGATTACAAACCTCTTTTTATGGTAAGTTATTCAAAAGAAGCTTAGGTGGCAGGAGGGATGAGTTACTCTTAAAAAGTACATGCTGTACCGGCTGTTTCATGGCCAGCCCCCCCCCCCCCCCTTTTTGCTTTTCTGTCCTTTCCTTTTACACCAGGCTTCTGTTGACATGGACATGGCTGTTTCAAAAGCTAGGACAGAAAGATACAAGGCTGCAATGCTGGAGAAGCCCAAAACCCACAGGGAGGTTGACGTCATTGCAGCACCCCGGCAGCAATAACCAATGAAATGCATTGCAGAGATGAAATAGTTATAATAGTTAATTGAGTTGAGATAAGATTTTGATATTTTTAAGAAAAGTTCAATGAAAAAATATGACTGGACAATGCGGAGTCACAAAACAATGTATGTGTATTTTGTAATATTTATTACAATCCAATCCACTTTATTTATATAGCACATTTTATAAACAGAGTTTCCAAAGTGCTGCACAGATTAGTAAAATAAAAAGTAAAAATAAAATACAATAAATAAAGGTACAAATTGAATTTAATCCAAAACTAAAAGTTCAAATAAGAAATAAAATAGTACAATATATATTAAAATATTAAAAACAAGAAGAAAAGCAATAAAAGTATAAAAAATAAAACCAATTAAAATAAAAAGAAAGAAGTAAAAGACACAGGACCATACGACTCAGTCAGAGTTAAAAGCCAGAAAATAAAAGTGGATTTTAAGACAAGACGATGACGAAAAAAAACAAGACAAAAAAAAATAAAATAAAAAAAATAAGACAAGACGATGTTGGGGGCCTTTTTTACTTGGAGGGGAGAGAGTTCCATAGCTTGGGGCCAACCACAGAAAAGTTTCGGTCTCCCCTGGTCTTAAGTCTCGTCTTAGACACGTTTATTGTCCCTCAAATTATTATAAAAATAGTATTGCCAACAGACCAAACTAACCATTCATTTTATGATAATTCATTCATTCATTCATTTTCTACCGTTTATCCTCACAGGGGTCACATGGGGGTGCTGGAGCCTATCCCAGCCGTCTTCGAGAGGCGGTTTTGCCACTGAAATGGCTAATTTTGACTTTCTAAATACAATTTGTACCTTTTATTAGAGCCCTGTAGACATGGATTCAGAAAAGGTTTCAAACATAGTAGCAAAGAAGGTAAAACCTTACCACTTCCACATGGAATGGGAGGAGAACATGGCTGGCTACCTGTAGTGTGAAAGTAATCAAATTTAATAACACCTAGTGGCCAGGATACTACATAAAAATATCATTCATTCATTCATTTTCTACCGCATATCCTCACGGGGGTTGCAGGGGGTGCTGGAGCCTATCCCAGCTGTCTTAGGGCAAGAAACGGGGTACACCTTGGACTGGTGGCCAGCCAATCACGAGGCGCATATAGACAAACAACCATTCACACTCACATTCATTCATTTTACAGCTTAGAACTGCACCAAACATGATCTCTTCTATTGTGCAGTTGTGTCATCACCTCATTTTGCTTCTCGCACAAAATAACGTAATTGTCCATAGGTATGAATGTGAGTGTGAATGGTTGTTTGTCTATATGTGCCCTGTGATTGGCTGGCCACCAGTCCAGGGTGTACACCGCCTCTCGCCTGAAGACAGCTGGGATAGTCTCCAGCACCCCGTGACTCTGCAGTAGAAAACGAATGAATGAATGAATCATTCAGTGATGCTGTAGCTTTTCTCTAAATGAGAAATATCATCATGTTTTAGTCTCACAAGATGAAAAATATCATAAATTGTGGGAGCAGCATTGTTGTTCTGCATGACTGGGACAAGAATTGGTAAAACCATTTTTTGCATGTACTTCATGTACTTCAACACTATGTGTTATTGCTTCATGTCTTGGTTCCATCGTGTTGTGTGTGGCGCAAAGCAGGAAATTCCCTCCCATTTATTCATATGCACAGTCACAGTGGTCTTGATGCCCTACCCGCATTACGCCACCTGATTTCAACGTTTTCTCCTCCGCTCTTTCTGGTCAACATGTTTGTTGTTTTAGGACACCACTTGTTGAAAAGTTAAAATTGGTATTGACCACACGAGGTGAAAAGCTTTAGAGTGATTTACTAAAAAACAACAACAGCTGAACAACTGCTGAATGAGTGAGTTAGGAACGGACAGAGGAATGAAGTTTGATTAACGCCACTGCCTAATATTGCTCCCCAGATACCCACACAGTAGTAAAGTCTATTAAATAAACAGTACAAATAAACAGCAGGACTCACTGAGGAACCATTCCTTTGTTGGCTTCAATGTAAAATGACCATTATTTACATTTAAATCGGACCTATTGTGCTTTTTACACTTTTCTGACCTATAAATGTTCTTAAAATGTTGTATTCTCATATTAAACAACACCAAAGCATCAGTTCAGGAGTTTTGCCAATTTGGAAGTGAGCTGTGAAAGAAGTTTTGGATGGCTCTGCACACTCGGTTTTGCCACTGAAATGGCTAATTATGACTTTCTAAATACAATTTGTACCTTTATTAGAGCCCTGTGGACATGAATTCAAAAAAGATTTCAAACATAGTAGCGAAGAAGGTAAAACCTTACCACTTCCACACAGAATGGGAGGAGAACATGGCTGGCTACATGTAGTGTGAAGGTAATCAAATTTTATAACACCTAGTGGCCAGAATAATACATAAAAATTTCATTCATTGATTCATTTTCTGTCGCTTATCCTCATGAGCGTCGCGGGGGTGCTGGAGCCTATCCCAGCTGTCTTCAGGCGAGAAACGGGGTACACCCTGGACTGGTGGCCAGCCAATCACAGGGCACATATAGACAAACAACCATTCACACTCACATTCATACCTATGGACAATTTGGAGTGGCTAATTAACCTAGCATGTTTTTGGAATGTGGGAGGAAAACCGGAGTACCCGGAGAAAACCCACACATGCACGGGGAGAACAAATTTTAAATTTTAAATTTTAAATTTTAAATTTTAAATTTTAAATTTTAAATTTTAAATTTTAAATTTTAAATTTTAAATTTTAAATTTTAAATTTTAAATTTTAAATTTAACATGTCATTAAAAAATAATTTCATTAAAAAAAACATTAAAATCGCCCACCATGCAGACCATCCACCATAAAACTTGTTTTTTAATATTTTGGACAAAATATAGCCAGTATATTATTTCTACTAATGTATGCTCAGCAGCAGCCATGGCCACCCCTATGTGGTCAGAATGGTACAATCTTGATCTCGTGACATTTTTATATAATTCACATATAGACAAACAACCATTCACACTCACATTCATACCTATGGACAATTTGGAGTGGCTAATTAACCTAGCATGTTTTTGGAATGTGGGAGGAAAACCGGAGTACCCGGAGAAAACCCACGCATGCATGGGGAGAACAAATTTTAAATTTTAAATTTTAAATTTTAAATTTTAAATTTTAAATTTTAAATTTTAAATTTTAAATTTTAAATTTTAAATTTTAAATTTTAAATTTTACATTTTAAATTTTAAATTTTAATTCAACTAAAAGATTGATAATCAAATCAGACATCTCCGAATCAAATCGTCGACTATATCTAAAATTAGATATAGGTTCTGACTAATCGACAAATTCCATTTACATCACAGTCTAGGAATGGAACTAGTTTGCATTCTGAGAACCACATGTATTTCCTCCTCTTGGGATCTGTTTATATCTCATCATTGTAGTCCCTAAACACTTAAAACACTTGTTTTATATACTTGCTTACAACCTGGCGTGAAGTAGCTGTGTATGAGACCTCAATTATTTCATCTATCAGCATCTTGTCCACTTTAATACCAGCCAATACTTTAAAATAAATACATGAATACATTTGCTTTCCATTAGCTGTCTATGTACCCCACATCAATGTGAATGAGCAACATGTTTCAGTATTAAAAAAACCTCCAAAGGAGTCAGTGCATCACCAACCATAAACCTCACCACACGGTTCTTAGGCTGATTCTTTTTCTTAAAGAAAAATGGTCTGGAAAAGAATATTTTAATGACCCAGACAAGTAAAACAACTACCAAAGGAAGGGATCAGTCATGGACACAAAGCTCCATTTCCAACAAGGTGGAGATGAGGCTCTGGTGTGGGCCCACTATTGTTCATGATGAACATAGTTGGACCTTAAAATCCAAATCAAATCCCAGAACTACCGCCATTTATAAGAGGATGTGTTCTTCACGAAGTCTCAAAAATGAACAAATAATTTCAGGACCCCTTCTTCACCTGACTTAAACCCTATTCAGAGTTTGTAAATGTGAGATTTACCATGAAGGAAGCAGTACACCTTTTTGAAGTACTGAAGTACTGATCAGGGTTTTAGATTTTCCATTCTGATACCGATCATCCAGAACTGAAGTTGGCCGATACCGATACTGATCACATTCATTATTCATTCATTCATTTTCTACCGCTTATCCCCTTAGCCCTGTAGACATGAATTCAGAAAGGCTTTCAAACATAGTGGCGAAGAAGATAAAACCCTACCACTTCCACACGGAATGGGAGGAGAACATGGCTGGCTACATGTAGTGTGAAGGTAATCAAATTTAATGACACCTAGTGGCCAGAATACTACATAAAAATTTCATTCATTGAATCATTTTCTGGGTCCAAACGAGGTTATCCAATCACAGGGCACATATAGACAAACAACCATTCACACTCACATTCATACTTATGGACAATTTGGAGTCGCTAATTAACCTAGCATGGTTTTGCAATGTGGGAGGAATTAGATTATATGATCATTTGGATTGGCATTTTTCTTTCGAAACAAAGTTTCAATTCTTTCCGTTTGAGCAAATAAACCGAATGCAATTGGAATATTTGGGTCCATGTATACGTGGTTAGTATCAGTTTTTTATAATATCGTTTAAAAGACACTCTGTCAACCAATTGCTTCTCTCGCGATACTGAGTGTTTACCCAATAATTACAAGAGCAAACCATTCTCCACTGAGTATGATGTTGACTTTTCATAAAAATTTTCATAAAACAATAACAGAAATATAAGAATCCTGTGTTTCCAAGTCTGTGAGAGTCAACTATTATTGACATCTTCTGGAATTTGTTTTCCATGTGCTAACAGCAATGACAAAGACAATGTGGCTTTGCACTTAAAATAAAACATTTCTGTCCGGTTGTGGTATATTTATAGAGCTTTGGTCAGATCTGGTCAGTTCCAGTTGGTTTTCCTGGGGGTCACTGGTGTGTTATTCACTTATCAGAGTCAACACAGTGAATCACACAATACTGGATATGCCACATGTCTGGAATACAACGATCACTCGGTCGGGACGCAATACCCACACATAAACAGGCCAAATTTACCCACTCACTTAGCGCACACAATGGTGGATGATACGCATGAACAAAATAAGAGACTATTTTATCCTATCATCTCATCAAGATTATGACATTCGCAGATTCCAGACATGAAGCCTTTTTTTCTGATTCACCTTCCCCAACTCCAAATATGTCATTCTTTCTGTCTGCGTTTCCCTACCTCCTCCATGTTTTCCATTCCTGGAAGTTCATTTAGAATCCGGGCCAGACGACAGTGAATCAGTAAGACGCTTTCCCATAAGATGAATGCCAAAAACATGCTAGGTTAATTAGCGACTCCAAATTGTCCATAGGTATGAATGTGAGTGTGAATGGTTGTTTGTCTATATGTGCCCCGTGATTGTCCAAGGTGTACCCCGCCTCTCGCCCGAAGACAGCACCCCCCCGACCCTCGTGAGGATAAGCGGTAGAAAATAAATGAATGAATGCCTGGTAATCACACAAGAAAATTACAGTACAGCGTATGAACACACATTGTGTTCTGTGTCCTTGTGGTGTATTAGAGTGGTCTATTGTAGCTCTGTGGCTCCAGCACCCCCCGCGACCCTCGTGAGGATAAGCGGTAGAAAATAAATGAATGAATGCCTGGTAATCACACAAGAAAATGACAGTACAGCGTGTGAACGCACATTGTGTTCTGTGTCCTTGTGGTGTATTAGAGTGGTCTATTGTAGCTCTGTAGCTCCAGCACCCCCGGCGACCCTCGTGAGGATAAGCGGTAGAAAATGAATGAATGAATGCCTGGTAATCACACAAGAAAATGACAGTACAGCGTATGCACGCACATTGTGTTCTGTGTCCTTGTGGTGTATTAGATTGGTCTATTGTAGCTCTGTGGCTCCAGCACCCCCCGCGACCCTCGTGAGGATAAGCGGTAGAAAATGAATGAATGAATGCCTGGTAATCACACAAGAAAATGGCAGTACAGCGTGTGAACGCACATTGTGTTCTGTGTCCTTGTGGTGTATTAGAGTGGTCTATTGTAGCTCTGTAGCTCCAGCACCCCCGGCGACCCTCGTGAGGATAAGCGGTAGAAAATGAATGAATGAATGCCTGGTAATCACACAAGAAAATGACAGTACAGCGTATGAACGCACATTGTGTTCTGTGTCCTTGTGGTGTATTAGAGTGATCTATTGTAGCTCTGTAGCTCCAGCACCCCCGGCGACCCTTGTGAGGATAAGCGGTAGAAAATGAAAGAATGAATGCCTGGTAATCACACAAGAAAATGGCAGTACAGCGTGTGAACGCACATTGTGTTCTGTGTCCTTGTGGTGTATTAGAGTGATCTATTGTAGCTCTGTAGCTCCAGCACCCCCGGCAACCCACGTGCGGATAAGCGGTAGAAAATAAATGAATGAATGCCTGGTAATCACACAAGAAAATGGCAGTACAGCGTGTGAACGCACATTGTGTTCTGTGTCCTTGTGGTGTATTAGAGTGGTCTATTGTAGCTCTGTTGAAACAGTCAAAGTGAATATTGAATTTTTTAATATAATAATATAATTTTTGAATATTCAACAATAGATGATGAGAGGTTCATCTTGGAAGTGGAAAATCGCAGCGTTTTGTATGACATAGAAAAATATGCCTGTTGTTTACAAAAACCTCCTGCGTACAAGGCGAGGTATCGCGAGAACTCAAGAGCAGGAGTGAGAACCCACACGAATCTGCTCTAGCTAACGTGGATTCTGTATCCAAAATTGTGTTTTTGTTGTTGAAAAGTTACACGTACTGGAGGTGTGTGGGGGGGTACTGAATACTCACAGGGCGGCGTCACTCTTCGGGGGCCCCCAGACATTTCTAGCTCCACCAGGAACATTTCACACATTGGTTATAAAACCACTTGTATCCTAAAAAAAATGACACACAAACACGATTGCTAACATGTTGCTAATCCTCTCCCTCACTTCCTCACGCAGATGTGCGAACACGTATACAAACAGTCGCATATGTGCACACTCATACGATAGCCTAATTACACACCAAAGTTGCTAAGGTCATTTCCGAGAGGCTATTTACACTTGTATTTATTTGCCCTTTTTTTTCCCTCAACTATTCGATTTATGTCTCAGACTTACTGGAATCGCACGTCGGCGCGTGCCAGGGAAAGCATTTGGGTCCACTTTAAAAATGATATGAGGCCAGACAGACCAGGAGATGAAAGGAGTCCTGGGGAAACAAACAGAACACAATGAAATGCCATCATACTGATGCGAATGGGAGGTGGGACTCGGAGGAAGAAGAGATGAAGAAAAAAGGAGAGGAAGAAACAAATTTGCTGTAAACTTCTCTGGTAGTAAATCACAACCAAATGGCCCAGGGAAGGAGTAGTCCAATGGTGAAAGTGCTGAGAGATCCTTTGCTGTAATGGCTGCATGGATGGATGAGAGCAAGCGGTGTGAGATAATAAACTGAAACATATTGCTGTCCAGGAATTACCCGGTCCGCCGATTGACGCTGCTCTCCGGCAGGAGCGCCTGGAGGTCCTGAAAGGAGGATTTGGTGGTCGTGATGGTACAGTTAAGCACTGAGACTATCGTTATCTGTTGAATGGCTGGTAATATAGGCTGCACGGTGGTCGAGTGGTTAGCCCACAGACCTCACGGCTAGGAGATCCGAGTTCAATCCCACCCTGAATGGCTAACATGGCTAACACAAGAAAATGCAGTACAGTGTTCCCTCACCACACCGCTCTTCTGCAGAATTTTGTAAGGTTCTTAACAGCGTATGAACACACATTGTGTTCTGCGTCCTTGTGGTGTATTAGAGTGGTCTATCATAGAGTCATAAGGTGTGTGGCAGGCCATCTCATTGCATATTCAGCAATAGATGACCAGAGGTCCCGAGATGACCCGAGTTCAAGCCCACCCTCGGCCATCTCCGTGTGGAGTTTGTGCGGGTTTTCTCCGGGGACTCCGTTTTTCTCCCACAATAATTAATAATATATAATAATTATAATATAATAATTAATTTGCCACATTGAAAATGAATAAAAGGCTAACATGGCTAACACAAGAAAATGCAGTACACCGCTCTTCTGCGTTTGTACATTGTGTTCTGCGTCCTTGTGGTGTATTACAGTGGTCTATCATAGTGTCATAAGGTGTGTGGTAGGCCATCTCATTGCATATTCAACAATACATGACAAGAGGTCCCGAGATGACCCGAGTTCAAGCCCACCCTCGGCCGTCTCCGTGTGGAGTTTGTGTGGGTTTTCTACAGGGACTCCGGTTTCCTCCCACAATAATTAATAATATATAATAATTATAATATAATAATGAATTGGCCAAATTGAAAATGAATGAATGGCTAACACAAGAAAATGGCAGTACAGAACCTCTGCGGAATTTTGTAAGGTTCTTAACAGCGTATGAACACACATTGTGTTCTGCGTCCTTGTGGTGTATTAGAGTGGTCTATTGTAGCTCAACAATAGATGACTAGAGGTCCCGAGATGACCCGAGTTCAAGCCCACCCTCGGCCGTCTCCGTGTGGAGTTTGTGTGGGTTTTCTACAGGGACTCCGGTTTCCTCCCACAATAATTAATAATATATAATAATTATAATATAATAATGAATTGGCCAAATTGAAAATGAATGAATGGCTAACACAAGAAAATGGCAGTACAGAACCTCTGCGGAATTTTGTAAGGTTCTTAACAGCGTATGAACACACATTGTGTTCTGCGTCCTTGTGGTGTATTAGAGTGGTCTATTGTAGCTCAGCAATAGATGACTAGAGGTCCCAAGATGACCCGAGGTCCCAAGATGACCCGAGTTCAAGCCCACCCTCGGCCATCTCTGTGTGGAGTTTGTGTGGGTTTTCTCCGGGGCCTCCGGTTTCCTCCCACAATAATTAATAATATATAATAATTATAATATAATAACTAATTGCCCAAATTGAAAATGAATGAATGGCTAACACAAGAAAATGGCAGTACAGAACCTCTGCGGAATTTTGTAAGGTTCTTAACAGTGTACGAACACATATTGTGTTCTGCGTCCTTGTGGTGTATTAGAGTGGTCTATCGTAGCTCTGTTGAAACAGTGTGTGGCAGGCCATCTCATTGAATATTCAACAATAGATGACGACAGGTCCCGAGATGACCCGAGTTCAAGCCCACCCTCGGCCATCTCCGTGTGGAGTTTGTGTGGGTTTTAACCGGGAACTCCGGTTTCCTTTGCTCCCACATTCCAAAAACATGCTAGGTTTATTGTTGACTCCAAATTGTCCATAAGTATGAATGTGAGTGTGAATGGTTGTTTGTCTATATGTGCCCTCACCAAAGCGTATGAACACACATGGTGTTCTGCATCCTTGTGGTGTATTACAGTGGTTTATGGTAGCTCTGTTGAAGCAGTCATTTCTTGACTTTTTTGTTAGTGAATTCATTGGTAACCTTTATCATCGAGTGGTTGATAACAGACCTCACAGCTAGGAGACCAGGGTTCAATTCCATCTCTGTGTGGAGTTTGCATGTTCTCCCCGTGCATGCGTGGGTTTTCTCCGGGTACTCCGGTTTCCTCCCACATTCCAAAAACATGCTAGCTTAATTAGCGACTCCAAATTGTCCATAGGTATGAATGTGAGTGTGAATGGTTGTTTGTCTATATGTGTCCTGTGATTGAATGAATGAACCTTTATTATTGTCTGTACCGACTTTGCTCGGTTTTCAGTCGACAATCATTCTGGTCAAGCGGCTTTTAAAAGTCCCACTTTACTTGAACCGTGTTCTGAAAATGAATGCGTGTTTCCCCGCTGCTAGGTTTAGGCCAGGTTTACTGCGGTCAGCACACACACCTCCAACCATAAACACACACTCAGGTTAAAATGTGCCTGTAACCTTTAAACCCTTGCAATTTGGTAGCTACCTTCTTTGTTAAACGGGAGAACCGTGGACGTGTAATGATGTCATTTTGTGATGTCACTGCTTGTTGTTGAATTGTTGCTGAAAAAAAAAATGTTTTGTACGAGTGAAGTAGCGGTATTTTTACATTCGAAGTAAGGTGTAGAGCAACATGGCAACATGCAAAGACTCCGGTAGTCAGTCTGCAATTTCATTGTGGCTGACAATTGTTTTGTATGTTATTTTTTTCCCCATCCAACAAAGACGATCTGGATCCTCGACTCTATAACGGGAACTCTGTGGCCAGCATTCCACTGTCTGCAATTCTGTTGCAATGGTTTTGTGTGGGATGCTTTTATTTAAAATACTTCTTCACAGTCAAATGAAGTTATTCCATCTGCAAATGGACTACAAGATTCATAAAAACATCTTAGTGAGCGAACATCATCATTGACTGAGCTGTTTTTTTCCTATTTTGCAGCCGGGTCGGTTTCTGCAGCTGAAAAGCAGACAAAGAACTATTTCATTCGGTACATTTTAATTCAGAAGCGTATGAAAGTTAACGAGGAACATATAGAGTCGTGTGACATGTTTTATATGTGCGTAAAGGTAAAAGAACCCTACTTAGAACCTTCATCATAATGTCATCATTCATTCAAATTGTTTTAAAGCCCATTTGGAGTAACTGAAGTAATAACGAAAGAACTTTGTTCTCATCTGCCATTGTAGTATACTCCTTACATGTTTATGTTCGGGTCATTTGAGTGAACTTGACGTGTTTAGAGCCCCTTAATTATCAATGAATGCAGTGTCCCCCAAACTATTGAAGTATTCATCTGTTTCCAGCGGACAGATATACTGTATGCCCGATCCTATGACATTGCCAGCATAAACAGAAGATGCATAATTCCGTCACATATCCAAATCCGGGGGGTAAAAAAATAATTTGCAGCAGTTGAACCGCTGCGTAACATTTTATGGGTTCCCTTCTCTGGTCTAATAAATCTGGCAACAACTGTAACAGCGGTAACATTAACAGCTCCGTGTAACCTACACATGACCTCTGTGGCAGCCAAGAGGAGGCATGTGTGACCAACTCCTGGGTGTGTTTGTGCCATTTCTTCCACGCCATGTCGGCATAACAGGCTTTGTGGTCTCTCTCAAGTCAGCAAAAAGATTCTGAAAATATTTTTAAGGAAAACTGGATCTGGGTTGAATTCATTTTATCCATTTCACCGGCGGACGGCGGAGCTCGCTGTGAATCATTATGCTGACCTATTACAGAAGCGTTCCAAACTGCGGATGCTTGATGTGGCCTGAAGGCAGTCGAGCCAGACCACGGCTTCCTACTCAGCATCCACCGCTCGCCACCGACGTCTTTCATGTAACTTCTCATTAGCAGAGAAACTGGGGAAAATGAGTCTCATGGATTTACAATTCTTAGGTCGTAAACTGGTGTTTGGGATGGGACCTTTAAATACATGATCTATAATATGACTGATATCCTAATATGGACGCTAGGCACATTAAATATATTATATATATTATTATACATGGTAATGGTAATGGTTTTATTTCATTTGAACATGCATCAGATTAGAATTGAATGCATCCCATAATCAGTTCACAGTTCCACATGTCCAAAAGAAGTAGGAAGAAGCAAAGCTTATTAAATCCTACCCCTCTATCTGGTACTTTTACAATCAGTAACTGTTACATTTGTTCACTTCCTGCTTTCATAATATAGTTTTTAATTTTAATTTTAATTTTAATTTTAATTTTAATTTTAATTTTAATTTTAATTTTAATTTTAATTTTAATTTTAATTTTAATTTTAATTTTAATTTTAATTTTTTGTCATGTACCAAAGTATGAGGTCATCCAATGACATAATGGGTACTTCAGTACGAGGTGAATTGAATTGAATTTTATTTTATTTTATTTTATTTTATTTTATTTTATTTTATTTTATTTTATTTTATTTTATTTTATTTTATTTTATTTTATTTTATTTTATTTTATTTTATTTTATTTTATTTTATTTTATTTTATTTTATTTTATTGTCACATACCAAACGAGGTGGTGATATGAGCATCCAATGACATAATGGGTACCATAGTAAGTGTCAATATAGTGATATATATAGCACATCATGACTGGTTCAAGACTCTTATTTTCGATTCATCAAGTAATCGGAAATAAAACATGTTTTGCTTAGTGAAATAGCAATAATAAATACACAACAGAAAATAAAACATTTCGTAAAACGTACGGATGTCAATGGTAAACATGCAGACTGAGCTCTTATATAATACGCTTCTGCCACCTTGTGGCCATTTTTTTCCCCTTCAAACTGCACCAAACATGTTATCTTCTATTGTGGAGTTACATCATCACCTCTTTGTGCCTCTCCTGCAAAACAAAAAACAAAAAAAAAACATAAAAGATGTCTAAATACGTCTTTGGGAGCGAATTTGTTCAATTATGTTGATGGCCGTTTAAGGAAATAAGACAAATATTAAAAGTAATGTTAAAATCTTATTCCGTGAGTGGATGACATAGACACTCACATTCTCCAAACCTGCTGACTAAAACCCGACAAAGGAGTGCAAGAGGTGCATTGGTTTATTTTTTGCTGTGTAAAAAAAAAACGTGTGAAATGTTTATAAAATTTTAAGTTTGTGAAAAATTTTCGTAAATAAAACATTCAACAGCATTCACATAGCATTCATGTCGTTGATAACAATCGTGATGATTTGACTTCACATGATTTTATAATTAATTTAATTTGGCACCCATTAAAATTCGATATTTGTGTTTTTTTTATCATCCTTAATCCATAATCCATCCATAATCATTGATTTGACATTTAATTGTCATAAATTGATATTAAAGTACATTTTGTCTTAATTGCAGCTGCGACTCCATCAGTCTCCATGTCCACTAATGACCTGGCATGAGCGCTGGAAGACAACAGCATCCACCACAAAATGAGGATTTGAGAGAAAGGGAGCTGTGACAACTGCAGATGGCAGCAAACCACAAAGTGACACAAGCATATTCCCTCCTTTTCTAAGACTCTTCGTCGGCATCAACGGGAATGTTGTGGTTAATTAATTTCTAATCTTTCGCTCGTGTGCATAAAGTTGTAAGTTTAAAACTACTGCTTGTTCTACCACTGCTGCTTATACCACCGCCATGGGACTCTGGGTTACGGTGACCCAGACACAGTCCTCCCAAGGGAGCCAAAGGAGAAGACACAGTCTGCATGGAAATCCTTTTGTTGGTTTGTTGAAACATCCTCTTCAGAATTCCACTGGTGCTTGGAAATTCTGTCACGTTTCATCGCGTGATTAAAATAAAAGTCCGACATGGTTTTGAGAAGAACTTAGTGTGTTTTTTTTTGGATTGAACGCTCATCATCATTGCCTAAGTGACTTTGAGAATGTGAGGGACTCGCACCGGCGACAACATTTATGTCCGTTGAGCTATTTCAGGCCATTTCCTGTATGACATCATGCTAGCATGATACTTTCCCTGAGCAAATATTCTCCAGTATTATTGAAAGAAGGGATGAATGTAATTGTTATTGTAATACACTCTGTCAAAGAATGAGGGCATCGAAGGTCTGCAAATACCAAAAAACAAAAAGTGAACTTTTTTTTTGCAAATGGCTCTTCTGTGTTTATAACTCACTGAATTGTTTTTCATTGTTGCTGTTAATTGTTATTCATTCATTCATTTTCTACCACTTTTCCTCATGAGGGTCGCGGGGGTGCTGGAGCCTATCCCAGCTGTCTTCGGGCGAGAGGCGGGGTACACCCTGGACTGGTGGCCAGCCAATCACAGGGCACATATAGACAAACAACCATTCACACTCACATTCATACCTATGGACAATTTGGAGTTGCTAATTAACCTAGCATGATTTTGGAATGTGGAAACCGGAGTACCCGGAGAAAACCCACGCATACACAGGGAGAACATGCAAACTCCACACAGACATGTCCGAGGATGGAATTGAACCCTGGTCTCCGAGCTGTGAGGTCTGCGTGCTAACCACTCATGATAAAGATTACCAATGAATTTACTAATAAAAAAGTCAAGAAATGACTGCTTCAAAAGAGCTACGATATACCATTCTAATACACCACAAGGATGTAGAACACCATGTGTGTTCATACGCTCTGGTGAGGGAACGCTACTGCCACTTATCCTCACAAGGGTCGCAGAGGCGGGGTACACCCTGGACTGGTTGCCAGCCAACCCCAGTGCACATATAGACAAACAACCATTCACACTCACATTCATACCTATGGACAATTTGGAGTCGCAAATTAACCTAGCATGTTTTTGGAATGTGGGAGGAAACCGGAGTACCCAGAGAACATGCAAACTCCACACAGAAATGGCCGAGGGTGGAATCAAACTCGGGTGTTATAGCTGTGTGGCCTGATCGCTAACCACTTGACCACCATGCAGCCTGCAAAATAAGATTAAATAAGCTAATTGCTAAAGTTAATTGTAATTATGGTGAGTAAAGTTGGGTTTAAATGCTTTTTCTATTCAACGTCTTTAAGTATTTTGAAAAGCGCTACACAAATAAAATGTATTATTATTATTATTATTATTATTATTATTATTATTCATTGATCATCTCGAACCTCGCTCTACGATGCCGAGCCGCCACTACATCGTGGATACGAATATACTCCAGGTGAAGAAAATGTCTCCTACCATTTGTTTCTGTAAAATCACTTCTTTTTTTAAGATTCCGCACTCAAAATAACAACAGTATGTATGCCTTACTCGTTTACCGCGATCCCTACCGCTACCGCTGATTAGTGGTTCGAATGACCATACTTAACGTAATCACTCTGTTTTACTGGAAAAACAAAAAAACCTTGCATCGCTCTCTTAACATAACAAAATAGCAAACATGGAGGCCTGGAAGCACCGCATTTTTTTCACAACTTTTTGGCAACTCAACTACAGTACCTGTTTTTTTTTTTTTTTTGGATTGAGAAAACAATAGCACAAAAAAAAACATGGATACATTTAGACCAGACTCAATGCCAGAACACGTCCATTGGAGATCTGCCGTCATTTTACCCCAGTCAATCCAAACCTTGAATCGTTTTATCTGATTCTGGAATAACAGTCTGGAAATATAGACTGGTATGCCTCAACCGTAACCCTCAACTGCATGATTCTGGGATTTATGTTCTACTAAACAGCCATCACTGCCAGTAAAACATACGTATATAAACGTATATTCCTCACAACACAAAACAAGTGAATGTTATTATGGTGTGTTCATGTGTGCTGTGGTTGCCGGTGCTACCTGCATGTGTTCTCGACATAAATCATATTAGCTATATTAGCTATTAGCTACTACCTATTAGCTATTTGCTATTAGCTATTCGTTATTCGCTATTAGCTCTTACCAATGGGATCTTACCATTGGCTGGACAGTGTTCATTGTGTTCTATGTTGTTACCGCTTATGTTGCCCTGTCACTAACAGAGTTAGCGTTTAGCTATTAGCTATTTGCTTTTAGCTATTAGCTATTAGCTATTAGCTATTCGCTATTCGCTATTCGCTATTCGCTATTCGCTATTCGCTATTTGCTATTTGCTATTTGCTATTTGCTATTTGCTGTTTGCTATTTGCTATTTGCTATTAGCTATTCACTACTAGCTAATAGCTATTAGCTATTAGCCATTAGCTATTACCAATGGGATCTTACCATTGGCTGGACAGTGTTCATTGTGTTCTATGTTGTTACCACTTATGTTGCCCTGTCATTAACAGAGTTAGCATTTAGCTATTAGCCATTAGCTATGAGCTATTCACTATTTGCTATTAGCTATTAACTATTAGCTATTAGCTATTAGCTATTAGCTATTAGCTATTTGCTATTTGCTATTTGCTATTTGCTATTCACTACTAGCTAATAGCTATTAGCTATTAGCTATTAGCTATTAGCTATTACCAATGGGATCTTACCATTGGCTGGACAGTGTTCATTGTGTTCTATGTTGTTACCGCTTATGTTGCCCTGTCATTAACAGAGTTAGCGTTTAGCTATTAGCTATTGGCTATGAGCTATTTGTTATGCGCTATTCGCTATTCGCTATTCGCTATCAGCTATTAGCTATTAACTATTAGCTCTTAGCCATTAGCTATTAGCTCTTACCAATGGGATCTCACCATTGGCTGGACAGTGTTCATTGTGTTCTATGTTGTTACCGCTTATGTTGTCCTGTCACTAACAGAGTTAGCGCGGTATAAAATAAATGATGTGTCTATTTTATTTACAATTCAGGTTGTTTTTTGTTTTGCGCGGTGCCTAGATTTGCCGTGTGCGATTGTGCACCTCGGAGGGAACACCGGTGTTGAGGCAATTGAGGGAAAGACTCAGCCCTTCAGGAGGCTAATCGATGTTCAGCAGCAATCTCCGCCTCTCCTGCTTCCTCCTCCATCTTGGACCTGAATGCAATAAGTGCCTGTGCTGATTTCCACATCATGTTAAAATATTTATTTCCCAGACCATCCTTGCATCTAAAGTCCAAAATGTAGCAAATCAAACATGCTTATCTGTTCAAGGGCAGCCTTTGTGTTAAGCAAAGTTTTTTGCTCCCTCCCTGGAAGTAAAGTTCATATGAAAACGAGTGTTTGCAAAGGAAATGTGTGCGCAAAGCTCTCAGCGTGTGCAAACATACCGATGTGCCATGTACATGTGTGCACGTGTTGCATGCATGTACAGTATGGCGAGGATCGAAAAATTGGCGGTCATAACTTTATTGAACCATCATTTGAGGTCAAGTTGGATTTAAAAAAAGGGGGCGGGTCTGCATCTCAATAAGAATGTTGCTGTTGATTTTATCAATGAACTTACTTTCATTTTATGAATGAAGGCTTCTGAAGTGGTCCCCTGTGGGAGGGACCACTGTGGCTGAAAAGTAGGGAGGGCCTGGATTATGATTGGCACCCAACCTCTGGGAACTGATGTTTTACAATTAAGTGATGTAAAAAATATATATGTGTGTGTTTGTTTTTTTAGAAAAAGGCTCTTATGACCAAATTACTATGTAAAAGTATTGATTTATAGGTACTGATTACTTTCCCAAAAAAGTAATTTAATTTGTAACAGAATTACTCCCTCATACGTTTAATTAGTTACTAATTAAAGTATTATTAACTGACTTAAAAAAAAGTAATTAGCATATAGCTGTTTCATGAGATTAGAGTCGAGTTAGAGTATGGACATAAACACTTTGCTCAAAACAGTTAGATTTTAGAGCAGCCTTTTATTGTGGCCAGCCTGCGGTAAACTGATGAAATAATCATGCATTCTAATCAGTATCTTGACCTCCCACACCTGTGAAGTGGATGAACGCTCACCATTGGCTGGACAGTGTTCATTGTGTTCTATGTTGTTACCGCTTATGTTGCCCTGTCACTAACAGAGTTAGCGTTTAGCTATTAGCCATGAGCTATGAGCTATTCACTGTTCGCTATTTGCTATTCGCTATTAGTTATTAACTATTAGCTATAAACAAACACTTGGCTCAAAACAGTTGGATTTTGGAGCAGCCTTTTATTGTGGCCAGCCTGAGGTAAACTGATGAAATAATCATGCTTTCTAATCAGTATCTTGACATCCCACACCTGTGAAGTGGATGGAACGCTCACCATTGGCTGGACAGTGTTCAATGTGTTCTATGTTGTTACCGCTTATGTTGCCCTGTCACTAACAGAGTTAGCGTTTAGCTATTAGCTATTAGCCATGAGCTGTGAGCTATTCACTGTTCGCTATTTGCTATTCGCTATTCGCTATTAGTTATTAACTATTAGCTATAAACAAACACTTGGCTCAAAACAGTTGGATTTTGGAGCAGCCTTTTATTGTGGCCAGCCTGAGGTAAACTGATGAAATAATCATGCTTTCTAATCAGTATCTTGACATCCCACACCTGTGAAGTGGATGGAACGCTCACCATTGGCTGGACAGTGTTCATTGTGTTCTATGTTGTTACCGCTTATGTTGCCCTGTCACTAACAGAGTTAGCGTTTAGCTATTAGCTATTAGCCATGAGCTGTGAGCTATTCACTGTTCGCTATTTGCTATTCGCTATTAGTTATTAACTATTAGCTATAAACAAACACTTTGCTCAAAACAGTTAGATTTTGGAGCAGCCTTTTATTGTGGCCAGCCTGAGGTAAACTGATAAATAATCATGCATTCTAATCAGTATCTTGACATCCCACACCTGTGAAGTGGATGAATGCTCACTAACACGGATTTATCCATCCCCCAAATGTTCCCAATAGGATTTAAATCGAGGAGAAATGCAAGATGGACTCTAGTCCTCGTTGTCGGGCGGCCATTGCGAACTGCGGAACTGCAGCATTGTCCTCAGCTCAGCCATCAGCACACAGACAAGGGCCTTCAGTCATGAGCGATGCTCCACATAACCATCTGCCGTTTGACGCCCCTGCACAACCTGAAGCAGCATTGTTCCATTGAAGGAAAAAACACCCCAAAAGATGATGGTGACCCCTCTACTGTGCCGTGTGCAAAACATTTCAGGTGGGATCTTCTTGTCATGCCAACACCATCAGGACCGTCAAGGTATTTTTTTCCCCCAGAGAATAAACCTTTCAATGTACCATGTTTGGTGCTCTATTTGGTTAAAATGAGGGACAATAATAACTGGGCTAGGTTCAGGAAATGCTTTAAGGGTTTACTAGAAAGCCACCACTTCCTCAATAGAAGCTTTGTCACCATGGTTCCAGCAGAAATGGGAAATTTCTATTTCCGGACCTGGCTTGGAAAAAACTGGAAACCTCCTCCAAGCATGCTCTCTCTCACCAACTATCCATGACCGTCACTGAGTGAGCCTTTCACTCCTTTCATGATGATGTTAGCTGATACCGAACAATATTTCAAGGAAATAGTGGACCTCCATCTACATGGACTTTCTCTGGGCATGCACGTGCAGTGCAAAGTTAGTCGAATTTTCACATGCCAAGGTACAAGTGGTGCTCTGGTTAGAATTTAGGAGACCAATGGTCATGTCACAAATCCCAAGCACACACCGAGAACACAGTCGATCAATCAACCTTTCTCTTCTGTGAATAGATAGATTGCTGCAGCAGCAAGGAGGTTTCATAATGCCGGCTGGCCAAGTGTCAATGATCTCTGCTTGGGCTGCACGAGGGGAGGTCTTATCAGCGCAGCCAACAGATCTTATCGCCGCTCTGGTGAATGAGTGACCAGGCCGAGCTAACTGGACATTGCGATACTGGAAGGGTCAATGCTGAGTGCTTATATAGCCCATGTGACAAGGACCTTTACCAAGGACCTTGAAATCCTGATGAATCTGGAGGATAAGATGTCGTGAATATTAAACCGTACCATAAACCTTACACACATATAACTTATTATATCAATAGGGACCTATGTTTTGAACATGGTTATTTACTTATTTACTTATTTCACATTAAAGAAAATGTATTGTTAAATCAGTTTAATCAGGTCATGCATGCGTTTATCTATCCATTCATTGTACATTGTTGGGTTTTGTTGTCATTGTTAAGTCATGGAGGAAATTGAAAGGTTTATAGTCTTGTTGACTGTAGGGCTAGTGCAAGATTTGCCGCTAGCAATTCTATAACTATGGTAATGGTAATGGTTTTATTTCATTTGAACATGCATCAGATTCCAATTGAGTGCATCATCATTGAGTACATAATCAGTACACAGTTCCACATGTCCAAAAGGAGTAGGAAGAAGCAAAGCTTATTAAATCCTACCCCTCCACCTGCTACTTTTATAATCAGTAACTGTTACATTTGTTCACTTCCTGCTTTCCTAATATATATATGTATTTTTAATTTAATTTTATTTTATTTTATTTTATTTTATTTTATTTTATTTTATTTTATTTTATTTTATTTTATTTTATTTTATTTTATTTTATTTTCATTCATTCATTCATGGATGAGTAGTTTTACTTTATTTTAGTTTTATTAGAGGAGAACAATTTTGCTTTACATGTGTCTCAAACAAACAAACACGTCTCAAAATATTAAAACGATAAACTTTATAAAAATCTAGGTGTCGGATAAACGTTATAGTATCAATATCAGCAATTTTCAATACGCTGATGTACGCTAATAAATTAGTTACCGCCTTAAGCGCGTTATTTTTGACATCCCAATTTAAACATCTTCAATGGATGAGTAGTTTTACTTTATTTTAGTTTTATTGGAGAGAACCATTTTGCTTTACATGTGTCTCAAACAAACAAACACGTCTCAAAATATTGAAACGAGAAACTTTATAAAGATTTAGGTGTCGGATAAACGTTATAGTATCAATATCAGCAATTTTCAATACGCTCACTCACTTGTTTCACCAAGATATTAACCCTTTAAACATGAACTAGAAGTATTAATAAATTAGCGACCCCCTTAAGCGTGTTATTTTTGACAGACCCACGTTAAACATCTTCAATGGATGAGTAGTTTTACTTTATTTTAGTTTTATTGGAGTGAACAATTTTGCTTTACATGTGTCTCAAACAAACAAACACATCTCAAAATATTAAAACAATAAACTTTATAAAGATTTAGGTGTCGGATAAACGTTATAGTATCAATATCAGCAATTTTTCATAGACTCACTCACTTGTTTCGCCAAGATATTAACCCTTTAAACATGAACTAGAAGTATTAATAAATTAGCGACCCCCTTAAGCGTGTTGTTTTTGACAGACCCACGTTAAACATCTTCAATGGATGAGTAGTTTTACTTTATTTTAGTTTTATTGGAGAGAACAATTTTGCTTTACATGTGTCTCAAACAAACAAACACGTCTCAAAATATTAAAACGATAAACTTTATAAAGATTTAGGTGTCGGATAAACATTATAGTATCAATATCAGCAATTTTTAATACGCTTACTATCTTGTTTCATCACAGTATTAACCCTTTAAACATGAACTAGAAGTATTAATAAATTAGTTACCGCCGTAAGTGCGTTATTTTTGACAGACCCACTTGAAACATCTTCAATGGATGAGTAGTTTTACTTTATTTTAGTTTTATTGGAGAGAAAAATTTTGCTTTACATGTGTCTCATACAAACACGTCTCAAAATATTAAAACGATATAAACGTTATAGTATCAATATCAGCAATTTTTCATACGCTCACTCACTTGTTTCGCCACGATATTAACCCTTTAAACATGAACTAGAAGTACTACATATTGTGTTTATGGGCTTGCTTTACCACTGCATAAACATGATAGATTCACCAAGGACTACCTTTCGTCACTCTATTTCTCAAAATCATCGTCCACTTGGTTTTTGACGGGTGTGCTTGTGTTAGATGTGGACTTTGAGTGAACAGGACATTATTAGGGTTGAAGGTCAGGAGCTCTCAGCAGGTTCTCCCTGGGTTTTATAGTTATTGGCTGGGGCTGAGTAAGACGCATACGCACATCCGCAACGAGTCACAGGCGCCCCTGTTAGCACCACCGCTGCGAAGATGTGAAGCATTTGTCTAATTAACAGATTGAGTCCAAACTCTTAGTGGCAAGCTGTGTGTAGCACTGTTATGGGAAGGATAGCTCCTATTAGCATGACTCACACGCACACGCATGCACTCAAATGCACACCAGGAAACTGTCTGCAGAGAATTTATTTACAGCCGCTCATTTAGCTTTCAGAAGGCAGGATGTTGCATGGAGTCGATCACTTCCTGTTGTCGTATTTACTGAAGACATCTCCTCGTGTATTTGTGAGTGGATTATATTTGAGGTGAGTGCTCTCCTCTTCCCAGCACACTTACTGCGTTAACATCACAAGAGAGAGTGGGATGACTTAAAAACACCGGTATGGCATTCCCAGAATGTTATCTCATATTCATTTTTCAATGTATATGAATCGTAGACTTGGCGTTTTTTAAAATAATGTCCACTAGCAGAACTGGACCAACTAATGCAGTACATTCATTCATTCATTCATTCATTTTCTAGCGCTTATCCTCACGAGGGTCGTGGGAGGTGCTGGAGCCTATCCCAGCTGTCTTCGGGTACACCCTGGACTGGTTGCCACATAAAGACAAACAACCATTCACACTCACATTCATACCTATGGACAATTTGGAGTCGCTAATTAACCTAGCATGTTTTTGGAATGTGGGAGGAAACCGGAGTACGGAAGTATGGAAACTCCACATAGAGATGCCCGAGGGGGGGAATCAAACCCGAGTCTCCTAGCTGAGTGGTAGTGGTAACCAGTTGTCCACCATCCAGGCGCTGCACAGACCATTCATTCATTGTCTACAAGGGTCGCGGGGGGTGCTGGAGCCTATCCCAGTTATCTTCGGGCAAGACATGGGGGGATATCGAAATTAATTCCTCCCAGTGATTCTTTCCAAGATAAAACAAGTTAAGGCCAGGCTGGCTTCTTAAAACTGAATAAATATAAAAATGAGCCAAATGAGCCAGTTTTTTGAACGACTCTTTGAAAGGAACGGCTCACCTAAAAGACCCAAAAATCCCATCTCTAATATTCATTCATTCATTCATTTTCTACCGCTTTTCGTCACAAGGGTCGTGGGGTGTGCTGGAGCCTATCCCAGCTGTCTTCGGGCGAGAGGCGGGGTACATCCTGGACTGGTGGCTACTCAGCCAATCACAGGGCACATATAGACAAACAACCATTCACACTCACAGTTTGGAGTGGCCAATTAACCTAGCATGTTTTTTTGAATGTGGGAGGAAACCGGAATACCCGGAGAAAAACCCACGCATGCACAGGGAGAACATGCAAACTCCACACACTCCACAGACAAGGGTGGAATCGAACTCGGGTCTCCTAGCTGTGAGGCCTGCGTGCTAACCACTAGGTACGTAAACACTTGCAGCTTAATACAGAACATACGTATTTCTTTAATTGATGGTTTCAGTAGTAGTACCTAGTAGTTTAACATGTGTGTTGTCATGTAATTGCAGCTGTACATTGAATATACATGTATGTTGTCATATACAGTTAAATATTGCTGAAGAACACAAAATAAGTCACTGTTTTCTAAACTGTAATAAGGCCTTTTGAGGGAAATATTTTTTTTTTTGCATTGTACATCTGTTTTAACCAAGTTGCTGAGAAAATGTCTTTTCTATGTTCTCTAGGATTATGGGTGTAAGTCGCCTCTTCAGGACCATGGACAGAGACACAGACCAATGCAGTGGGTTAGTGGATGTTCCCTGCTGCAGCTCGGGCACTGCCAGGAATGTCATTATGTGTGATTGCATCACCATAAAAGGAAAACTGCACCTTTTTTTTTTTTTACCATTAATTAACAATTCTTAAGTAAGACCCAAAGACAAGTCTTTCCCTTTTCTGTGTGTTTTAAAGCGGTAAAAAAAAAAAAAAAGCTAGCACAAGGCAGCTAACAATGCACTTAATGGGATTCACCGATTTGAACACTGTCTTGTTTTTGTGTCGGTACTTTCTGGTCATTTCTGGTCAACACTTTGTCAGTGCAGTTTGTGCTTGACTTATTACAGCAGCTTCTTTTGTTATTAAAATTTATATTTTGTTGCCTTCCTGTTGTTTGCTTGTATTGCTTGTATTCTTTTAGTATTGTTTCACTTGCTAGTGTTTTTCTTGTTCTGTTGAAAAACTATTTTACTAACTTTTACTTAGATAAATAGAAAATCCGATTTTTTTCAGTGTGTCAGTGTGAACAGCATGATTCCGAATTTTTCAGATGTGACTCAGGCTTTATTCGTATATGGATGCAAATCTGATATGTATGCGATGTATGAAAAGTCTAACCTATACATCATCAAAAGACCGAGACATAGATAAAGTTACTAACCAATAGAGGCAAAAGCTGTTTTTGTTATCCGAAAATTCATTTTAAAAATAAACCATAAGCTCCTCGAAATAGATATCTATTATGCCTTTTCCACTTTTTTGACCTATGAATGGAGTCAAAATATTGTATTCCTGTGTTAAACCATGCCAAGGTTTCAGATAATGACGTTTTTGCATTTGGAAGTGAGCCTTGAAAGAAGTTTTGGGATGGCTTGAAACACTCAGTTTCAAAAGGCGTGGTAAAACTGTCCCTTTGTGATGTCACAGAGGGTGGACTTCCTTATATGGCAGAAAGCACAAATCAAAGGAAATACAGCTGGAACGGGTGTAGATTCTGGACAATCTAAAATGTTTTCTGTCCCCTTTAAGAAACTACTAACTCCTGTTGTACAAAAACCTTAAATTGCAATAAATGCATCGAGTACATAAATGTGTGTTTTCATTATTATTCATGTCACTTTGCGGAGGCTTTGCGTTCATATTGACAAATCGAATTATTTTTGTAACACAAGTGCCCACGTAAAAAAAAATGCAAATTGGGCATCATACCTTGTGTGAGCGTAGCACTTTCTAATACTTTTTTATTTTTTAAGTGCACTTTTATTACTACACTCAACTAAACTGAATAATTTTATCTTCCTAGTTTTACTTTCATGTGTGCTAATATTGCTTTTTTAAAGTTTTTGTTTGATATTTATTTTCAGTTGCAAAGTTCATTTGATTTTGTCTTCTAAAAGCAAATATGAATAAAATGAATCGTTATTAAGACCGAAGTTTATCCTCATGTTCTCATTTGTAACCCCCCAGAATTAGTAGATTATATAAATCATCAACAAAAACACGTTCTTGTCTTAAGAGGATTTTTTTAAATGATTCCGTTTGTCGAACAGCAAAAGTAAAAACTGCTCAATGTCAGCCTCTCACATGACAAACGCCTGGATGACACGGGCTATTTTTAACCCCCGGGACTGCATTGACTTTTTGGCCTACGAGGAAGTGAAAACACTTTCAAATGTCAACTCATTAGTTACTCAATAGCTCGACTTGCCTAAGGAAATTCTGCAAGATCTTAGCTTTGCTGAGCTTGCCCGTAAAAAGTGCAGTTGCACAGGAAAAAAAGAGGATATCCTCAAATTGCAGGAAAGAAAACATCTCATGTGCAGTCCATAACCTTCAGTCCTTGGGCAAAAAAAGTACAATTAATTGGAGTATGACATTCATTTTATAGCCTATAGTTGTAATGGCCAGGTGCCTTAATATTAGTCCATATAATATAACATACAAGGCTGCACGGTGGTCTAGTGGTTAGCACGCAGACCTCACCGCTAAGAGACCAGGGTTCAATTCCACCCTCGGCTATCTCTGTGTGGGGTTTGCATGTTGCCCCCGTGCATGCGTGGGTTTTCTCCTGGTACTCTGGTTTCCTCCCACATTCCAAAAACATGCTAGGTTAATTAGCGACTCCAAATTGTCCATAGGTATGAATGTGAGTGTGAATGGTTGTTTGTCTATATGTGCCCTGTGATTGGCTGGCCACCAGTCCAGGGTGTACTTTGCCTCTCACCCTAAGACAGCTGGGATAGGCTCCAGCACCCCCTGCGACCCTCGTGAGGAAAAGCAGTAGAAAATTAATGAATGAATGAATGTATTTCCACATATAACACATATAGATATGCTAAGAAATTTCTCATCGTTTTTTCCAAAAATATGACTTTTTTTTTTTGTCATACTTTTTCTGTAACAACTTTAATAAAAAATTAAAGTAAAGTAAAATTAAAAATTAAGTAAAATTAAATTAAAGTAAAATTATGTTGTCGGGGTTTTGTATGTTTTTTGTTTGTTTGTTTTTCAAGTGGTCTGTGTGCAGGCCTCACAGCTAGGAAACCCAAGTTCAATTCCACCCTGCATCTCTGTGTGGCGTTTGCATGTTCTCCTCGTGCATGCGGTTAGGTTAGGTTAAGTTAGGTTAGGTTAATTAGCGACTCCAAATTGTCCATAGGTATGAATGTGAGTGTGAATGGTTGTTTGTCTATATGTGCCCTGTGATTGGCTGGCCACCAGTCCAGGGTGTACTTTGCCTCTCGCCTGAAGACAGCTGGGATAGGCTCCAGCACCCTCGCGACCCTCGTGAGGAAAAGCGGTAGAAAATGAATGATTGAATTAATGTATTTACACATATAAAACATACAGATATGCTAAGAAATTTCTTATCGGTTTTTCCAAAAAAACAACTATTATTATTTTTTTTTTACTTTTTATGTAGATATTTTAATACAAAAATAAAGTAAAATTAAATAAAAAAATAAGTAAAATTAAATTAAAGTAAAATTATGTTGTTGGGGTTTTTTTGTGGTTTGTGTGCAGACCTTGCAGCTAGGAGACCCAAGTTCAATTCCACCCTGCATCTCTGTGTGGAGTTTGCATGTTCTCCCTGTGCATGCGGTTAGGTTAGGTTAGGTTAGGTTAGGTTAATTAGCGACTTCAAATTGTCCATAGGTATGAATGTGAGTGTGAATGGTTGTTTGTCTATATGTGCCCTGTGATTGGCTGGCCACCAGTCCAGGGTGTACTTTGCGATAGGCTCCAGCACTCCTGCGAATGAATGAATAATGCATCCAATGTATGTTAGCATGATGTGCTGATGTGAGGTTAATTGTTCGGTGACCTTTGAACCAGACGGGTTGATAGCAGGTGTACGAATCCCGTCAGTATTGAATGGACAAAAAAAATCCATAAAGGATGCGTTTATTCGTTTCCCGCACACCGACATACAGTACATATCAGGTGGGATGAATAAAACAGGTATAGTATCGTGAAATTATTTCCACAGGTGAGTCTTCCAGGTGATAACTTTTGCACCTGGAAAAAAAAGACTCATCTGATGCACTTTCTCTCTTCCTCCAGGTCCAGGCACAGTGCAGCTCTGTGTTCATCACCAGAGCCGCTGCTCATTACAGGCCAACATCTGCACCCAATAAAGGGCCACGCTGTGCATGAATAACCGCAGTGTTGCAGACATGAGCGAAATGTCAGTGAAAGTCTTTATTACCCAGCGGCCCGAGCGTGCACGTAAGTGTGCACGTATGTCAGGCAGCGTGCTCGTATCTGCCAGGCATCTCTCTCTTTTTCTCTCTCACTCCATTCGCCGCCGTAGTGCAAAAGCTCGGGGTAACCTAGCTTAACCTCTGACCCCGCTTTTCCCCCTGCGTGACCCTGCCCCTTGGCCCCGCCTGAACCCCCTTTTACCCCCCTTCTGCCCCTTGGGCTTCTGGCAGAGATGGATGAGAAGGAGGCCGACAAGAGATCACACACATTCTGCACCCCTCCTCAATGAAAACAAAGCATTTGGCATTTAAGGACGACGGGGAGAGCCGGGCTTTAATCTGACAGCCTGACAGGCTACAGACAGACCTGGGGAAGAGCGGAACAACACGGGGGTACCACACACGGTGGTGAAAGAGGAAGGAGGGGGGGGTTATTAACCGCTGATAGAGACGTTCCCTAACATTCCTTCTGTTGTCCAAGTGAGTTGTAAATATTTGTCAACGGTCCACAACATGCCTTTTACTTTTCCTTACTGTTTCTGTAGAATGGGGCACATATGTGTGGGGTGAAGGGGGGGGGTATCTAAGCATCCCGCGCTTCTTTATGCAATGTTTGGTTTCCCAAACAGCACCTCCGGCTGTTTGTTTGCCCTCAAGTACAGAAGTAAAACATGGCCTTTCACTTTTACAACATGATATTGTGGGAATAATGGTACGGATCTGGAGGAGGATGTACAAGTGTGACCCGTCGGTCAGTATAGCTAAACAAAGCGGGAATGGAGGGGGGGGGGGGGCGCGACCTGATAAGCCCGGTCCAGGCCTCCACCAGCCGCTGTTTACTCTGCCAACATACCACGCACTCGTGGTCACTTCCCTGCGAGCCCATCTCAGGGATGCCCCGGGAACGGAAGGCAGCATCACAGTCGGTGGTATTTTTAAATCTGGTTTTAATGTCTAACTTTTTTTTTTTTTTTTTATATATATATATCTGACTGCTGTGCCCCGCCCCGCTTTTACTCATGTTTTAACTGTGTATTAACCAATGAATGTTGTATTTTGGTGTGTCTTGTATTCTGTTTACTTGCTTTATTCAACTTCACTCTTCTGTAAAGTGTCTTTGAGTATTTTGAAAAGCACTATACAAATAAAATGTATTATTATTATTATTATTATTTTACCAATTACCAATATCAGGACCGGAATAATGTCAAATAGTTTATTTTTAAAATAAGTATAATGCAATATATTAAGTATTTCTATAATGCGTCATATTAACTCACTAGCAAGATCTCATATTGTATAGATCGCTCATATATTTCATCTCATTTCATATTATCTGCAAACTGTATTTGTATATAAGTATGTAAAATGTAAGATTTGTTAATACTTGGGTTGTTTATATTGTTTATTTTATATATTGTGTATTTTGTACTGCTTAGTTCAGGGGTCAGCAACCTGCGGCTCCAGAGCCGCATGTGGCTCTTCAGCTTCTTTGTTGTGGCTCCCTTTGCAATGTTTGAATATTTTTTAACACCCGAGTGGGGAAAATGCATGTGTTTGTAATGAGTTTAAAAAAATCCAACTTTGTGTGAGACCATGAATGCATCCTGACTGAGTTCTGACAGCAGACAGGATGCTATTCAGTTCTCTCTCACACAAGTAAACATGAAGGAAAATAAGTAATACTTTACCATGGGCTGCACGGCAGACGAGTGGTTAGCACGCAGGCCTCACAACTAGAAGACCCGAGTTCAATTCCACCCTGAGTTTGCATGTTCTCCCCGTGCATGTGTGGGTTTTTTTCCGGGTACTCCGGTTTCCTCCCATATTCCAAAAACATGCTAGGTTAATTAGCGACTCCAAATTGTCCATAGGTATGAATGTGAGTGTGAATGGTTGTTTGTCTATATGTGCCCTGTGATTGGCTGGGCACCACTGAATGGTGAAGTAATACTTTCCCAGAACTACTTGATAATTCCAAAAAATATATTAGAGATCATTTTTTAAAAAGACTGGTGCATGGGAACTTGTTTGCCAGAGTAAACAAATCAGGTAAGTTTACTGTACTTTACACATATATTTATGTAAGTTTATCTCCAATACTAGCAAGAGTACTCCAACTCGTCTTTTGTTATCTGAACTACTTTGATACCCCCTAATTGTTTTAAACATACTATGTTTTGCGGCTCCAGGTTATTTTTCTTTAGTGTGCAAGGGGGTAAAATGGCTCTTTTCATAGTAAAGGTTGCCGACCCCTGGCTTAGTTGATTCTGTACTCTTGCTGCTGTGCAATGCAAATATTTTATCTTATCTTATTTTATATTTTAATATTAGCATTACTACCGTATTTTCCAGAGTATAAGTCGCTCTGGAGTATAAATTACACCAGCCAAAAATGTACAGTAAAGAAGAAAAAAATGCATTTTGGAGGGAAATTTTTATTTTATAAAAATCAGAGACCAAGAATATTTCATCTTGAAAGGCGAATTATAGTTATAAAAAAATTTTTATAGTTATAAAAAAAGACAAACAACCATTCACACTCACATTCAAACCCACACATGTAAACTCTACACAGAGATGGCCGAGGGTGGAATTGAACTCGGGTTTCCTCGCTGTGAGACCTGTGCGCTAACCTAGCCAGTTTACTTGCAGCTTGTAATCTGCAGAATATGATTTCTCTTTGAGGGTATTTGTGATGATTACATTGTAGATTTTCATGGTGTTTCATGAAGTTATAGGCGTAGAAGTGTGAAACAAATAAAGTCGCTCCGGAGTACAAGTGGCAGGACCAGCCAAACCATGAAAAAAGTGTGACTTCCAGTCCCAGCTGTCTTTGGAGGAGAGGCGGATTCACGCATTTATACCTACAGACAATTTAGAGTCGCCAATTAACCTAACATGCATGTTTTCGGAATGTCACCCCCAGGGGAGGGTCCCACCCGGGGGAGCCCCACCCCACTATTTAACCTGCTTTTGGAGTTTGGCGTGTCTGTGAAACGTGTTTTTGTGTTGGACAAAAGGACGTGTTTGCTAGTTGGAAATACACGCCTGATCCAAAACCAGTTGAAAAATTGCAAGAATGTACATATTAAAATTAAAATTAAAATTAAAATTAAAATTAAAATTAAAATTAAAATTAAAATTAAAATTAAAATTAAAATTAAAATTAAAATTAAAATTAAAATTAAATAATAACAAATAATAATAAATAATAAATGCAAATTTAACAAAATAAAAAAAAAATAAAAATGTAAAAATTTAATACATTTTCAATAAATTACAAAAATTAAAAATTATATGAGAAAGTCAGGAAGTGAACAAATGTAACAGTTACTTATTGTAAAAGTGCCAGATGGAGGGGTAGGATTTAATAAGCTTTGTTTCTTCCTACTCCTTTTCGACATACACTCAATTGTAACCTGATGCATATTCAAATTAAAATTAAACCATTATCGTTACCATAAATAGGAGTTACAAATGACATGCTAACCACTAGACAACTGTGCAACCAAGTAAATCTTGGTGCTACAGTGTCCAACCTCAACAGCGATGGCGAGTCCTTGCCTATGCCGCATTCAAACGTAGACAAATTCCAAAAAAGTGCAGTTTCTTACTGTTCTTATATATATATATGGTATTGGAATTAAGCACTGTGAATGTGTTAAATTGGGATTACGTTTTTTTTTTTAGAAAAGAGTGTCTGGAATGGATCTCATGACGCAGCAAGTTAATAACAAGTTAATAACAATGTATCGACTAATTGCGAAGAAGAGGAGACAAAAAAAAACAAACACCAAAGGTGAATCCAGCAGCAGCTGAATGCCGGGTTTGATTGCTGGGATCTGGAAATGTGATGTAATTAAGAGAGAATGGTTGTGGTTGCTGTTGCGGGGAGAGCTTTACTGGCCTCGGGCTGGCCGAGGAGAGGACACACACACACACACACACATCACACACACATCACACACACATCACTGTGCAGACACTCAAACACAGGGCTGTAAAACCAAACAAGCTCATGTGTCTCCACACATGAGTTTGTTTGGTTTCACCTAATAAATTAGTCCGAGCAGCTACAGAATAACACCCAAAACTTTCATATCAGATATTTTTTTTAATGTATCTTCATAATTATTTTAGATGGTCTCTCCTAAGAACCTCCAACATCTTTCCTGGGTTGGTTCCAATCCCACACATGAAGAAGATATATCACTTAAAAGGTATTTCCTCATTCATATTTTCTTCTGTCATTGTTTTTTTTAATTTTTTTTATTTTTTTTGGGGGGGGGGTGAAGATCCTTTATCGTGCCTGATAAAGCATTATCTAGTGGCTTAAGATGTTGACAGGAAACAAATTCCCAGGGACGACAAAAGCCTGGAATGCACTACAAGGAGGTTGTCTCCCACACTAACCACCAAAGACGCCCCCCCCCCTCTCCTCCTCCTCCTTCCCAGCCCCTTTACTCCCCCAACCCCTTTCCCTCTGAAGGATGTTTTTGTAGGGTAATAGATGCAAAGGTGCTATTGATAAGAAAGAAAGAAACATCAAACCGGTTGAATCAAACGCTTTGAGAGCGCCGCCACAAGGGAGGATTTATCCTTCTTTCTCCCCCATTTCTATTCTCACATTTTCTGTTTTTCTTCTCTATAACCCCTCCTCCATCGGCGTCTGCTTTATCCCTGCTTGTGTGTGTGTGAGTGCAAAATTGTATGTGTGTGTGTGTGCATTCAGATGCCCATAAACTTTTGGAAAATGAGCGTAAAGCCTGAAATGCAAATGACATGTTATTATTATTATTATTTTTCTTTGTTATTATTTGACAATAGCACATTTGACATCCTTGCGTCCTTTGAATGGATGTTTGGGGGTCAAGGTTAATGTGAGGTTTAGGTCCGTTCAACTTTGGTTAATGTTAAGAAATGCTTTGTTCTCAATCAGAAATCCACTCCACACTCTTTATTGGTCTCTGGTTTTAACATATCTTACTTATTGTGTGGAAATATGGGCTAATAACTATAAAAGCAATCTTCACTCGCTAAATGTACTGCAAAAAAAGGCCAGTAAGGATAATTCATAATGACGCCTACAGAGAACATACTAAGTTCTTATTCTAAAATAACAAATACTTCAACTTGCTGATATAGTTCATGTTCAAACAGCTAAAATAATGCATAAGGCTAAAAATAAGCAATTAGCTAAAAACGTCATCCAATACTTCTCTACAAGAGAGGAGAAATATGATCTCAGGGAAGAAGTATGAGTACATTTGAAACACTTCTATGCTAGGACTACGTTAAAATTAAAATTAAAATTAAAATTAAAATTAAAATTAAAATTAAAATTAAAATTAAAATTAAAATTAAAATTAAAATTAAAATTAAAATTAAAATTAAATTAAAATTGGAAATTAAAATTGGAAATTAAAATTGGAAATTAAAATTGGAAATTAAAATTGGAAATTGAATTTAAATTTAAATTTAAATTTAAATTTAAATTTAAATTGGAAATTGAATTAAAATTAAAGTTAAAATTAAAATTAAAATTAAAATTAAAATTAAAATTAAAATTAAAATTAAAATTAAAATTAAAATTAAAATTAAAAATTTTACAATTAAAAAAAAAACTTAAACCATATTATGAAAGCAGGAAGTGAACAAATGTAACAGTTACTGATTGTAAAAGTACCAGATGGAGGGGTAGGATTTAATAAGCTTTGCTTCTTCCTACTCCTTTTGGACATGAGGATCTGTGAACTGATTATGTGATGCATTCAATTGTAATCTGATGCATGTTCAAATGAAATAAAACCATTACCATTACCATGAAAATCAAATATGGTTGTGGTCGGAGCTGAGGAGGTTTTATTCCTGGCATTTCTGTGTCCATCTTGTGTCTGTTTTTTTTTTTTTTAATAATATAATGTCTGACTTTAATGCTCGTTTAGTAACATTGCAGGATATGTTTAATGTCTCTACACGTGCTAATGAATCAGAGAGAAGGTGATAGGAAATTCAAAGCAGCCAAAAATCTTTAAGCCATTCCACCTGGACTTTATAGGGCCTATGTCGGACAGACTGGCAGACTGATGTCATAGGTCAAATTCCTATGCAGAAGTAGGCCAGGGACTTGTATGATAGCAGATTGCTGACTAATCATAGACAGCAAGCCAGGGAGGAGACAATGCTCAAGCTCAAAGGAGCTTTGTATTGACATGCAGTACCCTGATACCGCCGGGGCCTCGGACTTGTTCCGAACCCGGGATGACTTTCTTTTTTTTTTTTTTTTTTTTACCAAGAATTAAGTATTTTTTCACAAATGCCTAAGTCCTTTATCTCGCCCTTGTAGCAACGACTGTTGGCTGAGTAAAGTCCAACGCGAGCAAGAGTGCCGCCAGTATAGATTGTCTTTTCAAGAGCGGAGATGCCTTTCCAATGTGAGAGGGGGAGAAGAGAAAACAACAACAAAAGGAAGGGGGTAGGGGACTGTCTGCTTATTGTTGTGTGTGTGTGCTGTATGTGTGTCTATGTGTGTGTGTGTATTGCAGACGTGTTGTATAAGTCTGAAGAAACCCAGAGGGGGGTTTGGGCTTGCCTGCTCTTAAGGCTGGGCATGTTCCTCGAATGCCGATTCTGAAATTCCATGGCCCGGGGTCAGTATTTTTATTTGTGATCCCACCGTGCTCCGTTCCCCAAAAAAACACATACGCATCATCGATTCTCACCGGGCAGGGGAGGGAAATAACGTCTGCAAGTGAAGTGCTTACTCATGCTGTTTGGTTAAGCAGGTTAGAAGGAATTCCCTGCTGGCCGTCGTACATTGCAGTGTAGCTCTATCAGATAAAACGGCAAGTTCTCTCATGCCGCTTTGGGAATTTGGTATTTCCAAAACCATTCCGGATATGGGAGCCTTTAATTGGCCGATTCAGTTTCCACCGTGCAACACAATAAATGCAAAATGTACATATAGGGAATTTTAAATTTTAAAATGAATCAAATTAAATATAAAGCTTTACTTGGTTGCACAGTGATCTAGTGGTTAGCATACTGGCCACACAGTCAAGAGATCTGCCCAATCTGGGTGCGAATCTCCGCCGGGCCTCTCCGTGTGGAGTTTGCATGTACCCCCCACCCCCCGTGTGCAGGGCCTCCCATACTATAAAAACACACATTGTGATTGGCTAGCGACCAGTCCAGGGTGTATCAGACAGCTGGGATAGGCTTCAGCACCCCCCGCAACCCTTGTGAGGGTAAGCGGCAGAAAATGAATGAATGAATGAATGTACATATAGGGAATTTAAAAATGAATCAAATTAAATATAAAGCTTTACTTGGTTGCACGGTTGTCTAGTGGTTAGTATATTGGCCACACAGTCAGGAGATCTGGGTGCGAATCTCCGCCGGGCCTCTTCCTCCCACATTCCAAAAATACACATTGTGGTGTGAATGGTTGTATGGTTGTATATGTGCCCTGTGATTGGCTGGCCACCAGTCCAGGGTGTACCCCGCCTCTTGCCCGAAGACAGCTGGGATAGGCTCCAGCCCCCCCCCCAACCCTTGTGAGGATAAGCGGTAGAAAATGAATGAATGAATGAATGTACATATAGGAAATTTAAAAATGAATCAAATTAAATATAAAGCTTTACTTGGTTGCACGGTTGTCTAGTGGTTAGCATACTGGCCACACAGTCAGATCTGTCCAATATGGGTGCGAATCTCCACCGGGCCTCTCCGTGTGGAGTTTGCACGTTCTTCCCGTGTGTGCGTGGATTTTCTCAGGGAATGTCGGCATCCTCCCACATTCCAAAAACATGCATTGTGATGTGAATGGTTGTATGGTTGTAAATGTGCTCTGTGATTGGCTGCCGACCAGCGCTATACAGGTGGATTAAACATTCTGTACCATCAAAGGCAAATGTGATCCCCACCCAAAAGGCGGAGGAGGAATGAGAAGTTACGGCTGTAGGGCGCCCTTACGGAAGGAGGACAAAAATATATCGACATAAATGGGAAAATGACGACAGGAGCAATATGTTTTAACAAGGATAGAAAAATGCTTCAGGACAACAAAGATCAGAGGAGAAAAAAACAAATTAGTCAGTTAATAATTACTTATGCCCAACCTCGTAGGTTAATCATAACATTGAAACAAAGGATTAAACTTTTTTCAGTGTTTAAAGACAAGAGGAATGCCCTTACGGAAGGAGGACAAAAATATATCGACATATATGGGAAAAGGATGACAAGAGAAATATGTTTTAACAAGGATAGAAAAACGCTTCAGGACAACAAAGATCAGAGAAGAAAAAAACAAATTAGTCAGTTAATAATTACTTATGCCCAACCTCATAGGTTAATCATAACATTGAAACAAAGGATTCAACTTTTGTCAGTGTTTAAAGACGAGAGAAATGCCGTTACGGAAGGAGGTCAAAAATATATCGACATATATGGGAAAATGACGACAGGAGCAATATGTTTTAACAAGGATAGAAAAACGCTTCAGGACAACAAAGATCAGAAGAGAAATAAACAAATTAGTCAGTTAATAATTATTTATCAACTTTTGTCAGTGTTTAAAGACGTGATAAATGCGAGAACTTCTTCATCTATTGTACTGTTTGCTATCTTTTATTGTTATTTGTGTTTATTATGACATTTTTGCAGAGCTGCTATGTTTAAATCAACGTTTAAATCTTCCCTCGCAGCCGACAGCACCTGCAACTGATCCAGTTGCAAAACATTACCCAGCCAGCGCTTTTGTCCAGCGGGGCTTTCTAAACTCCGCGAGGTCGAAAGATGTACTCTGTTCTGCCAAAAAGGTGCCGAATGGCAGGCGAGCCGCTTCAGGATCGAAACCACCTTTCCCTGCTATTAATGACACCACCAGGGAGTTCTGCAACAGGTTGTGTCAGGACAGCATGTTCATCTCTTTTACAAAGGAATTCGATCCCCTTTGTGACCTCCTTTTAAAAACGTCCATGAACTACCTCAGTCACTTTCAAGGCAGCATGACTCAGCGTGACATATTTCATCACTAATGTCTTGCTCATTTATATACCATATGTAATGTGATATAATGTTTTTGTAAATGTCACATATCGGGCAGCAGGCTGTACTGCTGTCTGTATTCCGAAACTCTCGGGAGCCGAGGCAGCTGAGGACAGCCAAGGCTATAATGAGAACTGCACGACCTCATACAACGGAAAACAACGGGGAAATAATGGCTTCGCTAACAAAGACCATACATTTAATAACATTAGGACAACCTGGCTTTGAGGCAATAAAATGTGTTTATTATATGATCTGGCACAAATGATCAGTGTTCTTTTTGTCAACATATTCTATAGAAGTTATATGAAATGCTAAATGTACCGAAAGTCCTGCCAAAAGTGTCACAACTAATTAGGATCTCGTTTGTGTTCACTAAATCCTGTGTGGGGGGAACGGTCTCTGTTTGGAATTAAAGTGTGTTTTATACATTGTTTTGCCATGAGATTTCCATGCTTCTTTAAACTATATTGTGCGTATTGGCACTGCATCGGAGTTAGCTCCGTCTCCTAGAGAAAACCCAATTACAGCTTGATTACGTGTGAACGAAAAAGGAATAGGATGGGAGTGAGGTGATATATGAGGTAGAGACGTAAAGGTTTATGCCAAAATAGTCTGGATCCAAAAAGCTGTAATTACTTTCTCCGGTTACAAGTTATGGCACAGGCCGATGGAATACACCTCAGGTGAGAAGAAAATATCCCACCCATAATATTAGGTACATCTGTACATTCTAAGGAGCGACAATACAAGAACTGTTTTACTATAATAACTACCAATCCATAGCCATATCATATAATCTACGACAGAGATGCTCGATATTGGCTTTCTTACCGATGTTCTAGAAGCCGATGTTGTCCTGGACCTTATTTTCGATATCACCCGATTTTGCCTCAAACTAATATCAGGTCACATCTCGTTTACTGGAATGAGTTATTTTATTGTTTTAAGTCCGGCGCAGCGTGGCGCACCCACACCTCCATCCCTTCCACCATCATTGTCCTGGACCTCATTTTCAATATCACCCGATTTTGCCTCAAACTAATATCAGGTCACATCTCGTGTACTGAATTATTTTAGTGTTGTAAGTGCGGCGCAGTGTGGCGCACCCGCACCTCCATCTTGTCCACCATCATTGTCCTGGACCTCATTTTCAATATCACCCAATTTTGCCTCAAACTAATATCAGGTCACATCTCGTTTACTAGAATGAGTTATTTTATTGTTGTAAGTCCGGCGCAGCGTGGCGCACCCACACCTCCATCCCTTCCACCATCATTGTCCTGGACCTCATTTTCAATATCACCCAATTTTGCCTCAAACTAATATCAGGTCACATCTCGTTTACTGGAATGAGTTATTTTATTGTTGTAAGTCCGGCACAGCGTGGCGCACCTACACCTCCATCCCTTCCACCATCATTGTCCTGGACCTCATTTTCAATATCACCCAATTTTGCCTCAAACTAATATCAGGTCACATCTCATGTACTGAATTATTTTAGTGTTGTAAGTCCGGCGCAGTGTGGTGCACCCGCACCTCCATCTTGTCCACCATCATTGTCCTGGACCTCATTTTCAATATCACCCGATTTTCCCTCAAACTAATATCAGGTCACATCTCGTGTACTGAATTATTTTAGTGTTGTAAGTCCGGCGCAGTGTGGCGCACCCGCACCTCCATCCCGTCCACCATCATTGTCCTGGACCTCATTTTCAATATCACCCAATTTTGCCTCAAACTAATATCAGGTCACATCTCGTGTACTGAATTATTTTAGTGTTGTATGTCCGACGCAGAGTGGCGCACCTACACCTCCATCCCTTCCACCATCATTGTCCTGGACCTCATTGTGAGGGGATTTAACACAGCCGAGTGTAATCTTAACCAATCAAATGAACGCCTCTCATTGCCTTTAAATACACAGGGCCCGCAGGACTGCTCATCAGAGGCCACCACGTGTCACCACATGGACCACCTTGCAGGACACATGTAATCTATTCCCGTGGTCATGAATAGGAGTACAACATTAAGTGACAATTACCTTAAAAACAGCAGCAGGCTAATCCAGAAATCATGCTTATGATGCAAGCCATAATCGTCATCGTTGGCTGAGAGATGTGAACCAATAGTTGGCATTAAACTTTCAGCTGCCGTCAGGTTGAGTTCCCATGTGTGACGTCTTTGATTTGACATCAGATGTGATGGGACAATTCATAAAAAATATACATGCTGCTTCAGACGGTTACATTAAATAGTAGTTGCTGTGATTGTTTATTGCATTGAAATGTGCCTGACACTTTGAAAAACCTGCCTGTGGGGTTTTGGTAACGTGAGAGCACTCGGCACCTGTCAATTTACCAATGTGGCGGGTGCGCTTCGCCTGTGCCGAGAATAGACCATGCCGGAGCTGGCGAGCACACCTTTGGCGCACTGTTTCGCCACAACATTTTCTCTGCGCCAAGCTGAAAATGTAGTCACTCCTCACTTCCCAACAGCCCATTCTACCAGATTACCAAATTGGCTGCGCACAGTGATGCGCTGGATAAAAATGACCATTGTACGAGGTGCGCCACGCTTCGCCACCCTGTGAAAATAAAGCCCCTCATCTGAATCATCAGGAAAAAACATATATACCAATATGATGTGATATAATTTTTATGCCAATGTGGCCAACAGGAGCGTCATGGGCCCTTGGAATTGTCCCCTGCTGGCCAATAAATAAAACCTGACCCCAATGCCCCCCACCCCTGTGACGAAAACAATATTGCTCAGTAATGTTTGACACTGTCAGAGGAAGACATTCATTAGCAATATATTTATTATTGCGGTTGCAGCAATCGTGTCAAACTGCACAGCGTCCTGCTGAGAGGTGCGCCTCTTGTTATGTGGCGCAGTTCTTACACCAACAACAATTCAAAGTATATGTTTTTCAGTGTACTGAACGTACATTATAGTGCACCACGATGTAAGCGAACATAACATTTCCACCACAAAAATACAAGGTCCAAGATATGTCATCTCAAGGGGAGCAAAGAAAGGAATAGTGTGATCCAGCTGTCAATCGGGCCAAGTGAATGTAGGCTAATCCACTGCTGTTGCCAGCATCTCTCATGTGTTCCTGTCAATGATGGCACACCGACAACACAATGTTGACAATCAAACATCCAAAACGGCGCAGGGAACACTTTCCATACCACCTACTGTTTCCTAGGAATTTGTGTTTAAGCAAAACAGGCACACTCAGACAGATACACACACTTACACACACACTGCGGAATAATGAACATAACAGAGCAGCAAGGCATCGCACATGCCGTATTCATTTCCTCGGACTGTTTTCACACATTGCACACATCCAGCTGCAGACACACACAAAAAAAAGTGCATCCTTTGCGCACAAGCACCTTCGTATTCTACAGACACGCTCGAATCTACACAGTCCCGTTTTTGTTTGCGACACAGTGTTAGCGGGAAGTCCGGCTCTTTGCTAACCCCACCATGTTTTTCTCATCTCTTCTGTTTTGTTTGGCACCTGTTGTGCGCTCAAACCTTTTACACATCTCTCCTGCAAAGTCCCACGCGTTACTTCTTTGCCTTTGTGCTATTAATAAATTTGCAAAAATTGCACAAATTCCCTATTATTTTCATAATATGAGTTGTATTTCACAGCAGTGGTATCTGCATCTTTATTTTCTTGCATCTTGCATCTTCGCTACAAGGGAGAAGAATAAAGTGACCTGAGTGTTATTGTCCTCCAATGTGTTGTTTTTGTCAGTCCTGGGCCTTTTCCTTTCATCCTGTGGAAGAAAGACGTGCCGAGTGGACATGTAAATGATGCAAAAAAGTGTTATTGTGTTCCTTAATCTCCCTGTTTTTCTGCTTTTGTCCCCCTCACCCTTCCCCCCGCTTGACAAAACGTGCCTCTGATATGTGGGAGCCAAGCTGTGCTGTGAGCCACGTCATCTCTCCATAGGCTGTCAGGCTCCTGGACAGGACAGAAACCCCTGGATGATCTAGATTCCCCCTGCAAGGGACACATATGAGCAGCTGATGTGGATTGAGGCCCTGTTCACACCGGAATGTTCTTGGGAGTTTTTTTCGGGGGGGGGGGGTGAAAAGTGTTGCGTCCACACCGTACCAGATTAGTAAATAGTTGCATCAGTGACACCGATGTAACACACCATGAACCAAACCATAGAAGAAGAAAGAATGCATGCACATAAGTCGTCATCTTCCAGTTTAAACTTATAATGAATAATGTTGTGGCATTCACAAACAAAACGGTTCTTTTGAACGGCTCATTAACATGAACGATGGGAAACGAGTCGCAGCTGAGAACCGTTCTCCTCCCCACCCCCCAGTTACATGGGGGGGATATCTAAATTCAGTGATATTTCCAAGATAAAACAAGTTAAGGTTCTTAAAACTGAATGAATATAAAAATGAGCCAAATGAGCCAGTTTTGTTGAACGGCTCTTTGAAAGGAACGGCTCACCAAGAACCGGCTCCCCTCAAAGAGCCAAAAATCCCATCTCATCAAATCATTCATTCATTTTCTACCGCTTTTCCTCACGAGGGTCGCGGGGGTGCTGGAGCCTATCACAGCTATCTTCGGGCGAGAGGCGGGGTACACCCTGGACTGGTGGCCAGCCAATCACAGGGCACATATAGACAAACAACCATTCACACTCACATTCATACCTATGGACAATTTGGAGTGGCTAATTAACCTAGCATGTTTTTGGAATGTGGGAGGAAACCTGAGTACCCGGAAAAAACCCACGCATGCACGGGAAACCGGAGTACCCGGAGAAAACCCACACATGAATGGGAAACCGGAGTACCCGGAGAAAATCCACGCATGCACGGGAATCCAGAGTACCCGGAGAAAACCCACGCATGCACAGGGAGAACACGCTAACCACACAGAGATGCGCATGTTTTTGGAATGTGGGAGGAAAACGGATTACCCGGAGAAAACCCACGCATGCACGGGAAACAGGAGTACCCGGAGAAAACCCACGCATGCACGGGAAACCGGAGTACGCGGAGAAAACCCATGCACGCACAGGGAGAACATACTAATCACACAGGGATGCGCATGTTTTTGGAATGTGGGAGGAAACCGGAGTACCCAGAGAAAACCGGACTACCTGGAGAAAACCCACGCATGCACGGGAAACCCGAGTACCCGGAGAAAACTCACGCATGAACAGGGAGAACACGCTAACCACACAGAGATGTGCATGTTTTTGGAATGTGGGAGGAAACCGGAGTACCCGGAGAAAACCGGAGTACCTGGAGAAATATGTAAAAGTACCTGGAGAAATATATAAACCCACGCATGCACGGGAACCCCGAGTACCCGGAGAAAACCTACGCATGCACGGGAAACCCGAGTACCCGGAGAAAACTCACGCATGCACGGGGAGAACACACTAACCACACAGAGATTCCCGAGGGTGGAATTGAATCCTGGTCTCCTAGCTGTGAGGTCTGCGCGCTAACCACTCGTCCACCGTGCAGCCCCATCTCTAATAATGAAGTGGAATTACTTCTGAGTCACTTTGGAGAATAAGACAAGAAATGATCAGGAGAATATCAACCTCCGTCTAAATCTAAATATTGGAATATTATCTGGGCTTGTCGTCAAAGCTCACTTCCGAAGAGAGCAGTTCGGCCATCGACGTGGAAACGACTTTCCCGCTCTGGAATCCTATTCCAAAAAAATACCATTCCTGCTCACCTCACCAGGACGCCGTTTCCGTGTGAATGAAAGACTGAAATGATCAAATACTTTTTGTCGTTTTGCTTTGAAAATGTTTCCGTGCGGATCGACCCCGAGACAGGTGGAGGGGGACATTTGGGAGGAGGGGGGTTTCAGTCCCTCTGGTGCCGTCTCTGTTGAAATTCCAACCAAGATCGTTTGCTGCCAAACGTCCAACAACAACTCTGGAATATTTGATTTGGCTAAAGTTTTCATAGAAAAACATCTTTATTAATAAACTTTGACAACTGTTTGGGGATGTTTTAGTAGCGGCCTTTGTTTGCTTTGAGAACCAATTGTGAGAACTTTGTCTCTCTTTCTCCTGGGTTGTAAAACTTTATTTTCCAAAAGGCCATCATTTCCCTGAGCATAAGAAAGCAGCATTTGCACTTTTTAAATCATGTACTCTGACCTATTTTTAGGCTATTTGTCATTCTTATTCTTATTTTATTTTTGTTGGAGAATATATGGCCTGTTTAAAATGACCCTTTGGCCCCCAAACAAGTTCCCACTTCCCTGTCATTCTCCTAGCGTACGGCAGATGCTCCCACGGTGTGAGCAGATGTCTGTGCACTTAAAGGTGTTAAAGGAGTCCAAAGTTCATGGACGGGCAAAGACACTCAAAGAAGTGACAGCTGAGAAACTGTCATTGGTTATCATTCTAAAGCAGGGGTCTCAAACGTGCGGCCCGCGGGCCAAATGTGGCACGCATGACACCAGTTTGAGGCCCCCGCCTTGATATGAAAATTTAATGTTAGTGCGGCCCCCGCAAGTTTGATATGGATGCTGTATGGTATCATGTACCCAGAAAAAATTATTACGTTTGATTAATGTTCATGTTAAAGGTTAAATAACTGTTAATAGTTATCCTCCCTATCCGTGTGGAAGTGGTAAGTTTTTGGCTATTTAAGTTTAAAGGAAATAACTTGGAGGCTACCGTTTAGGTCGCTAGCTCTCTAGTTTGCGAGTTAGCATGTGTCTCAAGACCCTGCAGTTGCGCAATATGTTGTAAATAAAAAGAGTATAAATGTGACTATAGTCGTGTTTTGTCATGTCTACAGGGCTCTAATAATGCTTTGTTCATTTTAATCTGAAAAAAATCATTTGTCTACTCACCAACTATATGTGGTTTCTTAAGTTTTTATTATTATTATTATATTTATTTATTACTGATTGATTTAATTTCTTTATTCTTTATTTTATTTTGTGTAGAAAAATAAAAATGAAGATATTTGAGAACAGTGGAATGTTTTATCAGAGCCATCTTGTAGAAAATCGGAACCAAAGCAAAGTTTATTCATTTTTCTGTTTTTAATAAATGCGGTTTGCGGTTTAGGATCCCAGACCCTAGCTCCAATGGCCCTGTTCTAAAGGCTCCAGGTAGCCAAAAACCTTCAGGGCTGACGTCTTTCATCCTCATAGGGTGAGAGATTGCTGCAGCTATTTTGGGTTGGGTTCATTTCTAACCATTTTGAGTAAGGAAATCAAACCATGCACAACGATGAGCCAATTCAAGAAACAATACAAGCAGTTGATGTTTGCTAAATACAAGGATGAAGAGTCTTGAACCAGTCATGATGTGCTATATATATATCACTATATTGACACTTACTATGGTACCCATTATGGCATTGGATGCTCATATCACCTTGTCAAATAAAACTAAAAAAATTAAAATTAAAAAAACCAAAAAAAAAAAAATTATTATATTATGAAAGCAGGAAGTGAACAAATGTAACAGTTACTGATTGTAAAAGTACCAGATGGAGGGGTAGGATTTAATAAGCTTTGCTTCTTCCTACTCCTTTTGGACATGTGGAACCACGACTACTTCCTGCTGCTGATTTGGTTGGAATGGCGTTGCCAGGCCTCCATCGTCGTTTCCCGTTTAAAGAGTGTTGGCAAGCGGATGAATACTTGCCTGCAATGGCTGACTTGCCCTTTAAATGATTTAAAAAAAAAACACTCCATCATAGTCAACTGACAGTTTTTGTTGGTCCCCAAAAAGCTTACATAGTCGAGATAAATGATTTGTGGATAGCGATCGCGTGGGGATTGATTTTGATTTAATTCTTTCTAAACATAGAGTCTTGCCAGAATATTCCATGTGCGGCTATGGACTCCTCTTTAAACTGTTACTGTCACAGAAACAGAGAAGGGAAATGAAGAAATCATTCCATGACAGGATTTTATTGCTCCAAGAGTGGTTGAAGTGAGAAACAATAGAAGACTGGGAAGCAGCTTTAGGCATCCGCATAAAAGGAAAGTGTTTGCTACTTATAATAACAAGGAATAACCACATTATTCCACGCTAAAAATAAACATCCCCAAACTCATTCTTGTCGAGATACCTAATATTTTATCAGTTTTATCTTTTGGTCCGGAAGAACCTGAGAGCAGTGACACCCAATAACATCAGACGCCATAGATTGGGTGAATTAGAACAAGACTAAAGTAGACTAACTGGGACTATCTGGGACCTCTGAACTCACAAATGGTCTTGATTCATTCATTAGCCACGTATACATGGACTCAAATATTCCAGTTGCATTCGGAAAGCCTTTGTATACACCTCATTCCGAAAAAAAATGCCAATCCGAATTAATATATAATCAGATTCCCAGGGGTGGAATATTCCTTTCCGCAATCCGATTGAGGTATTTTGTATCCGCTCAAACGGAAAGTTGTCAGACTGCGTTCTTCTTCTGTTGTTTATTGGCGGTTAGCAAGCAGATAAGACGTAACACGCAGCTGGAGACGTTAATCAGTTTTAAAAATGGAGGAATCGGCACTGGACTGCGGCGGAAAATTTGTTTTTGATCCAAACTCATTTCAAGACTGGATGAACGAAAAACTGTCAATACGGAGTTATTCCAACAAGTGGAAGAAAAACTCGGGAAGTCGGTATCACGTGATGTTGATGTTTACGTTTTACTGGGCATGCCCTATTGACTATTTTGATTATAGTGGCGCATGCCGATTGGAATATTCCTTTCCATGGATACCATTGTTTTCGGAAAGATTCCATTCGGAAAGAGAAAAACTCCTCATGTAAACGTGGCTATTCATTCATTTTCTAGCGCTTAGGGGTGCTGGAGCCTATCCCAGCTGTCCTCAGACGAGAGGCGGGGTACACCCTGTACTGGTTGCCAGCCAATCACAGGGCACATATAGACAAACAACCATTCACACTCACATTCATACCTATGGACAATTTGGAGTCGCTAATTAACCTAGCATGTTTTTTTGGAATCTGGGGGGAAACCGGAGTACTCGGAGAAAACCCACGCATGCACGGGGAGAACATGGAAACTCCACACAGAGATGGCCGAGGGTGGAATTGAACCCTGGTCTCCTTGCTGTGAGGTCTGCGCGCTAATCACTCAACCGCCGTGCCGCCCCCAAATTCATTCATTCATTTCTACCGCTATTTCCTCACAAGGGTCGCGGGGGTGCTGGAGCCTATCCCAGCTGTCTTCTTTGGGCCAGAGGCGGGGTACACCCTAGACTGGTGGCCAGCCAATCACAGGGCACATATAGACAAACAACCATTCACACTCACATTCATACCTATGGACAATTTGGAGTGGCTAATTAACCTAGCATGTTTTTGGAATGTGGGAGGAAACCGGAGTACCCGGAAAAAAACCCACGCATGCACGGTGAGAACATGGAAACTCCACACAGAGATGGCCGAGGGTGGAATTGAACCCTGGTCTCGACCGCCGTGCCGCCCCCAAATTGATATTATGATTTTTTTTTCATTTCCCATTCAAATTTGATGCACCGTGAATGGTTGTTTGTCTATACATATGTGCCCTGTGATTGGCCGGCCACCAGTCCAGGGTGTACCCCGCCTCTTGCCTGAAGACAGCTGGGATAGGCTCCAGCTCCCCCACGACCCTTGTGAGGAAAAAGCGGTAGAAAATGAATGAATGAATGAACTTGATGCACCCTAGTATACGTATATCCAGGGGTGGATTGGCCATGCCCCCCCCCCCAACACCCAACCCCCAGCACAATTCCTTTGTTTTTTTATTCTTGAATGGTAAGATTGAAATAGATTTAAGAATACCTGTAAATTGTTTAATTTGATGTTGATAAACATCCTTTGAGTATTACGCTTGCCATGGCGGTGCATATGTTTTCTACCGTGGGACACTTTACTGGTCTCCCATTATTTACTTGGCGCCACTGAAGAAAAAAAAAAACGGGAAAAAGGCAAACAAAGAAAAAGTTTTGTTAATAGCCTGCTGTTGGCTGCAGATTTGGTCCAAGTTGTAATGCCAATTCTTGTGGAACGCACACACAAACATCATACTGCCACCCATCATTAGCGGAGCCGCGTGAACACAAAATCACTCTCAACGTACAAGCGCATTTGTCTTCATGCATGCGTTTACATCAGTGTGTGCATTTTTTTTTTGTGTCTTTGTTTACGTCTGTTTATTTGTATACGTCCACCAACATGTGTTTTCCCGTGTTGAGCTTCCACGGTCAAATTGCCATCACACTTTCTGTTTGCCAGCCTGGCAGCTAAATGAAAAAAAAAGAAAAAAATAAATACAAAAAAATAAATATAAATGGAAATAAAAACAAAAATAATTTTTTTTTAAATTTTTGAATCTTGTTTTTTATTTTTGTATTTATTTTTGTATTTATTTCAACCAATAGGCGAACAGTTCAACCCAAGACACACTTAGGACCGCCCCCTCATTTGAATAGTTTTTCCTTCTGCATTTCTATGAGGACCAAAACTGCCAAAATAATAAATAAATAAATAAATAAAAGTGAAAATAAAAACAAAAATGAAAAAAAAAAAAATTAAATACAAAAAATAAATATAAATGGAAATAAAAACAAAAATAAAAAAATATATACATAAATAAATAAATAAATAAAAGCAAAAATAAATACAAAAATAAAAAACAAGATTCAAAAATTTTTTTGTATTTATTTTTTTCATTTTTTTTCATTTTTGTTTTTATTTCCACTTTTATTTATTTATTATTTTGGCAGTTTTGGTCCTCCATAGGCAGCGCTGCCGCTATGTATATAAAACATGCACACACACACACATTCATGCATAGGCTTTTTCAGTCGTGGCATTTCTGGATCCCGTCCCGTTCACATTACTGAACCATGACAATGAAATTGACAGTCTCGGGGCGAAAAGATGGTACAGAATACACAAACAGCCGCTACCGGCTTCCACGGCATGTCTCAACAGACAATGGTTTGGAGCAGCCAAATGGCACCGACGCAATGCCCTTCTTGAGCAAATATTTGCAGTACTCTCTGGGTTTTTTTTTTTTTTTTTGCTTGTGCATGTGTCAGCTGATTCACTTTAACTGAATTTCACCTCAAATGCACACTCAGATCACAAGCTGATTTTTTAAAAAATATTTGATTTTTCAATTTAGGTGATGTCTTTCAATATCACATACTCGATCCTGCTCGCAGATTGAAGAGGTTGCCAAAAAAGAAGAAAAACAAGGGGGAAATGAATCAAGGAGAGGAAGAGGAAGAACTCTGTAACCCCAAAGGCTGTGGTGACGGCCAACGAAATGGAGCTTATCTTGTTTATGCGGGGAAGAGAACCAGAACGCTCATCTGGCTACGGAGAGAAGAACCTTCACTTAGCTGTGTGCTGAAATTGTTCACTGGGGTGTGTGTGTGTGTGTGTGTTTATGTGTGTGTGTTTGTGTGTGCGAGCATGACAGCTGCTTACACAGTCTGGCACTCACACTAGTGTTGCACAAAGGTCCAAGTCAACACTTGTCATTCAAAAGCACATAATAACTTCCACAGGGATCTGGGCATGGCTTATTAAAATGGCAAAATATGCAGAACAGAAGTTGGCACTGATGGTTGCTCCCATGTGGGAATTTTACTCCTTAAAAAGACAAAAATACACATGCATATCTACAAAATATGACATAAAAAAAAAGTTTTACATTTAACATTTGGAGTATTGTTTATCTTTAGGTTAATAATAATATTTAAATATGCTTTAACCGAGTTAAGCGAAGCGATATGAACGGATCATAGACCGACTTGTAATTTAAAGATTGTTGTTTTCCCCTCAGAATGGGCTCTCCTATGCTTTATTTTGTCGACACCTGCATGCAAACGTCACTAATTGCGTATTTTAAAAAGTTCTAATAACTTAATTATGTCAAGTTCATTTAACATGTTGTTCCAATATGTTTTGATTAAATTGAACTATGGCTATATTAAATAATATTAACTTAAAAATGTACTTTACATACAACTTAAGACACTGTAAATCTGAATGCTCAAAATAGTTAATTGGTATAATTATAGTTAATTTAATATTTTCCTAAAAGTTCTACTTATAAATGTTGATATTAAACCGGACTACCGGAGAAAACCCACGCATGCACGGGAAACCGGAGTACCCGGAGAAAACCCACGCATGCACGGGAAACCGGAGTACCCGGAGAAAACCCACGCATGCACGGGAAACCGGAGCCCCCGGAGAAAACCCACGCTTGTACAGGAAACCGGAGTACCCGGAGAAAACCCACGTATGCACGGGAAACAAGAGTATCCGGAGAAAATCCATGCATGCACGGGAAACCGGAGTACCCGGAGAAAACCCACGCATGCACGGGAAACCGGAGTACCTGGAGAAAACCCACGCATGCACGGGAAACCGGAGTACCCGGAGAAAACCCACGCATGCACGGGAAACCGGAGTACCCGGAGAAAACCCACGCATGCACGGGAAACCGGAGTACCCGGAGAAAACCCACGTATGCACGGGAAACCGGAGTCCCCGGAGAAAACCCACGCATGCACGGGAAACCGGAGTACCCGGAGAAAACCCACGCATGCACGGGAAACCGGAGTACCCGGAGAAAACCCACGCATGCACGGGAAACCGGAGTACCCGGAGAAAACCCACGCATGCACGGGAAACCGGAGTACCCGGAGAAAATCCACGCATGCACGGGAAACCGGAGTACCCGGAGAAAACCCACGCATGCACGGGAAACCGGAGTACCCGGAGAAAACTCACGTATGCACGGGAAACAAGAGTATCCGGAGAAAATCCACGCATGCACGGGAAACCGGAGTACCCGGAGAAAACCCACGCATGCACGGGAAACCGGAGTACCCGGAGAAAACCCACGCATGCACGGGAAACCGGAGTCCCCGGAGAAAACCCACGCATGTACAGGAAACCGGAGTACCCGGAGAAAACCCACGCATGCACGGGAAACCGGAGTACCCGGAGAAAACCCACGTATGCACGGGAAACAAGAGTATCCGGAGAAAATCCACGCATGCACGGGAAACCGGAGTACCCGGAGAAAACCCACGCATGCACGGGAAACCGGAGTACCCGGAGAAAACCCACGCATGCACGGGAAACCAGAGTACCCGGAGAAAACCCACGTATGCACAGGAAACCGGAGTACCCGGAGAAAACCCACGCATGCACAGGGAGAACTGGTGGCCAGCCAATCACAGGGCACATATAGACAAACAACCATTCACACTCACATTCATACCTATGGACAATTTGGAGTCGCTAACTAACCTAGCATGTTTTTGGAATGTGGGAGGAAACCGGAGTACCCGGAGAAAACCCACGGGGAGAACATGCAAACTCCACATAGAAATGGCCGAGGGTGGAATTGAACCCTGGTCTCCTACCTGTAAGGTCTGCGCGCTAACCACTCGACTGCCGTGCAGCCTGGTATAAGTATAGTTGAAATTTTCGTAAAAGTTTTACTTATAAATGTTGATTGCCAGTTGCATTATCTGTCTTTATTTTTTTAAGAATATTAAAATTATTTATAATAATAATTAAATAAATAATAATTATTTTAATTTTTTATTTAACTTGTAATTTTGGATTAATATGAACTTTTTGCAGATTTGTGTAACCTACTTAAAATAATCTGTAGTTACTTATAAAAAAAAGTATCTTACGTTTGGGATCCTGAAATGAGTTTGCAAGCGTGTGAGCAAGTGTGTGTGAGTGAGTTTGTGTGTGTGTGTGTGTGTGTGTGTGTAGTCCAAGTCGTACCCCGGTGACCTCCACATAGTGACACTGACATGCAACAATGATGAATGCCCTGGGAGAATGAAATAAGGACCCACCTGCATAATGTTAACATTACAAAGTCAGAAACCTTAAACGTTGCAAGATGCTAACCTCCCTGTCTAATTAAGTGCAGCGTTTTGCGTTTAAAAGTACTCCACCGACAATTTCACTCTTCCGGTAACACCTTTAATTCCCTATTTACACCATGAATCGACTCCTTTTACCCCACCACACCTCCATTAATTCATTAAATCAACGAATCACTTAATTAAATCATGAAATTAAATATATTTATAAATTTTGCACATATTACATTTTAAACCTGGGTGGTCAAAGGGCAGCGTTTGACCCCCGGTGTGAAAACCTAAAGTGTAGGCGGCCGTTGCCACACACAGCGTTAAGCCGTGACCCCTTGTTTTCCAGTGAGAGGAAATGATCATGCAATGACCCAGTGACCACACGGCCAACCACTTCCTCTACTGTTATGATTCCGTACGGCCGAACACGCCTCGCTCCACAATGCAGCCCCGCAAACACACGGCGTCAAATCCTTTCACGGCATCCGACCATCCGATGGTGTGTTGACAGAGACGTGATAACCCTCAAAATTGCTATATTTCATCATTTCAGCATCCAAAACATGCTATGTTTAGTACAGTATGTTTTTTTTGACTAAAAAAAGGACATGGAGTTGTTTTCCTGGACTTAAACCATCTGTTTTTGTCATTCATTCATTCATTTTGTACTGCTTATCCTCACGAGGGTCGCAGGGGGTGCTGGAGCCTATCCCAGCTGTCAGGCGAGGGGCGGGGTACACTTTGAACTGGTCGCCAGCCAATCACAATGGACTGTTTTTGTTATATATACACATTAGACTGAATCATAGTGTACTTATTTATTTGTATGTACCTACCTATTTATTTCATATATTCATTCATTCGCTGGAGCCTATCCCAGCTGTCTTTGGGCAAGAGGCGGGGTACACCCTGGACTGGTGGCCAGCCAATCACGTTGTCCAACCATATGTTTTTTTTCAAATGAAATGAACTTTGTATTGGTACATGTTTCTATATTTCTGAGGGATAACGTTTCAGTGTTAAGTTGCTGCGTGATGAATTTAATGTTGTTTGTTAGATGAAACATAATAAATGTAAGTAAGACTTCTTATATCGATTAATGACAACCTGCGATTTCAAGTGGATTGACAAGCTGACAAGCTTATGTTCTGTTTCAGTGTTAAGTTGCTGCGCGATGAGTTTAATGTTGTTTGTAAGATGAAACATTGAAATGTATGTATGTATGACAAAATGTATGAATGATGAAATGTAAGTAAGACTTATTATATTGCTGAATATATACGAGCACGTTGTGTGATTATTCATAGCTTATGTTCGACTCTTATCAAATAAGGAGCCGACTGGTCCTCATGGACTCGTGCACGCCATAATATTCCATTTCATGACTGGACACATGCGGCTGATACAAGAGAAAATCTGTTTAAGTGTTAAGTTGCTGCGTGATGAGTTTAATGTTGTTTGTAAGATGAAACGTAAGAAATGTAAGTAAGACTTATTATATCGAGTAATCACAACCTGCGATTTCAAGTGTATTGACAAGCATGTTATGTGATTATTCCTAGCTTATGTTCGACTCTTATCAAATAAGGAGCCGACTGGTCCTCATGGACTCGTGCACGCCAATAATATTCCATTTTATGACTGGACACGTGCGGCTGATACAAGAGAAAATCTGTTTAAGTGTTAAGTTGCTGCGCGATGAGTCTAATTTTGTTTGTAAGATGTAACATTGAAATGTATGTATGATGAAATTAAAGTAAGAATTATTATATCGAGTAATGACAACCTGGACACAAGCGGCTGATGCAAGAGAAAATCTGTTTAAGTGTTAAGTTGCAGCGCGATGAGTCTAATTTTGTTTGTAAGATGTAACATTGAAATGTATGTATGATGAAATTAAGGTAAGAATTATTATATCGAGTAATGACAACCTGGACACAAGCGGCTGATACAAGAGAAAATCTGTTTAAGTGTTAAGTTGCTGCGCGATGAGTCTAATTTTGTTTGTAAGATGTAACATTGAAATGTATGTATGATGAAATTAAGGTAAGAATTATTATATCGAGTAATGACAACCTGGACACAAGCGGCTGATACAAGAGAAAATCTGTTTAAGTGTTAAGTTGCTGCGCGATGAGTCTAATTTTGTTTGTAAGATGTAACATTGAAATGTATGCATGATGAAATTAAAGTAAGAATTATTATATCGAGTAATGACAACCTGGACACAAGCGGCTGATACAAGAGAAAATCTGTTTAAGTGTTAAGTTGCTGCGCGATGAGTCTAATTTTGTTTGTAAGATGTAACATTGAAATGTATGTATGATGAAATTAAAGTAAGACTTATTATATCGAGTAATGACAACCTGGACACAAGCGGCTGATACAAGAGAAAATCTGTTTAAGTGTTAAGTTGCTGCGCGATGAGTCTAATTTTGTTTGTAAGATGTAACATTGAAATGTATGTATGATGAAATTAAAGTAAGAATTATTATATCGAGTAATGACAACCTGGACACAAGCGGCTGATACAAGAGAAAATCTGTTTAAGTGTTAAGCTGCAGCGCGATGAGTCTAATTTTGTTTGTAAGATGTAACATTGAAATGTATGTATGATGAAATTAAGGTAAGAATTATTATATCGAGTAATGACAACCTGGACACAAGCGGCTGATACAAGAGAAAATCTGTTTAAGTGTTAAGTTGCTGCGCGATGAGTCTAATTTTGTTTGTAAGATGTAACATTGAAATGTATGTATGATTAAATTAAAGTAAGAATTATTATATCGAGTAATGACAACCTGGACACAAGCGGCTGATACAAGAGAAAATCTGTTTAAGTGTTAAGTTGCTGCGCGATGAGTCTAATTTTGTTTGTAAGATGTAACATTGAAATGTATGTATGATGAAATTAAAGTAAGAATTATTATATCGAGTAATGACAACCTGGACACAAGCGGCTGATACAAGAGAAAATCTGTTTAAGTGTTAAGTTGCTGCGCGATGAGTCTAATTTTGTTTGTAAGATGTAACATTGAAATGTATGTATGATGAAATGTAAGTAAGACTTATTATATCGAGTAATGACAACCTGGACACAAGCGGCTGATACAAGAGAAAATCTGTTTAAGTGTTAAGTTGCTGCGCGATGAGTCTAATTTTGTTTGTAAGATGTAACATTGAAATGTATGTATGATGAAATTAAAGTAAGAATTATTATATCGAGTAATGACAACCTGGACACAAGCGGCTGATACAAGAGAAAATCTGTTTAAGTGTTAAGTTGCTGCGCGATGAGTCTAATTTTGTTTGTAAGATGTAACATTGAAATGTATGTATGATGAAATTAATGTAAGAATTATCATATCGAGTAATGACAACCTGGACACAAGCGGCTGATGCAAGAGAAAATCTGTTTAAGTGTTAAGTTGCTGCGTGATGAGTCTAATTTTGTTTGTAAGATGTAACATTGAAATGTATGTATGATGAAATTAAAGTAAGAATTATTATATCGAGTAATGACAACCTGGACACAAGCGGCTGATACAAGAGAAAATCTGTTTAAGTGTTAAGTTGCTGCGCGATGAGTCTAATTTTGTTTGTAAGATGTAACATTGAAATGTATGTATGATGAAATGTAAGTAAGACTTATTATATCGAGTAATGACAACCTGGACACAAGCGGCTGATACAAGAGAAAATCTGTTTAAGTGTTAAGTTGCTGCGCGATGAGTCTAATTTTGTTTGTAAGAAGTAACATTGAAATGTATGTATGATGAAATTAAAGTAAGAATTATTATATCGAGTAATGACAACCTGGACACAAGCGGCTGATACAAGAGAAAATCTGTTTAAGTGTTAAGTTGCTGCGCGATGAGTCTAATTTTGTTTGTAAGATGTAACATTGAAATGTATGTATGATGAAATGTAAGTAAGAATTATTATATCGAGTAATGACAACCTGGACACAAGCGGCTGATACAAGAGAAAATCTGTTTAAGTGTTAAGTTGCTGCGCGATGAGTCTAATTTTGTTTGTAAGATGTAACATTGAAATGTATGTATGATGAAATTAATGTAAGAATTATTATATCGAGTAATGACAACCTGGACACAAGCGGCTGATGCAAGAGAAAATCTGTTTAAGTGTTAAGTTGCTGCGTGATGAGTCTAATTTTGTTTGTAAGATGTAACATTGAAATGTATGTATGATGAAATTAAAGTAAGAATTATTATATCGAGTAATGACAACCTGGACACAAGCGGCTGATACAAGAGAAAATCTGTTTAAGTGTTAAGTTGCTGCGCGATGAGTCTAATTTTGTTTGTAAGATGTAACATTGAAATGTATGTATGATGAAATGTAAGTAAGACTTATTATATCGAGTAATGACAACCTGGACACAAGCGGCTGATACAAGAGAAAATCTGTTTAAGTGTTAAGTTGCTGCGCGATGAGTCTAATTTTGTTTGTAAGAAGTAACATTGAAATGTATGTATGATGAAATTAAAGTAAGAATTATTATATCGAGTAATGACAACCTGGACACAAGCGGCTGATACAAGAGAAAATCTGTTTAAGTGTTAAGTTGCTGCGCGATGAGTCTAATTTTGTTTGTAAGATGTAACATTGAAATGTATGTATGATGAAATGTAAGTAAGAATTATTATATCGAGTAATGACAACCTGGACACAAGCGGCTGATACAAGAGAAAATCTGTTTAAGTGTTAAGTTGCAGCGCGATGAGTCTAATTTTGTTTGTAAGATGTAACATTGAAATGTATGTATGATGAAATTAAGGTAAGAATTATTATATCGAGTAATGACAACCTGGACACAAGCGGCTGATGCAAGAGAAAATCTGTTTAAGTGTTAAGTTGCTGCGCGATGAGTCTAATTTTGTTTGTAAGATGTAACATTGAAATGTATGTATGATGAAATTAAAGTAAGAATTATTATATCGAGTAATGACAGCCTGGACACAAGCGGCTGATGCAAGAGAAAATCTGTTTAAGTGTTAAGTTGCTGCGCGATGAGTCTAATTTTGTTTGTAAGATGTAACATTGAAATGTATGTATGATGAAATTAAAGTAAGAATTATCATATCGAGTAATGACAACCTGGACACAAGCGGCTGATGCAAGAGAAAATCTGTTTAAGTGTTAAGTTGCTGCGTGATGAGTCTAATTTTGTTTGTAAGATGTAACATTGAAATGTATGTATGATGAAATGTAAGTAAGACTTATTATATCGAGTAATGACAACCTGGACACATGCGGCTCATGAAATATTTCTGTTGAAATAAACTCTGGTTCTTCCGACTCCTTTCCGAGACATGTTGAACTGTCCAGATGCGAAGCTGCGATGTCCTGCTACGTACGTGAATTGTTTCGCACGTTCGAAATCAACTGAAGCGTTGCAATTTTGGGGCGGTTAATCAGCGGAAAGCCCAACACCCAGACCCTTGTCACACACATTTACTCAAATCAAAGTTCCACTTCATTTTGTGGAGATATCAGAAGCAGCATTACATAATTAGGGAAGCCTCCTCGCGCTGACTGGTTGATTAGGAATCAACAATTAGATAGTTTTGTGGGGCGCTGAAGAAACACAATCCCCTCTTTATACTCATGAGCCCATGCGAGGGTTCAGACTGGGTTTTATTTTTTATTTGAGGAGTGCGTCCGTTTTTTTTTTTTGTTTTTTTTTTCAGTAAAGCCAAATCTTTTACATACATGCGTAATTAATGAAGAACGCAATGATTCATGGTGCGCCCGATGCGCACCGCACGCAGCCATGTGGACCCTTCCCATGTGGGCCGGCCGGTACAGTTTGTCCTGGCCATGAAGGTTCTGTGGTATGACCCCCTTTCTCCCTCTCTCTGTCGCTTTCTCTCAATCTCATTTCCCTCTCTCCATCCCTCTTTTCAGCCCAACGCAATTAGAGAGGCAAAGTGGGATAAGAGGAATGTGTTAGCATGCTTTGTGAACGTTGAGAGAAAGAGAGAGGGAGTACAAGTGAGAGAGTGAGAGATGAAGAGAGGGGGAAGATGAGAGAGAGACAGCGGAGGGGAGGAGAAGAAAAGAGAGAAGGCCTGTCTTAATTGGCCTGTGTGGCCACACTGGGCCGAGCTGGTCTGGGTTTGACGAAGCCTGTGCCTCAATAGTTGGCCAAGCCTTCCATGCATCCCGTGCATCCGGCCAACCACAACTAACTCTAGTGTGCTCTTTGGCAGTTTCCAGTGTCGGGCCTGGGAGAGTTGTGCCACCCACATCAACACTCCACTCCGCCATTCAGGAGGCCTCTCCGATGGGATGAATGCGGCGGTTTGGGAGATTGTTGGTTTGTTTGGAGACGCCGCTTTAAGATGAGGTGGCGTTTTGGATTTTGGCGTAATTATTCGGCGGTGACGCCAAATTGATGGAAGTTTGACTCGCAGGTGTGAACGTCGTTTTGTCATTTCGACACGCCGGAATCCGCTCCGACCTCGGAACACAAACTCCAAAAAAGTGTGGCCGCATGTAAACATGAAACCCCAAATCATCCATGTCTTTGTCGTTGTTGGCGTAAAGGTGTTTTTTTCTGACAAAAAAATTGTTGTTTGAAATAATAAAATAATAATAAAATAATAATAAAATAATAATAAAATAATAATAAAATAATAATAAAATAATAATAAAATAATAATAAAATAATAATAAATAATAATACATAATAATAAAATATAAAATAATGAATAATTACAATAATAAAAATAATAGGCATTCTTTACCATTTTAAAAATTATTAATTCCCATGATGTTATTGAAATAATTTTTACGCCATTACATATAATTTAGTAATAATAGCAATCATGTAAACCTAAAACCTAAAACCATCCATGTCTTTGTTGTTGTTGGCGTAAAAGTGTTTCTTTTCAATGAAAAATTTGTGTATGAAATAATAAATAATAAAAAATAATAAATAATAATAATAAATAATAATAAACAATAATAAACAATAATAAATAATAGTAAATAATAGTAAATAATAATAAATAATAATAAATAATAATAAATAATAATAAATAATAATAAATAATAATAAATAATAATAAATAATAAATAATAAATAATAAATAATAAATAATAAATAATAAATAATAAATAATAAATAATTACAATAAGAACAAATAATAGGCATTCTTTAACATATTTAAAATTATTAATTCCCATTATCTTATTGGACTAATTTTTACGCCATTATATATAATATAGTAATAATAGCAATCATGTAAACCTAAAACCCAAAATCATCCATGTCTTTGTCATTGTTGCTTAAAGGTGTTTTTTTTCGACAAAAAATTTGTGTATGAAATAATAAAATAATAATGAAATAATAATAAAATAATAATAAAATAATAATAAAATAATAATAAAATAATAATAAAATAATAATAAAATAATAATAAAATAATAAATATTTACAATAATAAAAAATAATAGGCAGTCTTTAACATTTTTAAAATTAGTAATTACCATGATCTTATTGGACTAATTTTTACGCCATTCTAAAGGAATGGTCAAACTGAATGCAATAATGTTATAATAATTGGATTATAATAATATTATATATAATATAGTAATAATAGCAATCATGTAAACCTAAAACCCAAAATCATCCATGTCTTTTCTACAAAAAAATTGTGTATGAAATAATAAAATAATAATAAAATAATAATAAAATAATAATAAAATAATAATAAAATAATAATTACAATTATAAAAAATAATAGGCATTCTTTAACATTTAAAAAATAATTAATTCCCATGATCTTATTGGACTAATTTTTACGCCATTCTAAAGGAATGGTCAAACTGAATGCAATAATGTTATAATAATTGGATTATAATAATAGTATATATAATATAGTAATAATAGCAATAATTTCTGGAGAACTTTTTAGTGGGAAGCTTGTTTTGTGACTCTGTCTATCACACAAACGCCAACCAACTGGAGCGGCTGTGACGTAATCCCTGTGATGATCCTAACGACGTCTATATTACTAGAAAGCGTCTTGCTCCAGAAACCTTTGCAATCATTTTGGTTAACATGGAATTGAACTTGTTGACCGACCTTTTGCGACTGCTTTTGTGTGTGTGTGGACACGCTACATAAATCAATGTGAATACTGCAAATATGCAGGTGAATAACCAGGAAATTAATATAATTGTTAAAAATAGACATTGTTTTGGTTAGTGTAGGTAACATATGGTAGCCATTGGTGGCGTTCTTTCATTGAATCAATGGCAATCACTCCTCAAAACTTGTTCAATTATTAGTGGAGCTTTTTCCCAGCTGACACTGAAGTGGTCACAAGTCAGTGAAAGGATACATAAACAAAGAAGCATTGACACCTACGGATCATTTCGAGTCTCTACATAACCTAACATGGGGGTACGGGATGTGGATTTGATCTTAGGAGTCAATGCCGCTGAATCCCTGATCCATGCATTCATCCCAACCGGAATGGACTACTGCAATAGTATTCCCTACACCTTCCAAAACCCTCAACAAACTACAATATATTCACAACTCCGCTGCCCGCCTAGCATGTTTTTGGAATGTGGGAGGAAACCGGAGTCCCCGGAGAAAACCCACGCATGCACGGGGAGAACATGCAAACTCCACACAGAGATGGCCGAGGGTGGAATTGAACCCTGGTCTCCTAGCTGTGAGGTCTGCGCGCTAACCACTAGACCGCCGTGCCGCCCTTTTCGGTAAATATTTTTATAAAAAATTAAAGTAAAGTAAAATTAAAAATTAAGGCCTCACAGGAAAATGAATAAATGAATGAATAAAATAAAAAATTAAGTAAAATTAAATTAAAGTAAAATTATGTTGTTGGGGTTTTTTGTTTGTTTTTATGTTTTTTGTTTGTTTGTTTTTCAAGTGGTTTGCGTGTAGGCCTCACAGGCCTCACCGTGATTGGCTGGAGACCAGTCCAGGGTGTACCCCGCCTCTCGCCCAAAGACAGCTGGGATAGGCTCCAGCACCCCCAGCAACCCTCGTGAGGAAAAGTGGTAGAAAATGAATAAATGAATTAATAAAATAAAAAATTAAGTAAAATTAAATTAAAGTAAAATTATGTTGTTTGGGTTTTTTTGTTTGTTTTTATGTTTTTTGTTTGTTTGTTTTTCAAACGGTTTGCATGCAGGCCTCACAGGCCTCACTGTGATTGGCTGGAGACCAGTCCGGGGTGTACCCAAAGACAGCTGGGATAGGCTCTAGCACCCCCGCAACCCTCATGAGGAAAAGCGTTAGAAAATGAATGAATGAATGAATAAAATTAAATTAAAGTAAAATTATGTTGTTTGGGTTTTTTTGTTTGTTTTTATGTTTTTTGTTTGTTTGTTTTTCAAGTGGTTTGCGTGTAGGCCTCACAGGCCTCACTGTGATTGGCTGGAGACCAGTCCAGGGTGTACCCAAAGACAGCTGGGATAGGCTCTAGCACCCCCGCAACCCTCATGAGGAAAAGCGTTAGAAAATGAATAAATGAATGAATAAAATTAAAAATTAAGTAAAATTAAATTAAAGTAAAATTATGTTGTTTGGGTTTTTTTGTTTGTTTTTATGTTTTTTGTTTGTTTGTTTTTCAAGTGGTTTGCGTGCAGGCCTCACAGGCCTCACTGTGATTGGCTGGAGACCAGTCCAGGGTGTACCCAAAGACAGCTGGGATAGGCTCCAGCACCCCCCGCGAGGAAAAAGCGTTAGAAAATGAATGAATGAATATCTAAAAGTCCCTCCAATCGTAACACAAAATACAGTCGAGTAACTATTCTACACATCGGATGTTTGATAAAATGTTTTTTTTATTGATATTAAAAATGAAAGTACATGAATTGTGCATTTCGGACGTTCTAGCGTGCGGAGGTTAAATCAATAAAATACACACAGGCTGAGTGAGCGACTGACAAAGAAAAAGGTTCGCCGTTGCTCGGCAGGATATCTCTTCATATTTACCAAAAGTGGTTGTCTTTCATTTTTCAGCGCCACTAAAGTAGCCTGTTTGAGCGTTACAATAGTGGATGTATGCAGTCCCAGCATATAATAATAATTATCATCATCATAATAATTGCACTGTCTGCATTGTTGCACGATAGAAGAATATAATCAAGGAAAGATATGGAAGATCTCTGACAGGAAATGCATAAATATCGCCGTTAAGTCCTCGGTATGGGTGATACCGTTTTGAGTGACACGTGACCCATTTATAGGAGGAAGTGGTAATGTGTCATTAGCGAAATGATGTCTTATTAGGAACAACCACACTCCTCCCTGCAGAGCGTTTGTTTCTTTACCTGAATCCTATGACTGCATGAAAAATGGTTCGACCCAATAGCCCTTTGTAAAAAGAAAAATAATAATAATAATCATGGCGGGACGGCTGGAAGTGAAGGTAGTGCTTGGTATGATCGAGATCAATGTCGGATATTTAGAAGGATGATGTTATTGTCATAGTGAGGTTGTGGGGTGGGGGTGCGATGGGGGGGGGGGTTAAAGGCGTATTGTGCGAGTTAAGACCCTGTAGTGACATTTGATCCAATCAACCCACACAGACAAAAAAAAAAATACTTAAAAGCTTGTAGGATATTGTGCACAATTAATGAATACATGATTGATATCGAGGACTCGACATTCCCGCGCCATCAATACTAAAGTGGCTTGAAAACAAAATGGATTGAATAAAACTAAATTCATAAAAAGTCACTCGCTGCTGTAATCCCGATTTCCCTGTTATTATTCCGAGTATGTACCTATTTCTGTGACATAACATGCCTACAAAATTCCGACTACATGCTCCTGTTGAAGTATTCATTTAAAATAACTGTACGGGTGGGTGCGTGGGTGGGTTTATGAGGGGGGTAGGACATTATTTTTGGTACAAAGCATCTACAAAAAAAAAAAAAAAAAAAAAGCCTTACAGCTCCAATTGGAAAAAACAGAGATCATACAAAATAAATCCATCAGTTGAGCATCAGTGCTGCGCATATTATTTGGACCAATTTTTCAAATATATTTTATAACAAAATAAATAATGCCTTTATACAGTGCCCTTATTTGTATTTCAACAAATAAACAAAAAAAAAAGCATGGCGGCTCATTACGCAAGATACAGCTCAGACTAAAGGAAATAACACAACGTCCCTGGAAACTAATTATATATCTATATATATATTTATACATATACATATATATATCTATATTTATATATATATATAGATAGATATATTCAAGTATCTGTTTCAGGCAAAAGCATGTGAATACTACTGATATACAATAAAAATAAATGTTAGTTGACATTATTGCTGTTTTTTTTCCCTTTGAATCAGAATTTCTGTGCCTTTCTTTCGAACGGAAAAGTAAAATAACACAACAGAACATTCCCATGAAAAATGCCTAACATGGAAAAACAGGAATGTCATGGTACCAGAAACAGACAGGGTTTTTTCCTTTTTTTTTTTCTTCTTTTTTCTTTGAAATATCGATATGAAAAGAAAACAAAAAACAAAAGACCAAAAAAAAAAACTAAAATAGAATCCTCATCAATTATCCCACTCGTCCATGCCGTGTTACTTCCTGTCCAAGCAGTCCGCAAAGCCACAGTAAACAGGAAGTACTTTCCCAGAAGCGTAGTACTGTCCCAATCCGGGCAGTCCACAAGTGTCCCGTATTTATGTTCCCTGTGTCCAGTCTGTCTGCCTTCACGGTGGGGGGGGGGGACAGACAGACAGGCAGGACGGGGGACCGGGTCTGGTGTCCCCGGCAGTCGCTTGTATTTCCTGTGAGCCTTGATGCCGTCCTCGCCCCAAAAGTTTCTCAGTGACACTTATTACCCCTTGACGTCGCCACCGCCAGGAGCGCCCCCCATATCCTTTACCTCCTTTTTTTTTTTTTTTTTTTTTTTTTAAAGTCTCACTTTCCTTAAAACGGAAAGCTGTAATAAATTCATTCAAAGGAAAAAAAAAAAAAAACGTGCTTTTCAACCTCTTCTTTAAGTCCTTTCCTGAAGCTAGCACCATGACATTTTTTTTTTTAAGCTACACGTTCATTGTTCATAAAAAAATAGTGCCATTTATTTTTCTTTACTTTGACGTAATCCGTGGCAATGTGCAATTCTGCAGACTCTTTTCTGCGTTTTGTTTGTGATCAAAAGGTGCTGGAACAGGAATCTAATTTTACAAAATAATTCCTTACAGTGTGGAAGTCCCTTTATAGGTAGAGGTGCAAAAAAAAAAAAAAAAAAAAAAAAAAACAGGTTCTTTTTCGCCTCAGGAAAAAAAAAAAAAAAGTGGAATGGATTCTGTCATGCGAGCTTCTCTTCGCTTTGAGTTGTTTTCCACAAGGACAAAAAAACATTCCGTCGGGTGTCCTCTTGACACTTCCAAACCACAGATGTCTTTCATGTTCTCTTCTCCCTTTCCATTTTCTCTTTTTCCTTACGTCTCCACCTGAATGGCGTTCGGCGGAATTGTTAACTTTTTGTTCATCATTTGTGTTTGTGCCTTTTGTGTGTCGGTGACTGAAAGAGCTAGCGAAAAAAGTTCAGACAGGAAGAATGTGAAGGCATGTTTGTGTTCCGGAGGAGGGTGATGGGGTTCGAGTATTAGAAAAAAGGGGGCCAGGGGTCAAGAAGTAGTGGAGGGACGCTGAAGAGGGGGGGGGGGTATTGGCTGGCTCGGACAGGGCAGGGGAGGTCAAAGAGAACTGCCACAGAAATGACGTCAGAGACAAAGCTATAATCCCCTAGGCTTTTTTTTTGTTTGTTTGTTTTTTTTGCCCAAACTCTTGTCTGGCAGGTTGGGCTCTCATTTGTGGTTGACGTAGTTGTTCGTGGTGAGCAAGACGGGCGGCAGTTTGCTGGGCAAGCTGATCAGGGGCCTGTGGAAGGTCGCTTCCTCCTGGGCTTTCATCTTTTCCGCCTGCTTCCGAAACTTTTTGGCTCTCAGGATTGCCGGGACGCCTCTCCGGAGCCGCTGCGCTGCTTTCTTCTGCCACAGCTCATATTTGGAATACTTCACGGGCACATGCGGCTTCCTCGGGACTTCCTATTGTGGCGTGAAATAAAAAGAAAAAATGAATAAGATATGAGTTTGTTTTCTTCAGTTATTGTCTCGCTAATCAAACGGGAATCTAACATCGCTCTCATTGCGGCGAGAGTCATAACATGTTTTGGTTAAGCTGTCAACAAGCGCTTAGTTCTGCCTCTTTAACATTCAGTGAAAAGGAAGGGCGGACGCTGGCATCGTAGACATACGAGCAGCACGCCGGCGCCCACTCAACGACCCGCTAAACCAGAGTTTTTCAACTTTTTTTTTTTTACATTGTAAAAATCTTGTGGCACACCGCTAACCCAAAAATGTTCCAAAATGTCACCACGACCTCACACGTGCATCAATAAGTCTATGGGAGGAACAAGGCAGGTGTTGCCACACGGACCAATATTACATTGCTCTGCCAGTCTTTACACCACAGACACTCCACAGTAGCCATGTTTTTACATCACCACTTTTTCTCTTTACCAATCACCTTTCTCGGGAAACAATGGTATCCATGGAAAGGAATATTCCAATCTCTTGTCTACATGCGCCGTGAAAATCAACCAGAATAGTCAATAGGGCATGCCCAGTAAAATGTAAACATCAACATCACGTGATACCGACTTCCTTGAGTTTTTCTTCCACTTGTTGGAATAACAATTTTCGTCTATCCAGTCTTGAAATTTAGTTTGAATCAAAAACAAACTTTGCTTAGTCCAGTGCCGATTGCTGGCCTCCATTTTTAAAAGTGAAGAACGTCTGGATCTGCGTGTTACGTCATATCTGAGCATGCGCTGAAAGAACGCACCCGGGATCAATTTAAACAGGAAAAGATCAAATTCAATCTTGATCATATTTTATAATTAAACTCAGGACATGTTTTATATAGATATATATTTTCTTTTTTTAATAAAACTGCACTTGTGAATAAAGTATAGAAGGGTTTAGATTCTGTTCCACAGATGGCGCTAATGCACACGAAAGCTGCTTGCCAACCGCCAATAAACAACAGAAGAAGAAAAACACCACGAAGAAGAACGCAGTCTGACAACTTTCCGTTTGAGCCTTAATCAGATTGGTTAAAGCAGGGGTCTCAAACATGCGGCCCGCGGGCCAAATGTGGCCCGCAGGACACTAGTTTGAGGCCCCCGCCTTGATATGAAAGTTTAATGTTAA